>NC_072382.2:61892500-62197500 GCF_028885625.2 Pongo pygmaeus
ATTATTTGTTCACTCATATAAAGGTATCTTCCCCACCAGGTGTCTAGCAAAGTACCCATGTCATAGTATGTGCCTGATCAAATATGTTGAATGAATGTTCAATCAAGTTTTTATTCCCAAATATTACATGTGAATTGTGAGAGGATCTGTCCATCATGATTACTGCCACCCAAAGAAGTATTCGTAAAACTTTGTGATAGTCACACCATGGAGATATCACAGGTATATGCAGCAATTCCCAGCAGAGGTAACTGGGGTGGAAGCTTCCTAACCTTCATCTTTCTTGGAGTAGGTTCTGAAGACCTCTAGGGGCCTGTAAATATGTTGTTAGAGTCTTCTTAGCTCTCTGTGGGAATTTAAACATTTACATTTATATTTTTGTGAGAATAAAATAACAGATTGTGTACATATTAAGGATCATCTCAAAGATCTAGTCAGGCATCACCAGGCAGTTCAGTGGCTGGGATGCATTTGTTTTCACATCTCACGGTTGCCCTATACAACTTTATTGTGCGTTAGTGTGGAAGACAATGTGATGCTCTGTTCAGATCTCTCTTCAGGAGTGAAGGACTTACTTCCCAGCTGCAGGGATGATGGTAAAAAGTTGCTCTTAGCTGTCAGTTCTTTGGCATTGGCTAGATAACACAGCCTAATGTGAGGTCACACTTCCTTCCAGGGTGACCCTCCACCAGTGATCCTCCAGGGGCACAAAGGTCAGTGCTCTTGTCCCCAAGGCAGGACAACTCTGAAGAGTCATCCAGCCCAGTGAGTTGGTTGGTAGAGGTCTTCGATGGGCCTGCGACACAGCTCAACTTCTCCCTCTGCACATCCTGCTTCCTTCCCCTCCCTCCCACAGCTGTGGTTCCCAAGAACATTCCTTGGTAACTTCCTGCACTCTAATCTTGACGCAGGTCTCCTTCCCAGAGAACCCAGCTGCTAAAGAGAGTGGGTTCTCTCTTCTGCTAAAGAGAGTGGGTTCTAAAAGGAAGGCAGAGTTAACAAATCAAAGACATTTTGACTAGGTAAAGCCCAAAGGATACGTGTGCTGCTGCCTGAACAATGTGTTGTCAGTGGTTGGAAGAACAGTGGGAGAACTGAGTTAGCCCAAAGGGCCCTGGTATATGCATACCAAACTCGGAAGGACCCAGGCTACGAGGGTCAGCATTGCATCGAGATTGTGAGCAGTCATTTAATTTCAGCAAAACAGCATCACCCATCACATTAAAGCAATGTTCTTAATTAGCATTTAAAGTGTTTGCAGTTTTATTTGTGTTATTATTAGTATCATTATTTTGTTTTTATAATCTTATGAGAGCTATAAGCATAAGGAGTTCATATCTGGTTATCTTTGCACATATTTAAATAATATGATAATGAAAATCCTTATAACTTAACCTTGGGTGTTTGTGAGCTTGTATTTGCCCTTTAAAAGAGATCTATACATTACTCAGGTTTGGGAATTATTTAATTTTGCAAGAGCATGGTATTAAGAGGCTGGGTTTTGGAGGCTCTGTGGCTTAACTGTGTAACCCTGGGTATGTTACTTAACTCTTTGAGCCTTGATTTTCTCATCGGTAAAATGGGGATAATAATCTACCTTACAGGCCTGTTCCAAGGTACAAGTGAGCTGTAAATAAATGTAGAGTGCTTTCAAAGTTTCTGACACATATTAAGTGCTCAACAAATGGCAGTAGTTAGGAGAGGCCGAACAATAAAGAATGCACCTCTCTGTAATCCCCTTCCAAGTCTGGCCTGGAAAAAGTCAGCGGTCTGCATCCATCCCTGACAGAGAGCAGGAGGAGGGGTTTTGGGTGAGTTATTTTCAATAGAAAGTCAGAGTTAAATTTGCTTAAAAGCTAGCAAGCAAGCAAGCAAGCAAGGAAGCAAACAAATACTAAGGCCTCAAGGCACACAAAAGTGAAAGGTTAAAATAGAAAACCGTGAAGAGCTATGGCCTAAATTTAAATTCAGGGAATCTTACATTTAGGGACCACTTAATAAATGAAATAAAGCTGGGAGCCGTGGCTTGTGCCTGAAGTCCCTGCTATTTGGGAGGCTCAGTAGATTGAGGCCAGGAGATTGAGACCAGCCTGGGCAACATAGTGACACTGCATCTCTACAAAAATAAATAAATGAATGAAACGAATATTGCCATGGTAAGCTGAGTAATGGCACCCCAAAATATCTACATCCTGATCCCTGGATCCTGTGAATGCTTCATTATATGTCCATAAAGGCCTTGCAGATATTGTTAATGATCTTGAGATGGGGAGATTGTCCTGGATTATCAGGGTGGGCCCTAAATATAAGTGTCTTTACAAGAGGGAGGCACAGGGAGATTTGACCAAAGGAGAGGGGAAGGCACTGTGATAATGGAAGCAGAGACTGGAATGATGTGGCCACAAGCCAAGGAAGACTGGCAGCCACTGACTGTGCAATGGAGCCTCCCAAAGGAACCAGCTCTGCTTGTATCTTGACTTCAGCCCTGTAAGACTCATTTTGGACTTCTAACCTCCAGAATTGTTAGAGAACCAATTTGTGTTACCCCAAGGCACTAGATTTGTAGGTAATTTGTTACAACAGCAACAGGAATGGATATAATTCCTGTGGGCCCTGCTTGCCTTTTTGATTAGTGAGTCTAATGAAAATAAAAGGCAGACAGTCCCTGACTTAAAATAGTTTGGCTTAACAATTTTTTGACTTTATGACGATGTGAAAGCTATATGCATTCAGTAAAAATTGTATGTCGAATTTTGACCTTTTCTGAGGCTAGCAATTTGTGATATGATACTCCTGGGGTGCTGGACAGCAACAGTGAACCACAGCTCCCAGTCAACCATTCGATCACAAGGGTAAACAACCGATACTGTACAGTGTACTGTGTTGCCAGCATTTTTTGGATATTGTGTTTTGTGTTTTCACATCCCATTATGTTTAAACAAATGCCAATTTTCCACTTAGGATATTTTCAGCTTCCAGTGGGTTCATTGGGAAGTAACCCCATGGTGGGTAAAGAGGCATCTGTAACTAAAACCTGTCATTAGAAGGCAGCAGTGTAAGGGGCATTGCTATTCAAGTCCGAAGAGCTTGATCTGAATCCCGTCTCGCTACTTCCTAGCTGTGTGATCTCAGGCCAGTCAGTAAGCTTCTCTGAGCCTTACCTTCTTCACCTCTAAAATGGACTAAAGTGAACTCAAACAGAGTTGTAAAGATTAAATGTTAGAACACTTTATGAACCATACAACTATGTGCACTATTTATCATTATTAGTATTACAAATTTTTTAAAATTCAAATTGAAGATTGTAATCAAAATGCCACCTTTTAGGAAGATGGCACGATGATGCATACAATGTCTAAGACATTATATAGACAAACATTTGATTTAGGCCCAGCAAGAAAGTGCTTTAGAACATGGTGCTGAAAAATCTCAGCTGTTAGAACCCTGTCTGCAGTTCTCTTAAACATCACATACTTAAACCAGAGCTTACTTTCAACTCCTTACTTTTGCAACCCTGTAGACGTATGGTGATACTATTGTCACTTGGACTTCTCTCTGATATTTTATTTTCTTTAAAAAGAGTATCAATAATCCGATCTTCTCTAACTATTGGGCAATTTTGCTGTACTTGAGGTTTCCTGAAATATAAATGATGGAAATAATCCGTGCTTGAAGCTGTAACAATAAAAACGACGATTATTTTTCAAACTCAAGACTATTCACATGTCTTCAGTCTATCTTCATTGGCACAGCACAATCTCCAAAGCAAAAGGAAGAAAATAAATAGCTTAGAAGTTTGAAGTTGGATCCTATCAACAACCTCCCCTCCCATTTCTAATTCAATCAAGCATTTCCTTACTCAGGCAGTAAGGAGAGAGGATGCTGTTTGGATCTAAACTATGTATAGTTTTGTTTTTTTAAAAAAACATTTTTATAATAGATTTTTCCTTATACAAAATATGTTCTTTGTAGAACACTTAGAAAATAGACACAGGCAAAAGGAATAACATAAAAACAATTCATAATCCCACTACCCACAGATAACCATTGTTACTTTTTACATTGTAAGCCAGAAAAAAAGACATGCTGGTATGCCTGAGTGTGACATTTATGGACTCAATGAAGCAGCTTAATTCTAATGATAATAGCCTGGATTCTATATTCCTCCATGCAGCTGGGCCCTGCTGTGAGTGGGCAGACCTGGCTTAGGAAAATTCACGTCCATAGCCTGATAAATCATAAAGGAATGGCGCCCTCAGCCACACCCTGGAGAGGCTTCCGTCACTACATCCCTGCCGTGTCTATTGCCTTCACTGTCTTTACATTAGTGCAAGAGCCTCCAAAATCAGTTCCTCCCTCCCGTTTTACTCCCTGCACCCAGTCCATCAGAGGGAACTTTCTAAAACAGACACTTGATCAGGCTACTCCACTCTTGAAATTCTTCCTTTGGCTTTAGGGGTAAAGTCCAGTTTTGTTCAGCATGGAGCCCAAGGGCTCACCCTTTGGCCCCACTTACTTCTCCGGCCTCATATCTCCCTCAGTCTTTCACCCTTATGTGTATCCTTTATGCCAGCCACCACCATCCTCATCTTCATCCTCATCACCAAACCAGCTGTCAAGTACTGGGTATGGCCTCTATGCTAGATATGAGAGTGCTACACGCATTATCTCATCTGCATACTAACAGTCATTTAAGGTGGGGTTTCCTGCTGAGGAAACTGCAGCTTAGAGAAGCTAAATTCAGTCCCACTCATGTAGTTAATAAGCAAAGGAACCAGCCTCTGAACCCAGGGTCCTCCGATATCAAAGATATTCTACTTGCAGTTTCCTGAACCACATAGCTTTTGTTTTTTTTTAAGCTTCTTTCCATAAACTACCATCTCCCTTTTAATCCTTTTAACCCTTTCTCACCTAGGTAATGCCTACTTGTCCTTGAGAATGCAGTTCAAGGCTTTCCTGACCACTTGGTTTAGCTTAGCCACTCTTCCTCTGTGCTTCCAAGGTACCCTACGTTGCACCCTGTCATGGGATCCGCCTCAGGGACTGCTGTTATGCCCTTACATATCACGGATCCGCTTCCTCCACTCTCCGTGCTTCAAGGGGAGGAACTGTGTGTTCTTCATCTCCTCTCTCTATCCCTCTTCCCCACTGTCTAGTACAGGATTTGGCACAAGGGAGGTATGAAATAAATGTTTGTTTAATAAATGAATGAATCAGCAGCAGCTCCTAGAGCCTTCAAATAGTCTTCAACTGATCAAAATTTGATTTGCTTATAACATTCCTGCCAGAAATGGCTCAGAGAAATAAGGAAAATGAAAGCCAGAAAGAATTCTCCACCAGATCTCTTGCCAGACTGGAGCCAGATAAAAGAGCCCGTCATCAGTAACTAACTGCAGGTCCTCAGTGGTGCAGAAGGGACCTGGATTTCCCAGTGTTTTCTTGTTACATTTAATTCTTGTCACTTGCCTATTTTGTGACCCAGATAAGACCAGTGGCAGGGCACCTAGCTTTGGAAATTCTTGAGAGGCAAAGAACAGAAGGTAGGAGGGAGAAAACTATGTCCAGGGTCTCTCATGGATTGAAAGGGAGGGCGTGAGGTTGGGAGGTAGAAGGGTGGAGACAGGATTCGGGGTGGTGAGGAGGTGTGCCCCATTTTCACACTCACAAAAGCCTCAGATAACATTCTGGCATTTTCTCCAGAGTCACAGAGATACACCGACAGAACCGAATGACATTAATCTTACAGCTTTCCACATGTCCTGCTACCAATTGACCCCATTTATGGTGAAGTATAAATGAATATTTTTATAATTCTTATAAATAATCTTGAGATTAATACAATTTTATTGCATTGTATTTTGGTGTTAAAGCGTTACCCCAATTTTGCCAATCTTGCAGTAGCACTTTTTCCACTATTTATTTATTTATGAGACAGGGTCTTACTCTATCGCCCAGGCTGGAGTGCAGTGGTGTAATCTTGGCTCACTGCAACCTCCGCCTTCTTGGTTTAAGCAATTCTCCTACTTCAGCCTCCCAAGTAGCTGGGATCACAGGCATGTGCCACCACACTGGCTAATTTTTGTGTTTTTAGTAGAGAAGGGGTTTCACCATGTTGGGCAGGCTGGTCTCGAACTCCTAACCTCAAGTAATCCACCCACCTCAGCCTCCCAAAGTGCTGGGATTATAGGCATGAGCCACCATGCTCGGCCCACTTTTCCACTTTTTAATATGCCAGAGCTTTTTAAAAAATGGAGACAACCTTACTTCTGAGAGGCTCTGGCTGTGCTGTAGGATCTGAAAGAGACCCCTCTGTTTCTTGGGTGTAGTTTGTTTGATCTTTGGGAATCAGTAAAGGGTGGGTGGGACAGTGATGTGCTGGAGCTGACTTCTGTCTAAGGAGCGTTAATTACATGCATCTTTTCCCAACTCTACGTTCAGTGGCATCACATTGGTAGCTGGAAATTGGCCCTGGTGAGAGTATTTACACCATGGAAACTGGCAAACATTATAAATCAGGGCTTAATTTTTTTCTTTCTGAGAGCCTATTGTTAAATGTTTACTAGCATGTTACTGGTAGTGGGAAAGGAGAGGGCAACCTTAAGCTGGAAGCTGGAGGTATTTTTCTGACCTGATGATGGTATACATACAGATGAGGGAGGATTCAAGTCACTCAATTGGTATCAAGATTTGGGAACATCCAGGTTCATGGGCAGCGGCTGTATGTCAGTGCTCCCCAAACTAACTGTGCTTCAGAATCAGCTAGAGGTTTTCTAAGTCTACTCATGTTCAGATCCCACCTCAGCGCTACTGAATTGGGATCTCTGGGTGGGGCACAGAAATCTATAGTTTTAAATATGTTCTCAAGGTCACTGGTCACTGGAACAGTATATGGAATCTTTGCCATATGTCTCAAAATATGAAGACAGCTCAAGAAGATGTTAAAGTGCATCCTATGAGGATATGATTTCCTAATCAGGTCCCCTGTCATGTGATGCCTCTGTCACCTGTCACAACTTGATAAAACCTGGCTTATGTCACAGCTTGGTGAGACCTGGTTAACAGAGGTAGAGGTGCAGGGACAAAACAAGGAAGAGATTATGAAATGTTATAATGGGAAAAAGCATGGTCTGAAAATTTTGTTTGTACTTACACAAAGCTTTGTCAGAAATGCTCTTTGAAATGGGCTTAGGCCATTGTATCACCTGTCATTGAGTTCCCAAATGAGTTCATAGGATGATAAAATATCTCATGGTGCCAACATGATTCCAGTATTCATAGCAGCTGAAAGTGGTCCTAGTCCCAGGAAGAGCTACTTGGGTTGGATAAGACAGTGATCCCAGGGCCAACATCTTCACTGAGGGCTGGGAGTGACCAGAAGGCTGGTAGGTAGCAGAGACCAGGAGGACAGATGCTAGTTAATGGCTGGGCATTAGGAGGCTCACAGGATCACGGTTCTAATGAGAGGTGAGGAGGTGATGAGAATGAGGTGGAGCCTGACTTTTCCTCTTGCCCTGCATCATGTGGGGTGTGGAAGAACAAATGCCCTTTGCTTGTGAAGATGGGGGGAGCAGAGAATCCCCCATTGATAAGAAGGAGATGGAGGGAGAGCTGGGTGTGGGGCTGAGGATGAAGAAGAGATTTGGAGGACATATTAGGGCCACCTAGACATTTCCTATTACCTAAAAATGTCAGGTGAGTCCACTTAGAGTAGAAATCTGGCTTTTGCCGTGGCAGCTGTCTTGCTTTATATGACTGTGTATCCCATCCATCACACTGTATTATAATGTTTTAAAAATGTGTTTATGTTCTAAGTCCAAATTCCAGGTGTAGTAGAAATAGCCTAGGCCTTGAATTAAGACAGGCCTAGGTTTGAGTTCTGACTCCTTCCCTTTCTAGGCCTTGGACAAGTCATTTTACCTGTCTGAACCTCAGTTTCTTCATGTATAAAATGGGTATAACAACTCTACCTACCTTCTGAATTCTCGAGAAGAATAAAACAGATATTGTCTGAAATCTCCCATTATAATGTCTAAGATATAGCAGGTTCTCAATAAGCCTTGACTCTCTCTCCTTGGCTAAGTCATCTTTGTCTCTCCATGATCTATCACCATTCATGGTTTCAGGAGGATGCACAAAATATGTTGGTTGAATAAATGAATGGGTTGGTTGAATGAATGAATGGGTAAGTGAATAAATGAATAAATTAATGAGTAGAAATGTTCAGAACGACATGCTGAGAAAACCAAATGCACTCTGTCATGCCTGAAAGGACTTCCCTTGGAATTCTTTGAGGCATTTAGCTCAGGCTGGGTCCTCTGTCCCATTTCAAGGTCAGGGCCATTCCTTTGTCCTGACCCTGGCATAATGAGCCATGAAAAGCTTGCTGCTTTGTTCCTATTTTAATCCTTCTGTTCAGTTAATGGGCTATGTTTTTCCTGGAAACAGTGGTGTGACCATCACCAAGATAATGGGTAATAACATTAACATTACCACCAGTATGATCCAGATATTATTCAATTAAACTAATAACTCCTAATGCAGAAGAAATTGTTTTTCTCCTAAGAATCCAATTCAGCCATCAGTTCACCCTCATATTTAAATGACAGAAATTACCTGTAAGTCATAGATCTGTAATGTGATGTTGAAATGGATTTCTAATTATATTTTATGATGCTATATTAGAGATGCTTTTAAGGTCAGAGTTTATAGCTTGTCATGTTTTCATTTTCTATTATCAGGCAATTTGAATTTCTTTTCAAATATATAATGAACAAAAATTAGAAAATTTGGGAGGAAAAACCACTTCAAAGGATTGCCCAAAACAGCCTAACAATGTCACCTTATTAAGAATTTAAAAAAAAAAAGGCTGTGATTATCACTCAACTTTAACACTGGTCTTCTGAAGACAGAGATAGAGAAGAAAAATCACCTTCTCACAGTTGAATTCAAGAGTTTTGTCACCTAGGATGTTTACTGAACCATGTCCGGAGTGTGGTCCTATTTTTTCCTGGTCCAGATCTTGAATTTGATGGTATGTGCAGAAGGGTTCAACCAGAGGAACTGGCTCACACTACCCAAACTTTCAAGATGTAGAAGACATGCCCAACAGTGAGAAACAGGAATGCCAAGTGGACTCTATGTAAACTTATGGGCATGGGGCAACACAGCCTCCATATGTAGGAAAGTCTTTTTTTTTTTTTGACCCAAGTGCTCACTCTGTCGCCCAGGCTGGAGTGCAGTGGTACAATCTCGGCTCACCACAACCTCCACCTCTTGGGCTCAAGCAATCCTCCCACCTCAGCCTCCTGAGTAGCTGGGACTACAGACACACACCATCACGCCCAGCTAATTTTTGTACTTTTTGTAGAGATGGGGTTTCACCATGTTGCCTGGGTTGGAGGAAAGTCTTCATGATAAGCCATAATCTTAACGGAATATTGCCGGGAAGCACAGAGTTGAAGCAAAGGTATTTAGCTGAATGGTTTTTATGGACATCCTGGAGCTATCTAAGTCAAATGCATTTACCTCCCATTATGGGAATAGATCTGGCTTGCAGATAAACACATCATGTCATCTGGTCATGCTATCTTCTTGGCCTGCACAGAAGACCCCGACAAACTCCTGTCTTTCTAGAGGTCATGCAGACCACTCTCTCCTAGTTAGATCTTTCTTCAAGCAGGCTACAGTATGACACAAATAGGTGGCAGTTTTATGACAAACATTCAATTTTAGAGGATTCATACTAGTTGTGATTGGAATTTGGCCATCATCCACTTAAAAGCCAGACCATCTGCATCGATTTTCCCCCTCAATTCTTAGAGGGTACCTGCTCTCATTATGGGGGCCTTTCACCATAGCCCACTACATACTGTCTACACTTTGATTTAAAGAGAGACTGAAACTAGGATAACTTTTTCCTTATAGTTTGAATTTAATTGTCAAAGTTTTCCAGCAAAGGATGAATTCCCTGCTGCTTTTCAATAAAATTGAATGTGACTGCAGCAGGTAGGAACATTGCAATGAGAAGAAATAGGAAGGCTCCATAAATTAATGTGTGAAAGAAGAAATCTATATTCATTCTGGTTCTTCTAAGTGGTTTAGATGAATGGCTCACAGCATAGGTGGCAGTGGGCGGGGGACAAAGTGGTGAGCAGGATGGCTTTCTACACCCACCCAGCATGAAAAGACATGGAAGGCAGGAATAATAAATTCAGAGATAGCTCCACAGCAGGGCCAAATTCTTCCTCAGCTAAGTCCATGCTCCATTCCCATCTATCCCACTGAGTGCTTTGTTATTTTTCTGCAGCCCAGAGCAGAATTCAGTCCTTCACTGTTCAGAATTCATGAAACAGAAAGGTTATTCTATCCAAATTGTCAACAGACAGAGCTAATTTCAACCTTGCCAGCAACTGGGAAAACAAATTATGACAGAGAAAAGAAATGGATATTTGCAGTTTGCTTTTCTAGGCTGTTCCTAACGTGGGTCTGATCTGCCATGAGACTGTCACACAGCTTTCCTTGTGGCACAGAACTGAGCCTATGGATGAATGAAGACATGGCTCAGGTAACATTTCATGGGTCTCTAGGCAATCCCGTTGCCTACTTGTCACCACGACCAGAAATATACTGGCTGCTAGAGTATGCCTAACACCTGAGTGCTCCAGGAACAAATGTCCCTCTGATTTGGGGCTGACACTTCATTCATTCACCACTCATTTATTAGGTGTCTATTATGTGTACTGGGTGCTGGGGACACAGAAATCATTAAGATGTTGTTCCTGCCCTCAGGGAGATCATATTTTATCAGGGGGACCAATGGGAACACATAATGGCAAGTCAGGGAGATATTGACTCCAGGTGCCGGAGCTGCATTCAGGAGGAGCTATTCATTCTTTCTGGAGTGGCTGAGTTCTCACCAGGTATTTCACAAACTGCTTGACATAGACAGGATGCAGACCCTCTAGGGGAGGAAGAGAGGACTCGTGGGGGAGAAGGAAGTATGATATTTGGGTTTTCCAAGTCGCCTATCTCCTTGTAAGGAATGGTCACAGATAAGACTAAGGTGGAAAAAATCTAGGGCTGTCATCAAACAAAATAGAAGAGGACATATCTGTATTTGTTTCAGCACAAATTATTAGCTGTAGTGTAATATGAATATGATAATCATACATTCCATTTCTTGGACACTCAGACCAGTGGTTTGCAAACTTTAGTGTGCATCAGAATCACCAGGAGGGCTTATAAAACAGAAGGCTGAGCCCTACCCCCGGGGTTTCTGATTCAATAGGTCTAGGCTGGGGCCCGATAAAGAATTTGCAGTTCTAACAAGTCCCCAAGGGAGAACTGTTGACCTAGACAGTGTCTGCCACATAGTAAGGGTTCAAGGGTTCAATAAATAGTAGTTACAAATACTATTAGGCACTGTGCTTGGCACTTTACATAAATTAGCTAACTATCCTTATAATAGCAGTATATTACAGGAATTATTATTATTTTTATTTTATACATGAAAAAATGGAGACTCAGAGATCTCAATATTTTGCCTAAGATCACAGAGCTAATAAGTGGCACAAATTATATTTAAACACAAGTCTTTTTGAGTAAAAAAAAAAATCCATGTTTTTTCTGACATACTGTCTTCAATAAAAGAGTGTTTTTTTTTCTTTTTAATACAGAAGCTACAAGATTCAACAATAAATAAGTGAAGTCTACAGTCATAATACCCTTATTCCATTTCAAATATTTCTGCAAATATATTACTAAAATGATCCCTCAAGAGCCAGTGGAAAGGCCATTTGTTTCTTGAAGATATTTGTAAAAATATATGAGAGAGCAAGAGATGGCTGTGCACTGAGCTCTAGAAGCCTCCTAAGCTAATAGCTATCAATCTTTTTTTTTCTTTACGTAATAGAACACATTTAGTTAAACAAAAGTATACTCAGAACTCCAATATATAAAGCAGACAGGAATAGGGCTACTTTTAGATCTAAGAAACAAATGTTGGTGCTGGCTGAAACAACCGAACTGTGAGCACTTGCAGGCAGAAACAGAGAGCTCTCCCCACGGAAGCATTAGCTCTGATACAAGCAGGACAACCATCTGATCTGCTTTGGAGTGGGATGCAAAAATGGATCACTGAATTTCTCTGAACCAGGAATAAGGCAGAAGAAAGTCCAGCAAACACCCATGACGCACGCCACCTTCTCCTAGGGAATGGCTTGACCAGTATCCTACTGAGATGGCGTTGTTTGGTTAGATCAGGCTGATGCTGTTGCTATATCTGCCTCATAGTAATGCTTTTAACACAATAGTTAGGCTGCTTTATATTTATGATTGCTAAACCATTTAGTCAACTATTTAGCTCATTCTTTATCAGCTAATTCTTTTGTGGTCTTTGTGAAGTTCAGAGTAAATGTTATGGTTTGAATGTCCCCCCCCAAAATTCATGTGTTGGAAACTTAATTTCCAATGCAACCTTGTTGGGAGGTGGGGTCCAATAACAGGTAATTTGGGTTGTGAATGGATTAATGTTGTTATTGTAGGAGTGGGCTAGTTATTTGAAGAGTGGGTTGTTGTAAAGTAAGTTCAGCCCCTGGTGCCTCTATGTTTCATGTAATCAATCACTTCTGCCTTCTGCCTTCTGCCATGGGATGACCTTCCTCAGATATTGGCACCATGCTCTTGGTACTCCCAGCCTCCAGAACTATGAGGCTAACTGTGGTATTCTGTTATAGCAACAAAAAACAGACTAAGACAATAAGGAACCGCATTAGCTATTTCTAAGGAGTACCCTACCAAGTGAACCCAACTGATCATTTTTCCATTACCATCCAGTGAGAGATTCAAATAGGCAGCTACTCCTCATGGAGGGAGGCATCTGCACATTATTTGCTTCTGTTTTGTGAATAGCCCAATACTTAAAGATGTGTTCAGAGCACCCTATGATTTATCACCCAGCCACAGATGTGAAAACCCTTTGCATGTACAGGGTTGATTCATAAACCACCACAGATGCCAACTTCATTGTCTAGAGTTGAATCTCATCCAACACTACCTATTTCTTTTGTAGCATGGGGTTCAGAGGCTTCCTGTATGTGCATCTTTCCAAAGATATTAAGAGGAGAAAAAGATCCAAGTGAATTTCCAGGTTTCTCCAACACTTGAAACTATACATTTGATATTCTTAACCACCTTGATGAACAATTGTCCCCAATACCCGTTTTCCCTATGTTCTATTTGGCAATAACTTACAGACAGGTGTGGCCATGTGACTAATATTTAGCCAATGTGATGCAAACAGAAGGGATGTGTAGAACTTTTGGATCATCTTTTACAAGGTAGCTGTTTGTCCGCAATTCTCATTTTCCCTTTCCCACCACTTGAGAAGAAGTAGCAGACAAAGCATGTTGGATCCAGATATGGGAGCTTTCTGGCAGAAACAGACCACCAGCCTGTGTTTCTCACCTCTACACTGCGATGTATAAGGGGAAATTTACTTCTATCTTAAGTTGGCATATTTTTGGTCTCTTTATTACAACAGCTTAACTTATAACCTACATGTGACCCAAAGATAACTAAATTCTTGGACACTCCTCCCATTAGGAGATGGGGGTCTATGTTATCTCCCCTTGAATGTGGGGGGCTTTGCGACTGCTTTGGCCAGTTTCTGGGCCCTGGCCTTAAGACACTGGCAGCTTCCACTTTCTGCCTTTTGTAATACAGTCTTTGAGCACCCCAAGCCATCACGTAGAAAGTCTGACTCCTTGAGACCACCATGCTGAAGAGCCATGCAGACACTTCAGTTGCCAGTCTCTGTCTTCAAGATACCCCTTGAAGTTTCCAGTCATATGAATAATAACATCTCAGACCCTTTACACCAGCCCATTTGTATTTGAATACCACAAGTAACCTGGCCAATAGCACTCTGAGAAGAAGAAATCACCCAGGTCACCTAAGGAGGCAATGTGTGGAACTACTATGCTAATACTGATCTTGTGGCCATAAAGGGAGCCACTGATGACACATTACAAATGGCAGAGTGGGCTGGGTGTGGTGCACACCTGTAGTCCCAGCTACTTGGGAGGCTGAGGTGGGAGGACTGCTTGAGCCCAAGAGTTCTTGGCTGTAGTGTGCTATAATCCTGCTTGTGAATAGCCACTCCAGCCTGAATAACATGGTGAGACTCTCATCTCTTAAAAAAAAACAAAAACAGAAACAAAAAAAAGGCAGAGTAGAAAGATGGAAATGTCTTAGTCCATGATGACATGAATGAGCCACTCTACTAACCTTGGAATTACCTATCTCCAAACTTTTCATTTAATGAAATAGTAAAAGTCCACAAAATTTAAAGCACTGTTGGTTAGGCTTTGTGTTACTCATGGCCTCTAAGTATTCTAACAAACACATCCCCTTCATCCTCTCTCACAGGAGGAGTTTGTTACAGGGGCAAGAGGACTTGGCTTGAGACTGTACTCTTACTTCATTAATAAATTTGCCAGTTGAAAATGGTACAATGTTCCAGTCACTCTGGCTGATTTATCCTGAGGCAGCTCTCCGAGGCTCTCTTGAAATTAATGCACAGCCTCCCATTTTTCTAGCCTGATGATTGACATAGCAGTTGGAATTCCATGGCACATCATCTCACTTGCCTTCTCTTTACCTCCTTGGTGTGTGGAAGAGACAGGCCAACATGTTCATCAAGGTGGTTAAGAATATCACATGTATGGTTTCAAGTGTTGGAGAAACCTGGAAATTCACTTGGATCTTTTTCTCCTCTTAATATCTTTAGAAAGATGCACACATGAGAAGACTCTGAACCCCACGCTAGCAGGACTGTTCTCCATTCTAGTAATGAGCCAGCTGTGAAGGGAACCACCGATCTATGCAAGGGCATGTTTTTGTTCTGAAGCATCATCTTACCTGGGGCCAGGGAGTGGAGGAGAACCTGTATTACCTACACAACTCCTGGGTGGACAACACAGGGGATTCTTCCAACGGCTTCCTCATTCCAAGATTTGATCTGGCTAGGGATGGGGGCCCTATGGGCAGAGGACCAGAGCTGAGAGTTCTTTCCCCAGGACAACATGGAGTGAAAGGCTAAATCTTAAGGAAGGGAGCAAAACCAAAAACCATGTAGAAAGGGCCAGATTTAAGAAGCTAAGCTTTGGAGGTTATCAAATTGAAGAGGTTCAGAGGCATGTTTGGGAGTAAGAATTTGAATGGGACAAATGCAATGAGGAATAGGAAAGTAACCATAGGTGACCTGGGAACAACATGATTGTGTGCTTGTGTGCACACATGGGTCTGATGGACTAGCTTAGAATAGTTGCTTGTGTTTGCTGACATCTGGGGCATAATACATAGGTGCATTGGCTGGCTCACCTAAAAATCTAAGGGAACACATCCTTATAAAAAAGCCTACTTACATTTCAAGATGCAACCCAAATGCAACTTGCTCATGAAGTCCTTGTTAATCCATCCCTGGGATATGTACTTCAATACAGCATGGCTTATGTCCTGACTTTAAAATTTATTTCCATTTCCCTTGTATTATAGCTAGTCAATTATTTGGCTGTTTCCTCAGCTCAGCTGAAGGACTCTTGAGGCTGGAGACTGTTTCCTATTCTTACTTCATAGCACATACCTTTGTATATAGAAAGTGCTTTGTACATAGAAAGTGCTCAATAAATATCATTTGATTAATTACTATTGTCAACCTTTGACTTGTTTTTCTGTTGACATTTATAAATGGATTAGGAGTGTTTTTAATAGTGCATTTTTCTTTAAATGACACAATAAACACAAATCCATCACTAAGGAGCCCAAAATAAATCTTAAGCAGGAGAGTTAAACATATTTAAGAAAAAAAAAAAAAAAGAATGAGAAACGAGAAGGATTCGGAAGCTGAACATTTCTCTCTGTCTTAGACTAGCTCCAGGCAAATGAAAGCCCTCTGATGAAAACTTCATCAGCCTTTTCTTACACAAAGTGTTTTCTGACCATTTTTTTCTACAGTGTCTCTCCTATTTGGACACAGAGTTTCATTTATTAATCAAATATAATTGGGCTCCATTTCAAAAGGATGAACAAAGCCCATTTTGTTGTCCCATTGAAAAGCTGGGTTCAGTCTGGGTCACGGTGTTTGTCAGCATCTCTGTTTCCAGGCCCTAAAGGCTTGGATGCAGGCACAGGACAACTGGGGGCCTGGTCAATTCCCCACTCTCAGAAGCCCTTGAAAGAGTCTCTCCCAAGCTCTGGAGCCTGTGTTTACTGACTATGAATATAAGGACTACACCTCCACATTTTGCTTGGCAAGAAGAGTCTAGATGGTCCCTTGTCAATTCTGTCATTTCTCACAGAACAGACCCATCTTTTGATGATCCACCCACAAATGATGCTCAGACATTCAATTATCAGAGCTGGTACTCTTTCCTTCAGTGTCTCCCCATTGCTTATATGTTGCTTCTGAAAATACTGGAAAGACTATGAAAAATAGACAACCCATGCAAATATAATTAAAGAACAACAAAAAAGGAGACAAACAGCATTAGGAAAGAGAACAGTGTAATATCTTCTACTTAGTGAAGACAGGTACTGTGCTAAGAACTTCATATACATCATCTGTAATCCTCACAGCAACCCTATACTCTAAGTAATACGACCCCTATTTATAGGGAAATGATGATAGAAGTCAAGTTACTTGGTTAAAGTCACATAAATCAGTGGTGGAACCTGGATGAGAATTCAGGTCTGATTCAATATATTAAGTAGCAAAAGGAATTAAACCACTTATATGGAATACTATGTCTAATTACATGCTAACTGACTAAAAACCTGAACAAATGGATTATATTTTGCAATAAACATATACGATTTTAATTCAATCTTATATTTAAAAATGAAGCAATGAGGTAGGAAACCCTATTAAAGAAGTAAAGGAGGTAGAAATTTTTTAAAAATTCAGAATATCCCCAAAAAGCAAGGCATACAGATCTAATGGGTTCCTTCAAGCTCACAAGGAACACATAATTCCCAGGCTATGTTGACTGCATCAAAGCACAGACAAGGACGGACTCCATCTAATTATTCTATGTGACAAATTTGATCTTAAGGAAGGTTACTAAAGAAATGCAAACAAAAAAAATCAATAAAAGAGTATATTAACATTAGATGACATAATCTATTTCAATATATATCAAAAGAAAAATTGATAAAACCTTTACTTGTAGTGATATTATTTACTACCTTAACTTGATAAAGATACCTATTTAAAATAATGAACCAATAGTGGATTAAGATTAAAAGCTTTTTTTTTTTTCAAAAATTGGCCCCTGAAAATAATATAGCTACTATTATAACATAATATTGCTTTAGACAAACTGCAAAAGATTTAAAGGACAATAATTACTGGGAAAGAAGAAAAAAATATTTACAAAGAATTTGCTGTACACTTGGAACTAAATCAACCAGTTTAGAAAGAGGACAGTTTGGTATCAAAATTCAAAGGTCAGTAGCATTACTATGCCCAATATATTACTATACACTATATTTTCATATACACTATATTACTATATACATTATTATACACAAGCAGTAAACCCCTAGAAGACATACACGTATAATAATATAAGAATATAAGATGCTAATTCTGTGAAGAAAGTCAATGGTAGCTTGATGGGGATAGCACTGAATCTACAAATTACTTTGGGCAGTATGGCCATTTTCATGATATTGATTCTTCCAATCCATGAGCATGGAATGTTTTTCCATTTGTTTGTGTCCTCTCTTATTTCCTTGAGCAGTGGTTTGTAGTTCTCCTTGAAGAGGTCCTTCACATTCCTTGTAAGTTGTATTCCTAGGTATTTTATTCTCTTTGTAGCAACTGTGAATGGGAGTTCACTCATGATTTGGCTTTCTGTTTGTCTATTATTGGTGTACAGGAATGCTTGTGATTTTTGCACATTGATTTTGTATCCTGAGACTTTGCTGAATTTTCTTATCAGTTTAAGGAGATTTTGGGCTGAGACGATGGGGTTTTCTAAATATACAATCATGTCATCTGCAAACATGGACAATTTGACCTCCTCTTTTCCTAGTTGAATACCCTTTATTTCTTTCTCTTGCCTGATTGCCCTGGCCAGAACTTCTTTAAATTTCATATGGAACTTAAAAAGAGCCTGTATAGTCAAGACAATCCTAAGGAAAAAGAACAAAGCTGGAGGCATCACACTACCTGACTTCAAACTATACTACAAGGCTGCAGTAACCAAAACAGTATGGTACTGGTACCAAAACAGATATATAGACCAATGGAGCAGAACAGAGGCCTCAGAAATAATGCCACACATCTACAACAATCTGATCTTTGACAAACCTGACAAAAACAAGCAATGGGGAAAGGATTTCCTATTTAATAAATGGTGTTGGGAAAACTGGCTAGCCATATGCAGAAAACTGAAACTGGACCCCTTCCTTACACCTTATACAAAAATTAACTCAAGATACATCAAAGACTTAAACATAAGACCTAAAACCATCAAAACCCTAGAAGAAAACCTAGATGCCCGGGTGCAGTGGCTCATGCCTGTAATCCCAGCACTTTGGGAGGCCAAGGTGGGCGGATCACGAGGTCAGGAGATTGAGACCAGCTTGGTCAACATAGTGAAACCTCATCTCTACTAAAAATATAAAAATTAGCCAGGCATGGTGGCTTGTGCCTGTAGTCCCAGCTACTCGGGAGGCTGAGGCAGGAGAATTGCTTGAACCTGGGTGGTGGAGGTTGCAGTCAGCTGAGATTGTGCCACTGCACTCCAGCTTGCTTGGGCAACACAGTGAGACTTCGTCAAAAACAAACAAACAAACAAACAAACAAAAAAAAAAAAAGGAAAAAGAAAACCTAGGCAATACTATTCAGGACATAGGCATGGGGAAAGACTTCATGACAAAAACACCAAAAGCAATGGCAACAAAATCCAAAACTGACAAATGAGATCTAATTGAACTAAAGAGCTTCTGCACAGCAAAAGAAACTACCATCAGAGTGAACAGGCAACCTACAGAATGGGAGAAAATTTTTGCAATCTATCCATCTGACAAAGGTCTAATATCCAGAATCTACAAGGAATTTAAACAAATTTACAAGAAAAATACAAACAACCCCATCAAAAAGTGGGCAAAGGATATGAATAGACACTTCTCAAAAGAAGACATTTACATGGCCAACAAACATATGAAAAAAAGCCCATCATCGCTGGTCATTAGAGAAATGCAAATCAAAACCACAATGAGATACCAACTCATGCCAGTTAGAATGGTGATCATTAAAAAGTCAGGAAACAGCCAGGTGCGGTGGCTCACGCCTGTAATCCTAGCACTTTGGGAGGCCGAGGCGGGCAGATCACGAGGTCAGGAGATCGAGACCATCCTGGCTAACACGGTGAAACCCCGTCTCTACTAAAAATACAAAAAAAAAATTAGCCGGGCATGGTGGCGGGTGCCTGTAGTCCCAGCTACTCGGGAGGCTGAGGCAGGAGAATGGTGTGAACCCGGGAGGCGGAGCTTGCAGTGAGCCAAGATAGCGCCACTGCACTCCGGCCTGGGCAAAAGAGCGAGACTCCGTCTCAAAAAAAAAAAAAAAAAAGTCAGGAAACAACAGATGCTGGAGAGGATGTGGAGAAATAGGAATGCTTTTACACGTTGGTGGGAGTGTAAACTAGTTCAACCATTGTGGAAGTCAGTGTGGCGATTCCTCAGGGATCTAGAACTAGAAATACCATTTGACCCAGCCATCCCATTACTGGGTATATACCCAAAGGATTATAAATCATGCTGCTATAAAGACACCTGCACACGTATGTTTATTGTGGCACTATTCACAATAGCAAAGACTTGGAACCAACCCAAATGCCCATCAATGATAGACTGGATGAAGAAAATGTGGCACATATACACCATGGAATACTATGCAGCCATAAAAAAGGATGAGTTCATGTCCTTTGCAGGGACAGGGATGAAGCTGGAAACCATTATTCTCTGCAAACTAACACAGGAACAGAAAACCAAAGACCACATGTTCTCACTCATAAGTGGGAATTGAACAATGAGAACACATGGACACAGGGAGGGGAGCATCACACACTGGGGCCTGTTGGGGTATGGGGGGCTAGCGGAGGGATAGCATTAGGAGAAATACCTAATGTAGATGATGGGTTGATGGGTGCAGCAAACTGCCATGGCACATGTATACCTATGTAACAAACCTGAATGTTCTGCACATGTATCCCAGAACTTAAACTATAATAAAAAAAATTATTTTTCTTAAAGAAGTCTCTTCTCACTCATATAAGCTTTGGGCCTCCAAAAACCTTGCTCCATTCTGTGAGCTGTCAATAACAAAGTTGCATCAGGACATCTCAGGCAATGGTGCAACTATGCAACTATGGGTAACTTCTCCCTTTCTCTCTCTCTCCATATGAAAACAAAAACAACAACAACAAAAATAAGATGCTTAGAATGTATGCAATGACTTAAGAAGCTGACATATTTTAAATCAGAATCACCACTTATTTTTATAACTTGACAAAGCAATTTTAACACTTATGAGGCAAACAAAATGCCAAGAATATAAAATGATATTTTGAAAAATGAAGACCTCCAATTGGGGAAAACTAGTACTATAGTACTATAAATTCTATACATATTATGAAGCAATAATAATTAAAACAATAAAGTACTCACAAAACCAGGCATATAGAACAGTAGAGGAGAATTAGAAGCACTGAAATAAACCTATTTATACATGACAATTTGGTTATATGATGAAGTATAATAAACAATGGGCAAAGGAGAAGTTATTTAATAATAATGATATGATCAATGTAAAAACCATTTATTAAACATGTGCCAAATATTCTCAGATGAGTTAAAGAGTTAAATGCATACTTTTTAAATACATAGAGCAATCAAAGGAAAAGAGAATGAAGATTGCGTCAGATCTTGGGAGCTATTAGTAATGAACTATGAAGAACTCTCACTAGCTTGAAGCAATAGAAGAAATAACAATGGAAGTGATCAAAAGATTCATCTGGGTAACATTTACCATATTTTAATCACAAAAATATGAGAAGTGAAAAGAAAAACATACTGAAATATATTTGCATCAAAATAATACAATCAATAACATATAAGGAATGTGCTAAAATGAAGAACAACCTTTTTTTTTTAACTTTAAAGTTCAGGGGTACATGTGCAGGTTTGTTACATAGGTAAACTTGTGTCACTGGTGTTTGTTATACAGATTATTTCATCAACCAGGTATTAAGCCCAGTACCCATTAGTTATTTTTCCTGATATTCTCCCTCCTCCCACCTTTCACCCTCCAATAGGCCCCAGGATGCGTTGTTCCCCTCTATGTGTCCATGTGTTCTCATCACTTAGTTCCCATTTATAAGTGAGAACATATGATATTTGGTTTTCTGCTCCTGTGTTAGTTTGCTATGGATAATGGCCTCCAGCTCCATCCATGTCCCTGCAAAGGACATGATCTCATTCTTTTTTATGGATGCATAGTATTCTATGGTATATATGTACCACACTTTTCTTATCCAGTCTACCATTGATGGGCATTTAGGTTGATTCCATGTCTTTGCTATTGTTAATAGTGCTACAGTGAACATACGTGTGCATGTGTCTTTATAATAGAATGATTTATATTCTTTTGGGTATATACCCAGTAATGGGATTGCTGGGCTGAATGGCATTTCTGTCTCTAGGTCTTTGAGGAATTGCCACACTGTCTTCCACAATGGTTGAACTAATTTACACTCCCACCAATAGTGTATAAGTGTCCCACAACCTTGCCAGCATGTGTTATGTTTTGACTTTTTAATAATAGCTATTCTGACTGGTGTGAGATGGTATCTCACTGTGGTTTTGATTTGCATTTCTCTAATGATCAGTGAGGCTGAGCTTTTTTTTCATGTGGTTGTTGGTCGCATATGTCTTCTTTTGAAGTGTATCTGTTCATGTCATTTGCCCACTTTTAAATGAGGTTGTTTGGTTTTTTTTTTGTAAATTTGTTTAAGTTCCTTATAGATGCTGGATATTAGACCTTTGTTGGATGCACAGTTTGCAAAATTTTTCTCCTATTCTGTAGGTTGTCTGTTTACTCTGTTGATAGTTTCCTCTCCTGTGAAGAAGCTCTAATTAGAAACCATTTGTCAGTTTTTGCTTTTGTTGCAATTGCCTTTGGCTTCTTTGTCATGAAATCTTTGCCTGTGCCTATGTCCTAAATGGTATTGCCTAGGTTAGTTTTGGGCTTTACATTTAAGTCTTTTATCCATCTTGAGTTAATTTTTATATATGGTGTAATGAAGAGGTCCAGTTTCAATCTTCTGCATATGGCTATCCAGTTATCCCAGCACCATTTATTGAATAGGAAATCCTTTCCCCATTGCTTGTTTTTGTCAGGGTTGTTGAAGATCAGATGGTTGTAGGCATGTGGTCTTATTTCTGAATTCTCTATTCTCTTCCACTGGTCTATGTGCCTGTTTTTGTACCAGTACCATGTTTTTTTTTTTGTTTGTTTGTTTTAGCCCTGTAGTATAGTTTGAAGTCAGGTAGCATGATGTCTCCAGCTTTGTTCTTTTTGCTTAGAATTGCCTTTGCTATTTGGGCTCTTTTTTGGTTTCACATGAATTTTAAAATAGTTTTTTTCTAGTTCTGTGAAGAATCTCAGTGGTAGTTTAATAGGAATTGCGTTGAATCTATAAATTGCTTTGGGCAGTGTGGCTATTTTCACAATAATGACTCTTCCTATCCATGGGCATGGAATGTTTTTCCATTTGTTTGTGTCATCTGTGATTTCTTTGAGTAGTATTTTGTAGTTATCCTTGTATAGTTTCTTCACCTCCATAGTTAGCTGTATTCCTAGGTATTTTATTTTATTTTTTGTGGCAATTGTGAATGGGAATATGAGGAACACTTTTATTGTTAGAAAAATTCATATGTATGAAGATTTTCAACACAATTATTACTTCTAAGAGCAAAAAAATAAAAAGTTGATACAACACTAACAGAAGACCTAAATAAATTAGAGCCAACCAACTTAAAAACTTGTCATTTAAAAAGGTAACCATCGGAGGCTGAGGTGGGCGGATCATGAGGTCAGGAGTTCGAGACCAGCCTGGCCAATATGGTGAAACCCCATCTCCACTAAAAATACAAAAATTACCCAGGCGTGGTAGCGTGCACCTGTAGTCCCAGCTTCTTGGGAGGCTGAGGCAGAAGAATCGCTTGAACCTGGGAGGCGGACGTTGCAGTGAGCCAAGATCATGCCACTGCACTCCAGCCTGGGTGACAGAGCAAGACTCAGTCTCAAAAAAAAAAAGTAACCATGAAAGGCTGTGTCTCACATCTCACATCTCACATAATGAAAAAATATTTATGATACAGTGTTACGTGAAGAAAACAGAATATAAAATTGTATATGCAATACAATTACAAGTATATATAAAAATAGGCATAGTGCTCTGGGCCTGGAAAGAATGAAAACAGTTTTAGAGGGCTGGGGTTAGGGGTGAGTTTTGAGTTGCAAACTCAAATATCAGGAATCAAGCAGGTGAAGATGGATGGGGAAAGTAGCAAGTGTTGGAAACTATGGAAACCTGGAGAGTCAGGCTCAGCCATAGCCATTTAAATAAAAAGAAATTAAGACACAAAACACTTTGATTCTGTAGAACCTCTTTGACTGGAGCAAAAGGTGTGAGACCCTGAGCCACTTCCTTTCCTCCATGTGGGGGCCTTAGCATTAGAGGTGTCCTAGGAACCTCTGAACTCCATGGACAACAGGAAGTCTCGTGAGAATTTTAAGTGAAGAAATGACCCAATCAGATTGGCAGGGTCAAACCATGCCAATTTAAAAGACTGTTATTGTCCCTGGGCTTTCAGCATGTGACCTCTATACAATATTTCTTTTAATGTTGTTGCAATCATAAGTTTTATTAAAAAAAATAAAACTCAGACCTAAACAGAAGTAGTTAGAAGTAGTTATGTTCTTTGTTAACATAGAGCTGCTTGAGTTGGTTATGAGAATGTGGGCCTATTTCTTTGAATTCCTTCTGAATAAAGGTGTTTGGGAAAATGCCAAATTGCTATCTAGTGGTGAATTAAATAGCTACACATCCATCCATCAAATATTTATTGAGTGCCCACCGCATGCCAGGCTCTGGAGGAAGATGGAGGAGGACAGAATAAGACAGGGACTCTATATTCTATGAGTGTGCAGACTGATCCAAGATTCAGACACATGTAATAATGCGATATGCGTCAACACATGCACAAATGCAGTGGGAATATGGATAATTGCTGCTAAGCAGGAATGGGAGTACTCTGAAGGCAAAATTTGAACTGAATCTTAAAACAAGAATACAGATTTACCATGCAGAGAAGAGAAAAGGGAGAAACTTCCAGGCAAATGGAATGGAAGGAAACTTTGATATAGACAGAAGGAAGTCACTGGACATGACTGGATTATCTGGGTGTGCTGAGGAACGTCTAAGAGGAAGACAGGATAAAGAATAGGGAGGATCGGCCAGGCGCGGTGGCTCACGCCTGTAATCCCAGCACTTTGGGAGGCTGAGGCAGGTGGATCATGAGGTCAGGAGATCGAGACCATCCTGGCTAACACAGTGAAACCCTGTCTCTACTAAAAAATACAAAAAAAAATTAGCCAGGCGTGGTGGCGGGCACCTGTAATCCCAGCTATTGAGGAGGCTGAGGCAGGAGAATGGCGTGAACCTGGGAGGTGGAGCTTGCAGTGAGCCGAGATTGCGCCACTGCACTCCAGCCTGGGTGACAGAGTGAGACTCCGTCTCAAAACAAACAAAAAAACAAAAACAAACAAACAAAAAAGAATAGGGAGGATCTTATCTGGATTTAATCCTGCAGACCCCTTCTTTTCAAACAAACTTTGTTTTTAAGCCTCAAGACTCTTTGTTGAAAATCTTACTTGGAGCTGGGCATGGTGGCTCACGCCTGTAATCCCAGCACTTAGAGAAGCTGAGGTGGGAGGATCACTTGAGCCCAGGAGTTTGAGACCAGCCTGGGCAGTATAGTGAGACCTCGTCCCTACAAAAAATTAAAAAATAAAAAAATTAGACCACAGGTGATGCACACCTGTGGTCCTAGCTACTTGGGGGGCTGAGGTAGGAGGATCACTTGAGCCAGGGAGGTCAAGACTGCAGTCAGCTGTGATCATGCCACTGTACCCAACCTCAGAGACAGATAAAAAGAGAAAAGAAGAAAATCTTACTTGGAAGCTCAATTTGTAAAACAGAGGAAAGAACTTTTCTGACTGGAGCCAAGGGGATGTGCCCAAGAGCTGTACCCTTCCTCCCTCAGTCCGTGTGGAAGCCTTGGCTCGAGCCCATGGAGCAATTTGAAAGCTACAGCTGTAGGTTATAGGGGTCTCCCAAGGATTTTGGACAGCAAATGGTTCAATCAGACTCAATCAGACTTGCAGGTGTCAAACTATGCAGAGATTTAGAAGATTGCCATTACACCGAAGATAGGCCCTTGGTAGTAATAGCAAAAATACCCTGGATTTCTGGTTTCATTTCTTTGTACCTGAGCATTATGAATTTTCGACTTCCCTGCTCTCCCTGTTGGAATGATTCTTCCCGTTTTTGAACAGTGGAGAAGAAAAGATCTCTATGTTAATGTCTTCCCTGATGCCAGAGAACCAACATTAATGTATCAATTGATGCTGCATGCTCAATCCTTTCTTTTAACTCAGTGCTTAAACATCTCTGGGCTGAGGTGGTGTATCCTGTGTGTATCGATTTGGAGACTCTGGGCAACAAGAAACCTGTACACATCCTCTCCCCCAACCCTCTCTGAGGCCTGAATCTTATCTTTCAACCAATGGGCACAACTCAAATTACCTGGGCATGTGCTGGCCAGGAGCACATAGACACTTTGGAATTTGCACATTTGTTTTCTTTAAAAGCTCAAAGTCTCCATCTGTCATGTCCATTCTGGGTGACTGTGTGTGGTTGGGTGACTGGTACAACGCCTTTTGGAATGGGCATCTTGATGTATGATAATCATCTCTTAAGGACATTTATGTTGCACATTTCTCTTTCAGAGGATAAAATATGAAGATGTCTTTCAATAAAGCAGGTGCCGCTTCTTCTTGCCAAATCCTGCCCTGGTATTAAAAGCAGCCCACCTAACGACAAGACCCAGTAAGTGCCAGCAGCCCTGTCTGTGTGTGTGGGGTTAATGGAGCCAAAGAAAATAGCTTGCTAGAGAGGTGATTGGGTGATATTAAATGTCAAGATTTCAATGAATTACCCTCAGAGGTTTCATAAAATAGAAACATGGTCTTGCTTCTATTGCTTCTGTGTCAAACAAAACATTTTTGGTCTGCTCTGTTGCTTAGAAATGTAACTATTGGCTTTTGATTTTGAAATACATTCTAAGGAGGAATTAGAGGAGGGATCAACCTCCTAAATCAGGACATCTTGCGCCCTGGCAGGGGTGGACAGGAGATTTTCTGGGGCTTGAGGGCTGCCTTTAGTTCATTTTCTGAAGTCTGGCATTTATCTTTTTGGCATGGTGAAGGGTAGATTGAGGTTGATTATAGACAGACACTATTAGCATGAACACAGAGCAGATTAACAGCACCATAGTTTCCAGATGAATCTGTAAAGAACAGGGCTAGCACCTCTGCTTGACTGTGCCCGGTGTAATCGGTAATGTATAGGAGCCCACATTGAGATGGCCTTGAAACTTGAAATAAAGAAGTGATTACCCTCTGAGAGTTGAATGAGTAAAGTAATTGACGATATTAGCCACCTGCAAAAATCATGGTAAAAGACAGGATGTTTCCCTAAGAGTTAAGCATGAAGCACCGGGTCTGGCATGATTGAAAGTGAAAGAAGCTGAATGCTAATCAGCGCGCTTGGCTCAAAGGGACGAATAGGTTAGCTGAGGGGGAAGGGATGAACAAACTTCGAAAACAGAGTCCTGGAGACTGACTTTGGTGGAGTCTGACTGAATCTGGGCCAGAAGGCAGAGGCTCTGGGGCCGTTAGAGGGTATTGTCCTCCTCCCTTCCCCACTGTCCTGACACATATTCATTGGGCACTACTCCGGACAATGCACTTGTGCTAGGCATGGAGGGAGTGCAATGGACATGATGGGGAGGTCCTTGTGTTCATAGAAGCTGCATACACTAAAAACTCCACCAAGGCACAGGATGGTGATTACTGCAGGATGAGGAAGATGTGAGGCAAATAGCGTCCTGCGTCTCCCTTGACATGCGTACCCAACACAGCAAGCCTTCATTCAGCCTCAGCTACTGTTACTCTTGTTGATGTTAGGTGTCCCTCTGACACACAAGTGAATGTTTCCTCAGTGACTGACACTTGTAAAGGGACGATGTCTTTGACTGATGCTTGGTTCCCACAGTGCTCAATTAGAGTTCTCAATTTAGGATATTAATCCACATTAGAATCTAATCTTGCCAGAAAATCATATTAAAGAGAAATTCATTCAATTTTAAACTATGATATCTTTTCAAACAAGTCAATATAATGAATAATTTATCCATTTTGTAGGTGAAGGAATAATCTTGCAGTTTAATTATAAGAGAATGAGCTAAACAGATTAGGAAAAAAAATGATTTCTCCATCTTCTCCTCATCTAAGTTCCCACTGAATTTTTTGTTTCTCCTTTCTAGGACTCCCCCGACCACTTCACAGTCACCTACTATGAAACCATAGCTTAAGATCAGATGCACTAGATTTTGTCCTTATAATAATAATCATCAACATCATACATTAAACACTTATGTGTATATACTCAATTGTATGTATTTTATCATTTAAATTTCAAACTAGGCTGGGTGAGGTGGCTCACACCTATAACATCAACACTTTGGGAGGCTGAGGAGGGAGGATCACTTGAGCCCAGGAGTTTGAGACCAGACTGGGCAACACCGTGAGACCTCATCTCTTCAAAAAATAAGAAAATAGCCAGGTGTGGTGGCACAGGCCTCTGATCTCACCTACCTGGGAGGCTGAGGTGGGAGGATTGATTGAGCCCGGGAGGTTGAGGCTGCATTGAGCTGAGACTGTGCCACTGCACTCCAGCCTGGGTGACAGAGCAAGACTTTGTCTCAAAAAGAAAAAAAAAAATCAAACTAATGCTATGGAGTTGGTAGTTGTTTTTTTTTTTTTTGAAATGGGGTCTCTGTCACCCAGGCTAGAGTGCAGTGGCGCGATCTTGGCTCACTGCAAGCTCCACCTCCTGGGTTCATGCCATTCTCCTGCCTCAGCCTCCCAAGTAGCCGGGACTACAGGCACCTGCCACCATGCCTGGCTAATTTTTTGTATTTTTGGTAGAGATGGGGTTTCACCATATTAGCCAGGATGGTCTCGACCTCCCGACCTTGTGATCTACCCGCTTTGGCCTCCCAAAGTGCTGGCATTACAGGTGTGAGCCACTGCACCTGGCCAGGAGTTGGTAGTTTCATTATCCCTATTTTACAGATATGGAAACTGAGGCTCAGAGAGGTAGGTAACTTGCTAAAGCCATGCAGATACTAAGTGGCCAAGAGGGATTCAAACACAGGTGTGTTTCACTTCAAAGCCCAACTTCCAGCCACCATCCTCTAGAGCTACAGAGTTTTTTTTGAAACCTGGGACCACTGAATGTTCCCATAAATCTTTTTTTTTTTTTTTTTTAAGACAAGGTCTTGCTTTGTCACCCAGGCTGGAGTGCAGTGGTGTGATCTTGGCTCACTGCAACCTCCACCTCCCGGGTTCAAGCTATTCTTGTGCTTCAGCCACCTGAGTAGCTGGGATTACAGGCATGCGCCACCATGCCCAGCTAATTTTTTGTATTTTTAGTAGAGACGGGGTTTCCCCACGTTGGCCAGGCTGGTCTCAAACTCCTGGCCCCAAGTAATCTGTCCGCCTCTGCCTCTCTCCTATGAATCCTTTATATAACTTTAAGACAAATCCTCAAAAGTGAGAATGAAGAAACCAGCCAAAAGATCTTTTAATAAAGATTTTTAAGGTTTATGAAGTCAACAAAAAATCTTTATAGAAGTTAATTAAATGGATGTTAAAAATATTGTTCTTTTTTCTATGGCTTTGACGGAAAGAAAATGATCATAGCTCCAAAGTTCCACCTTCTCTTACTTCTTTCCTTCCTCCCACAAATATCAAATGTTAGCAAATTCCTAGGATGAAAAGCACTGTGCAAAGAACTGAGATCTTAACAATTGATAACCCAAAGTTCCTGGTCTCAAGGAGCTTATTCCCTAGCACACAAGACAAGCTATAAACTTGAATACTCTATTAATTACAGATAAGCATGAAGCCATAAATGATCTTATAGGGGAGGGACATATATCATAGAGAATAGGGACATAAATGGAGCATGGAAGGCTTCCTGGAGGTGGGGGTTCTTAAATTGTATCTTGGAGAGTTAGTAGTTGCTAAATGGGTGGATGAGGGGTGGGGGAAAGTATTCAAGGAAAAGAGAGCAATGTGTAAAAACACATGGGGCATGGTCTCTTTGAGGGTACTGTAAGCAGTTGGGAATAGGTTGGTGCACAGGGCACATATGCGTGGCTGGGAGGAAATGAGGTTGCAGATGTGAATAGGCCAGATCAGAAAGAACCTTTAGGCAAGGCCAAGGAACTTGAGCTTCATGCTCTAAGGCAGGGGTTCCCCACTGAGGGCTTGCACCCTCCAGAGTGATGGGGAAGGTTATAGCTGGCATGCTCAGAACCGTGCATGAGCGAACGAACCTCTGAATGCACATACATATGAGCATGCACATTAGCAGGAGAAAAAGGTGGAGGGCCACAGCTGAGAGTAACGGGGAAGCACAGAGGAATTTAAGCAGGAGGGTGCCATTGTTAGCTTTGTGTTTAAAAAGCCCTTTCTAGCTATAGTATGGAACATGGGCTGGGTAGGGCAGGGGGATTGGGAAAAGGCAGGAAGTGGGAATGGGAGACAGGGAGAAAAGTTTAGGAAGTGGTGATAGTCAAGGCAAGATGTGATGAGGCCTGAACCATGAAAGAGATAGAGGAGTAAGAGGGAGAGATGGATATTTTGGAACTTAGAGCTACTATCTCTTGGTGGTCAACTGTTGTGGGGGTGAAGGGAAGGAGTGGTCTGGGTGACTCATGGTGTCTGGATTGAACACCTAGGCAGATGTTGGTGCTATTATGAAGAGAGTTTTTGTATAAAGCAATGTAACTATGAAGACATTGGAGGAATACGGTTACTTCCCTCAAAGGTACATTGAAAGCTAGTGCCCTTACATCTCCTTAAGAAAGTATCTAGGGGACTAAATATCTTCAGACATATGTGATCTTCAGGTCAAGGCTGTGCACTATTTATTCATTTCCGAATCCCACATGCCCAGCAAACAGGGCTGATATTTAGGTGCTTAGTAACTCTGTACCAAAGGGACTCTCTTTTTTCCCCCAAAATAGTAGATAGTAGGAAACACTATTACTTATGTCAGTGAAATAAGTATAGGGTAGGAACAAAACTAACTCAAGTTCTGAGACTGATTTTAGCTAGATTTATCTCTGGTCATCTTTCAGAAACGTCATTTATTGCCTTACTCGAGTCAGTTTAAAAAAATGCAAATACAACAGAGGCACCTTTTCTAAGCTTGAGCTTTACAAAGAAGTAAAAAAGCAAATGTAGCAAGTAAATTATTAAGTAAGTTCATTTCAAATAACTTTTGTTTATACAAAGTTACATCATGTAGCTGTCATGAAGAAATGTTTTCAAATGGGAGACTTAAGAACCCTCCCTCAGGTAAAAGGAATCCTTTATTTACCCCAAAAGAGAGGCTGAGCCCAGGGCCCACGCCCTGAATGAGTGGGATTGTCATGTAGTGAGGCCACAAACAGAAACACCAGCTTGGAAGACACCATCTTTAGCAGAGCAGTGTGTATGGAGACCTGATCAAATGAGACTTAGATTTAAATCCAACTGACATTCACAGAGCACCTCTTGTGCCAAGTCCCAGTCTATCAGCTTTCAAATATATCATCTTTTCAAATTCCATAGCAACAAACCAAGCTGTTAACATTTATTAAGTTTATAAGGGCTCAGTATCACAAACAAGAGGCAGTCAACATCCCAGGTGAGCACCTACCTTTGTTCAAGCTAGAGATTTGAGAACGGTCATAAGGAAAAGAGGTTCTTACCTCCAGGCACCTGCATTTGGATTTTCCTTCCTTTGGTCTGGCTTAGTGATTTTCAAACTTGAGTGTGTCTAAGAACTACTGACAAGGTCAGACACATAAAACCACATATTCTGTACTTAACAGGCAATTTAAGAGATTTTAAAGACAATTAGGACTATGTGTGATTTTCACATTAGGCACCAATTTGAGAGTCCATCCTCCACTCAAGATGGGATGCCCCGCCATTCTAGTTATCGTCTAGATGGTGTGGGGAGTTAATTACACAATCACTTAAATGCACGGTATTTTTAAGAAGAATTAGGAGGCTTATGATGCTAAATCGCTACTAACAATGGAGTTTTAAACATAAAAACAAAATTAAATCCAATTAAAAGGAGCAGAGAAATGAACAAAGCCACAAGCAGACTTATCAGGAAGCTGAGGAAGCTTCTTTGGTCAGGCCCCTTCCAAGGTGCTGTAGTTAGCATTTATAATTTTGTGGTTTTATTTTTATTATTTATTTATTTATTGAGATGGAAGTCTTGCTCTGTCACCCAGGCTGGAGTGCAGTGGTGTGATCTCAGCTCACTGCAACCTCTGCCTCCAGGTTCAAGCGATTCTCCTGCCTCAGCCTCCCGACTAGCTGGGACTACAGGTGCGTGCTACCATGCCTGGCTAATTTTTTTTTTGTATATTTAGTAGAGGCAGGGTTTCACTGTATCAGCCAGAATGGTCTTGATCTCCTGACCTCAGGTGATACTGCCTGCCTCGGCCTCCCAAAGTGCTGGGATTACAGGCGTGAGACACCGTGCACAGCCCCCACTTTTTTTTTTTTTTTTTTTTTAAAAAGAGGACCTTTCCTCCTTCCAAAGTGAATAAAGTTTAAGCTTCATGGATTCTAGATTTGCCCCCAAGATGCTGCAGTCAATACTTTTGAGCCTTAAATTTAGTCCTGTGCTTTCAGGCACTGAGGGCAAAGTGGGGCCCATAACAACTCACTATGCACAGTGAAATGTAAGGGGGGAGATCAGAATCTCTGAAATGCCAGAGTGTTAACTGCCAGCTGAATTGACAGAGCTTGAACTGACAGCTGGAGAAATTAGGCATCGATATGAGAAAATAATACTATATTACTGCCTTATTACTTAATATTTAATGTACATACAGTTCACCAGTATTTCAGTAAATAAGCATTTATCAAGTGCCTACTTTGTGACCAGCCCTGAGCTAGATTCTCAGGAAAATATAAAAGGCTGAAGCTCAGATTTTATTTATTTATTTTTGAGACAGAGCCTCACTCTGTCACCCAGACTCGAGTGTGGTGGTGCCACCTCTGTTCACTGCAACCCCAGCCTCCCGGGTTCAAGAGATTCTCCTGCCTCAGCCTCCCAAGTAGCTGGGACTAAAGGCACGCACCACTACGCCTGGCTAATTTTTGCATTTTTAGTAGAGACAGAGTTTTGCCATGTTGGCCAGTCTGGTCTCAAACTCCTGACCTCAGGTGATCCACTCGCCTCAGCCTCCCAAAGGGCTGGGATTACAGGCATGAGCTGCCACGCCTGGCCTGAAGCTCAGATTTTAAAAATTCTCTACTCAAAAGTTCTGGAAGAGGCAGGTTAGTGTTTACTAAAAAAACACATCCCTGAAACAACAGGGAAACACCTAGGGGAAACCAAACACTGAGCTGGGGACAATTTTAGACATGTTCTACTTCAGTGAAAGTGAGAAAGTGGAAAGACCACTGGTTGGATATCAAGGAACAATGATGTTTGATCTGTTTTCCTCCCTCTATTCTGTCCTTCTACAAATGTTTACTGAGCACATTTTTTTTTAAAATAGCAGCTTTATTGGGATATATTTTATATAACATACAACTTACCTCTTTAAAGTGTGTAATTCAATAATTTTTAGTATCGTCACAGTGTTGTGTAAACATCACCGCAATAGATTTAGAACATTTTCAATGGCCCCACCAAAACACCCATACTCGTTAGTTGTCACTCCCCATCTTCCCTCCCACCCACAAGCCTAGGCAACCACTAATCTTCTTTCTGTTTCTACAGATTTCTGTATGCTGGACATTTCCATGCACCTGTTCTATATAAGACCTAAGACCAGGAGAAGGGAGCTACAGCCACCCCCATCTTCTCTCCCCCTGAGAAGCTCTGGTATTAGAGGACACATCGCCTGTCCTTCGTGGGCTTCAATTTTTTTCTCCTATAAAATGAAAGGGATGGAATTTGGACTCCCTTTTACTTTAAAGACTCTACTTTAAAATTTAGTCCTAGAGAAAATCATGAGGCAAATGGTGGATAGCTGGGGAAACAGGAATTTTCAACTGCTTTTATTAGAAACAGAAAATGTTTGTAGAGGCACATGGTAGTATGTATTAAAAGCACTAAGAATGTATACACCCTCAGACCCAGAAATTTCACTTTTAGGATTATCCTTAGGTATTCATTAAGGATGGTTGCAAAGTTATATGTACATAGCTAATCGTGACAATGTTGCTATGAAACTGTGAAATAAATGTCTGACAATAGAGGCTGTGACTCCTAAATCCACTCCCCACCAACAGAGCCCCAGTTAAGAACGCTACTTCCAGACTATGCCCTGTAGGGCTGTCCATCCTCAAATTGGCCTTTCTGCAGCCTCTGCATGCCATGAACTCTGAGTTCACTGCCCACTAAAACCTGCAAACTATTTTTATTCCCAATACTGTTATTTGATCTTGTACTTGTGCTGTTGCTTCCAGGCCCAAGTATAGGACCTGACATTTCACCCTCAAGTATCAAGTATTACGCTCATGGGCATAATTTGACCTGCACTGTAAGAATTCCATGGTATTACAGTGTTTCTGATTGTGGCATTATGTTGTATTGTGTTTAATAATTCCAGCTTTTGGCCTTTGATTCCAGGCCTTTTCCAATCATTTTTATCTTTGCCATTAATATCCCACACCCTTTCAATGTATAAATAACTTTTACTTTGCCAGAGAGCTGAAAGCCTGACACTTTTATTGCAAGGTATCTTTGAGCTTATTTATGATCAAACGGATATGACTTCACGAAGGGCTTTGCACACCAGATTGATCAGAGGCAGCCATTTTCTGAACTCTGCATGGCATTTAATAGAAGTGTAATTTAGAAGCTGAAAAGAAAACATGCTATTTTTGAGATTTTTAAGAGGGCAGAGTATGTACTTTTGAAAAAGACATTCTTTCCGGCTACTTAGTAATTACATGTGGTAAGGGTGCTAAATCGAATATTATGTAGAGTAAGCACCATTCTACCCCACTTGCTCACCACTAAAGACATTTCAATATTTCATTGACCTCAACCAACAAAGATGATCACATAAACATTTCACATAGACCGCCCCCTCTAGTATTTTCAAGAATTTACCCATGCTTTCCTTTCTTTGTCGTTCATTAAAGGTGGAATAAATATTTACTTTAGGTTTACCTTTAAATTTAGGATTTCCTCCTACAATAATAAACACATTAATAAAATAAATTTTAAAAATATTTCCTAACCTGGAATAGTTGTGCAAGCCAGTGTTTTACCCTAAATAATTTGAGAAGAATCCCTTTACTTGCAGTTTGATGACAACTAATTTATTCTGTAGCTAATTTAATTACTTTGTAATTAGCTTACCAGAGCAGGAAAGAAGACAAAATAAATGTCTTTGTGATTGGTCCCTTGTAATGAAATAGATGAGAGAGTGAATACACACTTTTATTGTACCAGCCACGCAGGCAGGCCCTTTGTATATGTGTGTGTGTGTGTGTGTGTGTGTGTGTGTGTGTGTGTGTGTGTGTGTGTGTGTGTGTGTGAAGTAGGCCTAGATTCCCATTAGTTCTTTCCCACTGTTTCTTAGCATTCTCCCACTTGAGAGTTTTCTGTGGATGTTTCACCACTGAAATTTATCCTTGAGCTTTGAGCTGACCCATGGCTGGCATTTGCCATTCAAGTTGGAGTTGCTAATGAAGTTTAGTTTGTATTTGCTGCTTAGGGAGCTGAAGGAAATGGAGGACTGGCAGATTATTCAATTCCATGCCCATAGGTATATGCTGTGTAAGGACTCAGAGGAAGAGGAATCTAGAGCTTTTGTCAAATTCCCTAAATATTGACTCTCGCACACCAATGGGAAGATTTAATAGGCATATTTTACCTCACCAGTGAGGGATGAGTGGAAAGACAAAAACTTAGGAAGGGTGAAGTTTTATCCTGAACCAAAAGGGCTAGAACCAGTGGCCTGTGCTGGGCACAGGATGAGGAGCCTCTGGCAGCCCCAGTGAATCTGAAGATATTTCTAAAAGGTGTTCCTTGGGCAAGCTGCGCAGCAGCTCAGCTTCACCAGGGGCTCAACAGGGGTTCTTCTGTAAACTGCTGCCTTTCAGAGGCACTTCTGGAGAGTATCACAGCCCTTGGTGAGCTCCTAAGGGAAGCAGCATACTCTGAAAGCCATGAGTGGTCACCACTGTCAAAAGGCTCTGTGGGAATCCCCTGTAAGGGCTGTGTGATGGGCAAGGTCTCACAGTGTGGCCCTGCCATGGGCCCTCCTGGATGTCAGAGGAGAGAGTATAGACTGTCTGAGAGTCATGTGTTAGCTGACTGGATTCCCCAGCTAGCGCTTCCTCAGGGATTCCAGGCAATACCCGAGCTTTGAAGGCAGATTCTCAGCTCTGCTTGTCTGAGGAGGGCGAGGGAGGGAAAAGGCAGAGCCTCAGAAGGCTGGACACTAAAGGAGACCCTCCTCCCCAAGCATCCCACAAAGCGACATTGAATGTGAGTTCACTTAAAATGCACTTTAAGGTCACATAAAGTGAAACCAATGACAACCCCTGTTATCTTTGCGACAAGCAGAGCTCACCATCCTCAAAAACCTTGGAGTAAGATGATATTTATATATATGTGTGCATACGTTTACCACAACTCCTCCTGGGCCTTATATACCTTCACAAGCTGTCAGTGATGAGGTTCAGCATGGGGTACCTTTAAGACTGGGGTGGTGTGGCAGTGCGAGCGAGGCTAGGGTCCTCTGTGGAGGCAGAACTGTTCTGATCATCTCCCAGGCCTTCCTGCCAACACTTCCTGGTTCTGATCTTGGAATCTCAGGACCATCCTGCTCTTACCCTGTTTCTCATCACACTTGCTGCTGACACTGCTTTTCCTCCATGCTTGTGGCCTTGGCACCATTGAAATGCTTTTCCAGTGCCTGATCTCAACTGTGTCCAATATTTGGCTTCATCATTTACATTTTGGAGCAAATACATCAGAGACTTGCTCTGCTGGTGCACGAGTTTAGACTGTCTTTTTTGTGTTGTAATTTATCCGTCTTTTGCATAGGAGCTGCATGCATTCTGCTCTGGTTTCTTCAAATGCACACAGCAAGTTGGTGGGAAACACCAGTTTGGATGCCTGCACTCTACCTTGAGAATTCCTCTAGAAATGTCCATTTGAATGCTCTTCACTCACCAGCATCTCTGGTTTGGTTCTTTACCTTGGGTGTACATTTTCATTTTATTCCTCAGTTTGGACTATATTGGACTTGAATTTGATGTTCTCCCCCGGGCACAACCTCCTGTCGCACCTCTTTCCAGACCTTGCATCCTGTGATGGGGGCGGGGCGGGGGCACCTCACTCCTAAGCCCTGTCTTTGTCCTGGCCTTACCAGGTCTGTTTTTTTCCCTGATTTCAGTCAGGTGTATGTATGGCTTGGAGGAGGGTGTACCATGAGGGAGGGTATTTGGACAATAGTCTGACAAACAGCTCACTGTCACCCTTTCTGCTTAAATTCACCTTTTGTACCCCGTAAGAGATTGATCCATCTCTACGCACATTGACGGGGCAGCTTCAGAAATCCTTTTTCTACTTCTCTTTCTATATTTAGAGATAGGCAAATATATCTCTACTTCTATGCATAATAAATTCTTTAAAATGTCGAAGCTACAAATGACTTACATTATTCATTTATTCAACAAATATTTATGGAGCATCTATTATGTGCAAGGCATTGAGGACATAACAGTGAATGACAGACATACCCTAGCAGAGTCCCAAGTAAGAGAAGACTTCATTTTCAGTAATCCTAAACTATATATATATATATATCCCTAATGATATCTTGTCTTTTAGCCACAAGTTGTTACCAATATTTTTAACATTTCACACATATTTTAAAATTTTGTTGTTTTCCTTCAGAATTGAACACATGGTTGACTGGCGTAACTCAATGACTATCCAGGGCTAATGTTATTCTGTTTTCAGGATGCCTCATAATTTTCTTTATTTTCTCAAGTATATTCTGAGTTTATAAAACCCATGCTTCTGATTACTTTTGTTCTTTTGGTTGATCATTCTTAGTATTAAACTGATAAGGGCAAAATACAATAAAATCCTCAATTATACACACATGGCTGTACAAACTTCATGGCTGGCTGGCATTTGGTGTTTGAAAGGCAATGTAGAGGGGTCAATGTTTAATGTATGAAAGTAAAGATTATTTGAAAGTTGAATACATGAAAATATAGGACTCCTCGGATTTTGAATGTCTCTTGTCTGACCATTACAGCTTTCATAATCAGCATAATTTTGGCAGAAAGTAGATTTCCAGCTGTTTCAAGTCACAGATGTATTCTTTTCTGGGCTGTTCTAAAAATACGCACAGGCTGTTTTCTTAACTTTTAAATCAGAATTCTCTTGATGGATTTTTGCTTTCATTTGGGATCCTTTGGCCCAGGACTGTGTGCAACAGTGAACTGCATGCAAACTTACTCTGGAAGGAATTTTCTAGAGCCAGGAAGTCAGAGTCCATGCTGTCTACTCTTTTCACTCGTTGTTTCACAGTGTGTGCGGGTCCTAAACGTTCATGAAGAACAAAATGTGCCTGCCTGTTTTAAGTGTGTGGGGAAGGAAGAAGGAAACAACTCTACATTTAAGGAGTTCTACTTGAGAGGAGGTGGGACTGGAAGATCTGTGGCAGAGGCAGAAAGCTCAGCACAAGGTTATAGATTAAGGGGAGAGTTTAAACTGTGAAGGCATCATCCTTTGTATATAACATAACCTACGAGCGCTTCCTAGGCAGAGACTGGTTCTCATTGGTCCAGGTTCCATCACTGCCGAGGCCAGTTGGGGCAGGCATTGGATTCCCTGCCCCAGGCCACCAGAGGCAGCAGAGGACTCAGAGAGGGGAGGATGAGCAATGTATTTTTTAAATGATGTGGTTTAATAACATTTCACTCTTCTTTTGAGGAACTTCACAAAGTATTCAATGCTAAAAGACTTGAGATCTAAGTGTAAATGGGCTTCTAAATAAACTTTAGAACAATGCTCTTTTTATTCTTTATATACCAAGTGATGGGATTGTAAGTGCTTTTTTCTTTTTTGTTTTCAGCATTATTTAAACAATATTTAAGAAAAGAGGCCGGGCGTGGTGGCTCACGCCTGTAATCCCAGCACTTTGGGAGGCCGAGGTGGGTAGATCACGAGGTCACGAGTTCCAGACCAGCCTGGTCAAGGTGGTGAAACCCCACCTCTACTAAAAATACAAAAATCAGCCGGGCACGGTGGCGGGCCCCTTTAATCCTAGCTACTCGGGACGCTGAGGCAGGAGAATCGCTTGAACCTGGGAGGTGGAGGTTGCAGTAAGCTGAGATCGTGCCACTGAACTCTAGCCTGGGTGACAGAGCAAGACTCTGTCTCAAAAAAAAAAAAAAAAAGAAAAGAAGCAACGAAGGAAGTAGGAAGGAAGAAGGATGTAAGAAAGGAACTAAAGAAGGAAGGAAGTAAAGAAGGAAGGAAGGAGGAAGTAAGAAGGATGGAAGGAAGGAACTAAAGAAGGAAGGAAGGAAGAAAGGGAGGGAAGGAAGAAGGAGGAAAGAAGAAGGAAGATAGAAGAGGCAGGATGGATTAGCAGGAGCTGTCTCTATATTCCAGCACACAGTGCGGAACTCATGGCATGCAGTAGGTGCTGAATAAATATTGATTTGAAATAGTGATTCTTGTTCAACCAGTAAAGCAACATTTTAAAAAATGATCAGCTTATTTTCTTTTAAAAAATGGCCATAACCTGGCAGCCACAGTGAAAGGCCTACTCTCAGGCTCCCGGAGTGAGGGAAGGACCTGCCCTTGTACAGCTTGTTCTTGCTTGGCTGGGGAAGTTCACATAGGGTTTCATCACATGGTGGACCCAGTCTCCCCTGGGTCCAGATGTTGGAGCTGACAGGAAAAGCCCAATTGTGAAATTGTCCTTAGAGTTGAAAGTGCTGAAGCCAAATGCTACCCAGTGCCTGCCAAAGCTAAGAAATTGCACAATGCATATAATTACACAAACTCAAGAGAAACCAAATGCTCTTCATTCAAGGAGTTACCAAAAGAGGAAGTGCCCACTTACAAAATACAGGTAGCACCACAGGACTTTATGTGATTTTTATTTTTATTTTTGACCAGCTAACTGTCTATGTTTCTAACTTCATGAATGCCAGCTTTGAAATGATGTAGTTTAATAAAATTTTAGTCTTCTCTTGAGGGATTCCACAAAGCAGTCAAGACTGAAAGACTTGGAGACTAAGTGTCAACAGGCTTCTAAATAAACTTTGACATCAAAGTCCATCTTTTTTCCCTCTTCCTTAAGTTTATGTAGACGAACAAATTTTGGACACCTGAGAAAATACTTTCTCTAACTTAGAAGGACACAGTGAATTGCGTTGGAGATAATCGGGAAAGAAGTTGGAAGTGGGAAGGTAATAGGGATGTGGGGTGGGGCCAGAGCAAGGAAGCCTTGGGAGACAGAGAGAGAGCTGTGCCAAAAAACTGCCAAGCTTGGAGAGAACCTCTGTGTCTGCAGGGGAAAGAGCTGAGATTTGCCTCTGAGGGGGCTTAGGCAGCTGGGTGGGAAGCTTAATGCTGTGCAAATGAGCTCTGGTAGTACCCAGATGGCAGAAAAAGAGAATTGTTGGTATATGGGCCACACAGGGAAGCCCTGCAGAAGAGTGGGGTTGGACATCAGAAGTGGGAGGTGATGAATTGAAGAAAAGAATGTTTGATCCTTGATTTACTTTGCCCGTTTTCATATTGTTTTGAGCTGTGTATTTTATACTGATTTAAAGCATGTTTAAAGTATCAGCAGACTGCAGTGGGACTCTGCAATCATTGGCTTCTGGACATTCAAGTTGCTTCTGATTTTTCACTATAGTAGCCATCTGTGCATTGAACCTCTTTGTGCATTCCACTCTTTCTGTATTGAGGACAATTTCCTAACAATAGATTCTGAGAAGTGGAACAACTGGGTCAAAAGATATGAACATTTTAATGTGTTTTAGTACACAGTGGAAAGCATTTGGAAAGCCAAATTTCTTTCTAAAAGGTTGGTTAAACCCAATCACTTTTCTTTCAAACATGATTTTAAGGGTGATTACTCAGGGCTTTTAATGAGATGTTTGGCTAAGAAATGATAGTACAAAAACTGACATTTATTCTGTGCTCATCATATCTTCTGTTGTATTTAAGCCTCACAACAACCCTGTGTGACAGACATTATTAACCCCATTTTACAGATGAGGAGACAGGCTCAGAGAGATTAAGGACTTTCCCAAGGTCACATGGTTAGTTGAGTGGCAGAGTCACTACTAGAAAGCGGGCCTGACTTCAACCCCCTAAGCTTCCCTCCACATCATGTTGCTGTCAAAAGTTTCAAGAATATGAACCAAGGAACAATGATACACCTGAGATACATCCTGGGTCCCCGAGAGTTATGAAGCTATGAGCTTATTCTTTCCAGATGGTGCTATTGGTGAGAAAGTTTATTTTCAGAAGAAATACATTTATTTCAGAGTAAAATGAGTCAATTACTTATTATCATATTCTGTCCATTTCTACCACCACTACCTAATTCAGACTCTTGTTACCTTAACTTAAACCACAAAATAGTATGCAAATTGTGTCTTCCTGCCACCTCTTCATTGTATAGGAGGGAAGAGGCAGGATAGTCCCGGACTGTGTCCAGGATTTATCTTCTGAAAATATGGCATTTGATCATGTTATCCTCATGTTTATAACCATCTTAAAACTTTCACTGGCTTGCACTGTCAATAGAATCAAATATAAATGTTGGTGTTGAAAGTCTTTTAGGGGCCGGGCGCAGTGGCTCACGCCTGTAATCTCAGCACTTTGGGATACTGAGGTGGGTGGGTCACCAGAGGTCAGGAGTTTGAGACCAGCGTGGCCAACATGCTGAAACCCCGTCTCTGCTAAAAATACAAAAATTGGCCAGGCGCAGTGGCCTGTAATCCTGGCACTTTGGGAGGCTGAGGCAGGTGGACCACCTGAGGTTGAAAGTTCAAGACCAGTCTGACCAACAAGGCAAAACCCTGTCTTTACTAATAATACATAATTAGCCAGGCGTGGTGGCACATGCCTGTAATCCCAGCTACTCAGGAGGCTGAGGCAGGAGAATCGCTTGAACCCCAGAAGGTGGAGGTTGCAGTGAGCCGAGATTGTGCCATTGCACTCCAGGCCTGGGCAACAAGAGCGAAACTCCATCTCAAACAAAAAAAAAAATTAGCTGGGCATGGTGGCACACTCCTGTAATCTCAGCTACTAAGGAGGCTGAGGCAGGAGAATTGCTTGAATCTGGGAGGTGGAGGTTGCAGTGCGCCGAGATTGCGCCACTGCACTCCAGCCTGGGCAACAGATTGAGACTCTGACTCAAAAAAAACAACAACAAAAAAGAAAATAAAGAAAGACTTTTAGGACCCCAAACTAACTGCTGCACTGAGAATTCCTACCTATGACATGTCCTTGGTACCCAAGGATTTGCAGCAGGATGGCAATATGAGGCAGGGTCTAAGTTCCAAGGGTTGCCTAGAGTAAAATATCCTATCCAAGGGTACTAACGATGAAAAAAACCAACATGGTGGGCCAAGGCAATAAGAGGCTGTGTCATCTGCCTAGTGGTGGGAGTTAGGCTATGGGGTCAGACAGGTTGGGGTTCAAATCTCACCCTGATATGGTTTGGATATTTGTCCCCTCCAAATCTCATGTTCAAATGTGACCCTCAATGTTGGAGTTGGGTCTGGTGGGAGGTGTTTGGGTCATGCAGGTGGATCCCTCATAAATGGCTTAGTGCCTTCCCTGAGGTAATGAGTGAGTTCTCACCTTATTAGTTCACAGGACAGCTGGTTGTTTAAAAGAGCGTGGCATCTCTCTTGCCCCTTCTCTCATCTTGTGACATGACTGCTCCCCCTTGCCTTCTGCCATGAGTAAAATCTTCCTGAGACCTCACCAGAAGCCAAGCAGATGCCAGTGCTGTGCTTGTACGGCCTGCAGAACCATGAGCCAAATAAATGTCTTTTCTTTATAAATTACCCAGTCTCAGGTATTCCTTTATAGCAATGCAAAGTGGACTAATAATACACGGTGCTCACAATTAACATCTCAAGCCTCAGTTTCCTCTCCTGCAAAATGGGGGTAAAAGAAATTCCACTTCACAGGATTACTTTAAGGAGGTAGAAGATTTCAAGATCTCATACGAAGATCTGGCTTAGTGTTAGCTTTACTTCTGTAGGCTTGAGTGGGAATCGAGGAAGAAACCTCTGAGGTCAAAAATTAGAATCAAGTTCACAGGGCCCTGCACAAGGATATAAATGGGAAATGTAGTCAAGATTAGGTGTGAAGATGAGCCAGGATGGCAAAGGGTGGGTACAGCATAAGCAGGAGCAAGTGTTGGATAAGTGGGACAGCCAAGATTGGAGAGGCTGGTTGGAGTGGGTGGCACAGGTATGTAGGGCTTGGTTAAAGGTACAGAGTCAGAGAAAATGCCATTCACAATTTCCCACTACATCAAATGCATCTCCCCCACTCCCAGCTCCCTGAACACTCCAATCCCTAGCATGTCCACCCAACCATACATAACTTATCTTCCCTGGAATGTCCTCTCCCTGCCAATCCAAATCCTATCTGGCCCACAAGACCAAAAACAAAATCTCTATTCTTCTATACAGCCTCTCCTGATCCTCCTTCTTCCCTTCCCCACTGGTTAGAGCTGAGCCCTCCCTTGTTCAAACTCTTCTGGCAATTATTCTTTTCACAATTCATTTGGCAATTAATCACACACTGTGTTGGATGCATTTACTGTTGTTGGCTTGAGCAGATAAAAATATCTTCCATGCCTGTTTAACGTGTCACATGTGTCTGGCTTGCTCCTGAAAGAGGAGTCCAAAGACAAGCCAGGAATCATTAATGGGGAAGAACTCCTTCAGAAAGAAATAATAACTATCATCAGGCCTATATAGGTTTCAAATTCATTTTGCATATATTATTTCATTTGATCCTCAGACAACTCAGGGAGATGCGTATTGTTATTATTAAGATGTACTCCTCAGCTCAATAATCTTTACTGACTATGAGATCAAATGCAAAGTCTGGCATTGAAAGGTTGCCCAGTCTTCCTCCCACTTTGCCAGATCAGTTAGACAGACATATTAAATAACTCTTTGCAATGTTCTGATCAGTTCTGATATAAGGAAGTGGCCAGTCTGATGAGAAGGGGCGCTGCTCATCTTGGGTCCAGAGGTCAATCAGCAGAAACTACAGAACCATCACAAAGACAAAAGGAGTCTGGAGAAGCCCAAGAAAAATTCATTCAACTGGCCTAGGCCAAGGGCTTTCCTAATGCCCTGTTTTGCAGAGATTGATCATTAACCCAACTTTACTCTGCAGTGATGCCTGTGTGCTATTTGGGGTAGCTGCGTATACATTTCATCTGTTTGGTAAACTATGTATAATTCATTTTACCATGTAGACTCAGGTTTAACTAACATTTTCACTGAACCAAGCCCCCGGTCTGTTTCCATTGTTTTTTCAGGAAAATGGTTGCAAGGTTCTATAGATGAGTTATGAGAGAGGTCAGGTCTATATGAGAAAGGCTCTCTAGGAGAAAGGAGCGGGGGGCACAGACATTCAAAGTTGATAGTAAATAGAGGAAAAACAGTTCATACATATAGATCTTGGATGGTAAAGGATGGGGGATATGCTATGGGCAAACCTTCAAACTAAACTCTACAGCCAATAGTAATGAACAATAGCTATAATATTTAAGGGAAAATGATTGGCTTTGCTGACGGTGGGGGGTCATTACAGGTAGACCCTGTGATAAGCAGAACGTATAATACTGTTTCCTTGATGGCAATAATTTAGCAAAAGCATGTGCGTTGCATTGGCACCACTCTTGTATCTAAGCAGAAATGCTGCATGGCTAAGAGGGTTGCACAAGAGGTTCATGTGGCTCTGGAAGGGTTACCTTTCTCACACAGGAGAGCTGGGTATGAATGGAGATGGGGTAGAGTGGACTGATGAGAAGTTTGGGTTCTTCATGGTGTACCCTTCTTCTGACTTTGAGCTCTGGTCTTCCATGGGTTCCATGGAATCTGAGGGCTCAAGGATGAGTGATCTCTCAAAGACAGGGTGACAAGTTTGTAGCTACTTGCTGCACTCACCAGAGCTTGCAGGGATCCCAGAGGCTGGAGGGGCAAATAGGCTTATTGTTTTCTTATCTTGCCCGGCTGGCTCTCGGGAATTCCTGGGTGGAGAATGACCTTGGGATGAGGGAAGGGCCAGCAGCCCACAGCTGGATGTCTAATGTTGAAAGAATCACAGTAGTTATGGAGAAAGCCAAGTCAGAGCCAGGGAAGACAAAGGAATGGGTTGGAACAGCGGTGGTTTGTGCCATGACAGTTTTAATACACTCATACTCACAAGGTGACATTTACTTTCTCTGCCTGGCTGGTGACAGCTCTCACCTTCTCTACCAGGCTGGCCTTCTGAGAGGAAGAAACACTCCACTTAGCCTCACTCTTATTCCCCCTCAACCATTTGATGCTTCAGCGGTAATAGCAATTAATGATGATTGTAACTGTTATGAGTCATTAATCCATCAATTAATAAATTAATCTCTTGCCTCATTCCACAAAGGATCTGAGGCAGGAGTTATTAGTAAGATTTATCATGGTAACCAAGAGAAAATGATGATAGCATTGCAGGGAGCCAAATGGTAATTGCAATCATGATTGTAATAGCTATAAGTTAGTAGATCAATGCCAAGTGCAATGACTACTTGAAGAAAGAATTTATGTTAATAGATCAATGAAAAGGAGACTTAGAAAAGGGAATCTGTAAATGAGCAGAGATCACATAGTTGGAAGGCTGCCAGGGACTAAGGCTGGTTGAAATGATGATAAAATTATTGTTTGGTTGAATGTTTGAGTTCTGGGCCATGGGCTGGATGCTTGATATAATACTATCCCATCTGATCCATATATCATCTTGCATGCCCCCTACTTACAGATGGGGAAACTAAGGTGCCTCAAAGAGTTGCTTTTCATCAACATATGTATAGCATTTCACTTTCTCCAAGGGCCATTTACATTTATTACTATATTTGATAAATACAATGTACTGTGAGGGTGTGAATATTATTATCATTCCTATTTTATAGATGTGATCTTGATGATCAAGATGTTAAAGTGACTTTCCAAGTTGCCAAACCAGTAAGTGGAAGAGCTAAGAGAAGGGGAAGACCATATGCTTTAGAGTCAGATCTATTTAAATCCCAATTCCATAACCTGCCAGCTGTGTGACCTTGGGCACTTTACTTACCCTCTCTGAGTCAAAGTTTCCCCATCTGTAAATGGTGATAATGTCCCACAGCTCACAGGGCTGTTGGAGGCATTAAACATCTCACCCAGAACTTGGCAGATGGTAGGTGCCTAATAAATGTTCACTCATTTCTCCCTCTCTTCCAACTCTAATATGCTGAGACAGAACAAACACTGGCTACGATACTCAGAATAATAGGGGAGAAAACTTACTGGCTCTAATGAGAACTTAAAAACATTTCAACAATGGTGGCATATTAACCAGACATTGTGTCTGCTAGCAATACTTATGGTTCAAGTGAGATTTTGTGTAGTAAAGGGTCTATACCTCTAATTGCACAGAAAGTTGTATTCCATGAACATTGCTAAGCAGAAGAGGGGGAAAAATAGCTCTTCTTTGGCTTCTTCTGCAAGGAACACTGAGACAATCTAATTAGCATGCCTGGTGTCTCCAAAATTGAATTCAACCTAAGAGTATGCTATTAAAGGCTCCCACATTAGACAAGAAAGTAATTTGAAATGACTGAGCTATCTGCACAAACACCTTAATGTTACTCTAATGGGCCCAGAAAAAGAATGACATCAAATACAGTTAAAAGGAATTTAAGTTTAATTGCTGCCTAATAACATTATTAGTACATTTTCCTAACCATAAAGCCATTTCACAGTCATGGATAAGATTTTGCAATTTGATAAATGATCAAGCATGGTGTGCTGCTGCAGGTCTTTATTTATTTTGTTATATTCTTCTCTTGCAGAGACACTAGCTTGGATGGTGACTAATTGCTGGTCTCTCAACACCTGGGCTCATTTGGGGTCGTGGCCCTTGCTAAGAGGAGCCAAAGGACACAGTCTCGCTGTCCACTTGGCATCTGAAACAACATCCTTCATGGCAGAGGTTGAAGTTCCTTCTATTTTTCAGTGAGCACTGGAGTGTGTTGACCTGGCAGGGTCACTGCTAGTCTATATGATACCTTTGTGAGAGTTAGAAAAAGGAGTCTTTTATGGACTTTCAAATAAGAAAAAGGCCTCCGTTTTAGGCAACAAGCTTTACATGCAGAATGGGGACTCGATTTTAGCTCCTATTTGCCTCTTCAGGTTGGTGATTTTGTGCAATACCCAAATTGCACAAACTTATATGGCAGTTCAGAAAAGGGAGGTCCCTGTCACTGGAGGAACTGAAGCAGAGATGGGGTGACTATCTGCTAGGAATGTGATGAAAGGGGCTTCTCACTGAATGGGAAATTGGACTGAATGACAGGTATTTGTAGATTTTATATAACAGCCCACAGACATAAGCGCTGCTCTTGTACAAAGATGAAGTGGCCAAGGTTAGAATTTAGGCCTCTGATTCTGAAACCCTTGCTCATTTAGCCTTACTGGGATGTCTTCTACAGCGCCCCATGGGATTTTGGCTTATAGGTGTGTTAGCCTCTCTCACACGTGCCTATTCAAATGTGATTTTAAAAGATGAATGGACTTGGAGGTGAATGAATATCAGGAACAATAGTGTATGGAAACAAGTAGTCTCAGGGACAGGTATCAGGGGATATATCAGGGAGCTTAAGAGTGTTAGAGACCCCTCTCCATTTGGGAGACATAGGAGAGCAAATGTGAGACTCAAAGCAGAATATACTGGAGACCCAAAGCAAATTACAAGTTGCCAATTTTTTTAGCTGTCATGGTTGCCTCATGGATAGAGCTGTCACATTTCCCAGGTACCCCTTGACAATTCTAATTTTATTCTGTTCAGCATAGTCTTGTCCTTCTATTAAAAAGTAAGTAATTTAAAAATGCATATCTAAAGATTCATTAAAACAATCTTTATGGGAGTTATCATTACTAAAAAAAAAAAAAAAAAAAAAATCCCACACATGAGGAAAAGAAAAAATCCATTTCAGACCAGAAGTGTCATTTTAGCAAATACAATAGGAGTCAAGAGAGGGGAAGAGAGCTAAAATGTACTGAACATACTCTGTGCCAACTAGGTCTTGTCATTCTTCTCCCTGTTGAGATTAGAAAACTGAGGCCCAGGCCCAGTGAACTGGGGTCAGGTGGCTTCTACATGGAAGAGTGAGGCTTTGATCCCTGGTCTGTGCGACCACAATGCCCTTGGACCTTTTTCTACTTTACATTTATTCCCAGGAACAATCACTGTTATTCCAAACTTTCCTCATTTTCTCCATCCTGCCAAACCCCTTGAGGTCTTATTCATTGCTAAGCTTTCTACTTAACTTGTCACAAAACTTTTGTAAGAGAGAAAGTCATAGGTGGTTGGCTGGAAAGGTAGTTGGAGAAAATGGATGGATGCTGCCTGCCACTGACTTCCTGTCATCAGCAGTGGAATCTACACCATCAGAAAGGGCTCCCAGCTGTCAGAAAGGGCTCCCAGCTGTTTAATGCTGAGCTCCAAAAAGACTAAACCACTATAGAAGTGGAAATCACATATATTTCATCTCTTTTTCATCTCTTTGTAGTGGGAAAGCCATCTGGTGTAGCTTTCCTCCCCATATGCTAGTGGCCTTTATATTTAATTGTGTAAGGAATCTAGTTGAAAATTTTATTAGATTTGACTGAAATCAGCCTTTGGACAGAAATCTTTTTCCTTCTGGAGTTCATGCCTATAGGAGAGGTCCTGACCCTAGTGTCTTCGGGCTGATGGCCACTTGAGGGACAGTGTGGGGCCATGTTTAGTTCTGACAACTAGTTCCTTGTCTAGGGCACACAGCCAGCTGGGGCAGGGGGTAGTGAGCAAACTGAAGGGAAGTTTATTTCACCAGGAAAACTAGGCTCATATCTAAAGAAAGATGTATTCATTCATTCATATATTCAAAACATTTAATTATGCCCTGCTGTGGACCAGGTGCTGGGGGAGAAAATCAAGAGATCAAAGAAAATCAAGATGTGTCCTTTCTGCCTTTGAGGAGGTCACTTAGTAGTGGAGGTGAGAAGGCAAATATATACAACTTATTTGTTCATCCAGCCAATAATGAGCACGGACATGCATCAACTCCTTGACTTAAAGAAGCCATAGTCCCTGTCCTCGGGAACTGCCCAGTCTATTAGGGCAGGCAGATCATAATCACAGTGAAGCATAAGATATGTCAGGTCAGAGTTTAAAACAGGGTGCTATAGAAGTCACAGTAGACGAGCTTCTACGTTAGACTCTCAGGGGCTCAGGGGTGACTTATTAGTGGAGATGATGCATCAGGATCTGAAGGAGCTAGCCAATGAAAGGAGTAGGGGGATGGGCATTGCAAGTGGAAGGAACTGCAAGGGCAAAGACAAAGGAGTCAAGAAAGAGCATGAAATATCTGTGGAGGAAGTTCTAGGAGCCCAGTATTGCCAAAGCAAAGGGTATGTGTGTTTGTGCAGGAAATACGGAGGCATGATGAAGACAAAGGTAGAGAGGAAGGGCTAGATTACAAAGGGTTTTGTGTATTACATTGACAAATTTAAGTTTATCTTGGAATCTTTGAGAAACTGTTGAGAGATTTTAACTAAGGGATGCAGGGTGACTAACTCATCTTGGTTTGCCTGGGAATGTCCTGATTTTAAAACTGAAAAGTCCCACATCCTGGGAACCCCTGCTGTCCTGGACAAACTGGGATGGTTGGTCACCTATGGGGAGGCGCAGGGAAGATCACTGTGCAAGCCTCATGGAAGATGCAATAGAAGGGTCAGATGGGAGGTGTGGGGATCTGTAAAGAGCCTTCTGCATTAATTCAGGTGAGGGATGAAGAAACCATGTGTGAATCAAGGTAGTCAGCAGTGAGGACGAAGAGAAGAGAATAAATCTGAAATAGGAAGTAGAGACAAATATATTTCATCACCTTTTTACGCGGGGAGGGGAAGGAGGAAAGGACAGAGCCTAAATTCCTGTTTTCTGGCTTGCTGATCAATTAGCATCATAAAGGAGATTTTTTTTTTTTTTTTAAAAAGTGCTACTGCCAGAAATGCAGAAGAGGAAAGCAGACTTATACCCATCACACCCTTTTATGACCAGGCATCAATCTGGGTGCTTTCTATAAAGTATCTCATTTAATCCACATGATAATAACATAGGAGAATGTTAATTTTTCTTCATTTAGATGAGGAAACTGTGGCTCAGAGAGCCTAAGGAACTTGCTCAAGGTCACATAGCACTGGCAGTCCAAGTCAGATATGTTTCATCCAAGGCCTCTGCTCTTTCAACCCCCACCCTCACTCCACCCCTATATCTCAAGGCAGGACAGAGGAAATGACAATTGAGCTGGCCTTTGCTGGAAAATTTTATCCAAATGGATGGGGACCAGAAGGGAATAGCATGTGCCAGCATCCAAGGGCATGAATGAGTATGGAGTGTTCTGGAAAATCCCAAGAATGTCTTTGGCTCTGTCTCCCTGGAACAATAAATAAATACATATGCATGTCAGAGTTAATTATTCTTGACCCTTTTATGTGGAACACCTGCGATGATGGCAAAATGCTGTCATATCTTAACCCGCTCAATGGATTCTAGTTGCCCAAGTAAGATAAACAAAAACAAACTGAATGACGCTTTCTTCATGGTTTCTAATCTGTGTGCAAATCCCAGTGGCTTGCCAGTATTTCCCAATACACAGCTGACTGAGTTGTGGTGCAATGAACTGAAAAAACGAGATCAGTACAAATAGAGACCACCATACCCTGAATTTTGTTTTCCTTTCAGGTATTCTTTTGTTTAAGGACAATGAACTGGTATAAAAGTGCTGCACTCTTGTAGATGTAATTAAAATGGAAGTGGCTTCCCTCCTTCTCAGTGATTCAAGTCATTGAAATTAATCATCATTGGGCCAGTCTAGCAGGCTGCCATGGTCTCAATAGGAAATGTATCTCAAGGTGTCTGCTGCAGCAGCTGCAATTAAAATCTCTTGAGCAGTGGGATAAAATGAATCTGACACTCACCATAATAGCAGAGTCACTGGATAAATGAGGGAAGTGTAATTAACAGATAACTTGAAACAGGGCCGGGGGCTTCATGTAGATTGACACTTTAGTGCTTTTTACAGGAATCATCTGATGGTGAAGAATTACTTTACCAACTCTAGCCATAATTTATTTAGGCATTTATCATATTTATTACTGACTGCTTGTGTATGATGGTTTAGTCTTGGAAATATCTATGCTCATTTCCTTGCAGAGTATGTAACAATTTAGCCCAAGGAATAAAAAAAGGCAGGCTGATTTCTTTTGTTTTCTCATCTGGCGAGTGAGGGTAGGGATTGGTTGAAAACTGAGACCAAGTTTGTGTAGGATTCTGTGTTGTTTGTGACTTCCATTGTTTTTTTTTTTTTTGAGACAGAGTCTCGCTTTGTTCCCCAGGCTGGAGTGCAGTGGCGCAATCTCGGCTCACTGCAAGCTCTGCCTCCTGGGTTCACGCTATTCTCCTGCTTCAGTCTCCCGAGTAGCTGGGACTACAGGCGCCCGCCACCATGCCCGGCTAGTTTTTTGTATTTTTAGTAGAGATGGGGTTTCACTGTGTTAGCCAGGATGGTCTTGATCTCCTGACCTTGTGATCCACCCGCCTCAGTCTCCCAAAGTGTTTGTGACTTCTAAACATTCATTTGATTGAAGAATTGTGTGTAGAATACAATAATCTGTGAGAGCAAATGACTCTTCCCCAGTCACTGGAGACCAAAGCGCGCGCGCGCGTGCGCGTGCGTGTGTGTTTGTGTTTTACGACGGTGAGAGAATCAGAGAATCTTGGATTTAATATATTTCATGTGACAAGTACTTCGAACAGGAATAAGAAACAAGTCTTTCAATCTCTGAAATACTTTTGGAATTCTTACCCGTGTCAGGGAAATCGCCTTTTCAAAATTATGACTGAGACAGTGACACAGATCTAACTTAACTGACTCCATCTTGCTTCTAACCTCCAGGCTGTCCTTGTTCATTCCTGGGTGTAGGCTGAACTAACTTTGGGAGAAACTAGCTTATAGTCTATAGTTTAAACAAAGACGATAACAGCCCTTTCCCAAAGCCGACCTCCTTCTTGCTAGAGAAGGACTAGCATGGTTGGTCACCTATGGGGAGGGGCAGGGACTAGATTGCCTTTGTAGGACTAACATTAGCCACAAGATTAGAAATTATGGTTTAGGAGTCATGCAGCTGGAGGCTACAAGTTTCTGACCCTCCCTAAACTGCTCCTAAGATCAGTGCTTGAGATATTTTGCAGACCCTGCACATGATGGACCAGCTGGCCCCACCCAGATCAATAAACTGGCTCATTGATCTTGTGGCCCCCACCCAGGAACTGACTCAGCACAAGAAGGCAGCTCTGACTCCCTGTGATTTCATCTCTGACCAGTCAGCACTCCTGGCTCACTGGTTTCCCTCCACCCACCAAGTTATCCTTAAAAACTCTGGGCCGGTTGCAGTGGTTCATGCCTGTAATCCCAGCACTTTGGGAGGCCAAGGCAAGCAGATCACGAGGTCAGGAGATCGGGACCATCCTGGCTAACAAGGTGAAACCCTGTCTCTACTAAAAATACAAAAAATTAGCTGCATGTGGTGGTGGGTGCCTGTAGTCCCAGCTACTCGGGAGGCTGAGGCAGGAGAATGGCGTGAACCTGGGAGGCGGAGCTTGCAGTGAGCTGAGATAGCGCCACTGCACTCCAGCCTGGGCGACAGAGCGAGACTCCATCTCAAAACAAACAAACAAACAAACAAACAACAAAAAACTCTGCTCCCCAAATGCTCAGGGAGACTGATTTGAGTAATAATAAAACTCCAGTCTCCTGTGCAGCCGGCTCTACATGAGTTTCTCTTTCTCTGTTGCAATTTCCCTGTCTTGAACAACCGGCTCTGTCTAGGGAGTGGGCAAGGTGAACCCCTTGGGTGGTTACAAATTTAAGGGCTTGTCTGGGATTGCCCTTGTGGCTACATGCCTGTGGTTTGGTGGCACTCCCTTTATGGATGGATCCAGAAGCCAACCCAAGCGGTCGCCTAGTTCTCTTGGGCTGGGGACTGACTCTGGTATTCTCTCTACTGGCGGGGCACTGCTGACCCAATGTGCATGGATTTAATTGCAATGGAGAAATAGTCCTGGGGAGATGTCCCTTAACTGTACCCTATCACAGGGTATTTGTCTGTAGCCCCATTGAGGGGTGTCTGGATTGGTGAGTATTGCTGCCAAGGCTGCCTTCCTTCTCCCGACTGGTTCTGTAGCCCTATGGTGGGGTGTCTGTAGCCCTATGATGGGGTGTCTGTAGCCCCATTGTGGGGTGTCTCTTTGTAGCTCCACCATGGGGTACCTGTAGCCTCATTTGTCTGTTTGGCTCCTGGAGGGTCTCGGTTGGCTCTTTCTAACTAGTAGGAAGAGTCCTGGCTTTGGAGACTTCTCAATCAGGAAGATTTTGAGGCAGTTTCTCAGACAGAGAATAGGAGGATAGTTTGGAAGAAGAGATATTCTTGGAGCTCTTGGTTAGGGATCTGATTTGGAAGGCCTTCTGTCTGTCTCATCTTTGTATGTGTTTGTATATGTGGAAGGGATCTCAGAGGGGTTGCTGACGGAAGTCCAGCAGGCCTAACTCAGAGAACCCTCCTTATTTGTCTGGTCACATTCGATGAACCCTAAAGAGGGCTCAACAGGCCTGTCTCGGAGTGCCTGTCTGCTCTTTGCCTTTCCCAGAGGCCCCAATATGAATTACCCTTCAGAGGTCATCCGTCCCCATATAGAGTAGATCAAAGATGACAGGGACCAATGGGAAAAAGTTTGAGCTTTGCCAGGCTGATAGTGGGTGCTGAACAAGGTGACTAATATCTGTTTTGTTATGTGTGTTTTGCTGAGATGGAAAATGTTAATTCAGTTTCCCATGCAGCCTGTTGGGCAGCATCTTGCAAATTAAGAATCTTGCCTATGGTTCTGTAAGACAGTAAAGGGTAATTTTCTCTTGTAAAATGGCTTGAATCCCCAGCTATAGCACAGGTGAGCAGGATTGCCAGAAGCCACTCCATTCTTCTGGAAACTGCAGAGAAAGGGAACCTAGAAACCTGGTATACCAGCAAAAAGGGTAAGAAATTCTTACAAGCCAAGTTTCTGCTCACTCTCTCTTTCTCTGTTTGGGTAAAACAGTAAACTACTGGTCTCCTCTGCAAGGGTTTGATTAATAGAAAAAAGGATTTGTGCGACTAGTCTTAGGCTGTAGCAAATCTGGTGTACTTTGTACTAAGAATTTGTTTTTCTGTGTTCTGTAATGGAGAGAGGGGTATCACAGGATAGCATGTGGGTTTAGGACCCCTATAAGCCTGCTTTTCAAGCCAGCTTGGCAGGCTGGTCAGTTACAAACTTTGCTACGGGTCCCTGAAACCAATACTGTATGAAATTTCTCTGTCTTGTTTTGTGTCCTTAACAGCTTAACTTAATGACCATGTGGGAATACTTTCTTTTGGTTTCCACCATCCAGAGGACAGGAATTTGGGGGTTCATATCATAGTTAGTCCTAAAAATTTTTCGTGAGCAGTTAAAAGCCTTGCAAGCTTGAAACTGGCTTCCCTAGGCTCCTTCTGGGAAAAGCAATTGAAACTGCTCAATGCTGTATAGCTCAGTAGCTAAGGCTTTATCTTCTGACAATGGTGGCCTGGGTTCAATTGTCGGCTTCTGGAATGATTCCTTTCTGGTTTGTTATTTGTGTAACTTTGCCATTTATTGAGTCTCCCCTTCTCACCCATGGTTAGCTTCTGATTTCCTCTCTTGAATTTTCCTTTCTCTGAACTACGTTGTAGAGCTTCTAACTCCTATAAAAAAGAAACTGCTTACCATGTCTTTGAAGCACCTAGGAGGTTACCTTTCATAAAATTCAGAAGCTAGAAATATTGGCCACTTGGCATGGATAAAGTCAGGTAATAAGAGATTTGAAAGGATTTCTTTTTTAGAGAGCACTATGATTAAAAATCAGCTTAATTAAAAGTGGATAAACAAGCCGCAGATATATTTAAAAGGCCTTTATGTTTTTCTCTTCCTGGAACTTGTTTTTCTGGAAAAAGGTTTTTTCTTCTCAATTGACTGAATTATTTTTCTCCTTTTTTTTTCTTTTTTTTTTTTGTCTTGCCACACTTAATGCACACAGGAGAGGCCCTAAGATAACTTCTGGTAGCCTCAGACTCATTGGGAAAACAGAGGAGGTGCCACAGGCCCCGTTTTGGTAAAAAAAAAAAAACCCTCTGTTTTCCTCATGAAACCCCAGGAATTAAAAGCGGATAAATCCCTCTCAAAATCAAAGGCTCTGTTCTGTTTTGCATTGTGTTATCTGAAGGTTTTGAGTTTTGGGGGTATCAAATTACTTCACATTATAACTAGGTAGGAAATACACTTTTAGGGATGGCTAACAGTAGTTAGGGAGGGATACTTGACTCTTAGCACACTTGAATCAGAGAAGCATGCTCCTGGCCACCTGGAAGATAAGGAAACATCCTCACCCCCAAATGGGAGATGAGACTCCCTCATGAGAGATGGAGTAACTACAAAATGGGCTGATTGGCTTTGGGTTGCCTTGCAATGAAATGCTGAAATGCAGGGTAGAAGCATTGCACTATCTTCTCCCATAGTATTTCCCTCCTTTTGGGGATCCAGGATCCAGTATAACATGGCACCCTTAATATTGTGGATCTGTCTTTGCCTTCAGCTGCTTATTTGGCCCTAGAAATGTATGCTTTCCTGGCCCTGTTCCTCCAAGGGCTCCACCCTGAAGCCAGAAATCCAATTAAGAAACCGGCAATTGAAAAATTTTACAAGCACTGGGCAGACTGCCTCCTCAAGTGGGTCCCTGACCCCCGAGTATCCTAACTGGGAGGCTTCCCCCAGTAGGGGCAGACTGACATCTCACGCGGCCAGGTACTCCTCTGAGACAAAACTTCCAGAGGAATGATCAGGCAGCAGCGTTTGCGGTTCACCAATATCTGCTGCTCTGCAGCCACCGCTGCTGATACCTGGGCAAACAGGGTCTGGAGTGGACCTCCAGCAAACTCCAACAGACCTGCAGCTGAGGGTCCTGACTGTTAAAAGGAAAACTAACAAACAGAAAGGACATCTGCACCAAAAACCCATCTGTACGTCACCATCATCAAAGACTAAAGGTAGATAAAACCACAAAGATGGGGAAAAAACAGAGCAGAAAAACCGGAAACTCTAAAAATCAGAGTGCCTCTCCTCCAAAGGAACACAGCTCCTCACCAGCAACGGAACAAAGCTGGATTGGAGAACGACTTTGATGAGTTGAGAGAAGAAGGCTTCAGAAGATCAAACTACTCCAAGCTAAAGGAGAAAGTTCGAACCCATGGCAAAGAAGTTAAAAACCTTGAAAAAAAATTAGATGAATGGCTAACTAGAATAACCAATGCAGAGAAGTCCTTAAATGACCTGATGGAGCTGAAAACCATGGCACAAGAACTATGTGACGAATGCACAAGCCTCAGTAGCTGATGCGATCAACTGGAAGAAAGGGTATCAGCAATGGAAGATGAAATGAATGAGATGAAGCGAGAAGTTTAGAGAAAAAATAATAAAAAGACATGAACAAAGCCTCCAAGATATATGGGACTATGTGAAAAGACCAAATCTACATCTGATTGGTGTACCTGAAAGTGACGAGGAGAATGGAACCAAGTTGGAAAACACTCTGCAGGATATTATCCAGGAGAACTTCTCCAATCTAGCAAGGCAGGCCAACATTCAAATTCAGGAAATACAGAGAACGCCACAAAGATACTCCTCAAGAAGAGCAACTCCAAGACACATAATTGTCAGATTCACCAAAGTTGAAATGAAGGAAAAAATGTTAAGGGCAGCCAGAGAGAAAGGTCAGGTTACCCACAAAGGGAAGCCCATCAGACTAACAGAGGATCTCTTGGCAGAAACTCTACAAGCCAGAAGAGAGTGGGGGCCAATATTCAACATTCTTAAAGAAAATAATTTTCAAACCAGAATTTCATATCCAGCCAAACTAAGCTTCATAAGTGAAGGAGAAATTAAATCCTTTACAGACAAGCAAATGCTGAGAGATTTTGTCACCACCAGGCCTGCCTTAAAAGAGCTCCTGAAGGAAGCACTAAACATGGAAAGGAACAACCGGTACCAGCCACTGCAAAAACATGCCAAATTGTAAAGACCATCAAGGCTAAGAAGAAACTGCATCAACTAACGAGCAAAATAAGCAGCTAACATCATAATGACAGGATCAAATTCACACATAACAATATTAACCTTAAATGTAAATGGGCTAAATGCTCCAATTAAAAGACACAGACTGGCAAATTGAATAAAGAGTCAAGACCCATCAGTGTGCTGTATTCAGGAAACCCATCTCACGTGCAGAGACACACATAGGCTCAAAATAAAAGGATGGAGGAAGATCAACCAAACAAATGGAAAACAAAAAAAGGCAGGGGTTGCAATCCTAGTCTCTGATAAAACAGACTTTAAACCAACAAAGATCAAAAGAGACAAAGAAGGCCATTACATAATGGTAAAGGGGTCAATTCAACAAGAAGGGCTAACTATCCTAAATATATATGCACCCAATACAGGAGCATCCAGATTCATAAAGCAAGTCCTTAGAGACCTACAAAGAGACTTAGACTCCCGCACAATAATAATGGGAGACTTTAACACCCCACTGTCAACATTAGACAGATCAACGAGACAGAAAGTTAACAAGGATATCCAGGAATTGAACTCAGCTCTGCACCAAGCAGACCTAATAGACATCTACAGAACTCTCCACCCCAAATCAACAGAATATACATTCTTTTCAGCACCACATCACACCTATTCCAAAATTGACCACATAGGTGGAAGTAAAGCACTCCTCAGCAAATGTAAAAGAACAGAAATTATAACAAACTGTCTCTCAGACCACAGTGCAATCCAACTAGAACTCAAGATTAAGAAAGTCACTCAAAACCGCTCAACTACATGGAAACTGAACAACCTGCTCCTGAATGACCACTGGGTACATAACGAAATGAAAGCAGAAATAAAGATGTTCTTTGAAACCATCGAGAACAAAGACACAACATACCAGAATCTCTGGGACACATTCAAAGCAGTGTGTAGAGGGAAATTTACAGCACTAAATGCCCACAAGAGAAAGCAGGAAAGATCTAAAATTGACACCCTAACATCACAATTAAAAGAACTAGAGAAGCAAGAGCAAACACATTCAAAAGCTAGCAGAAGGCAAGAAATAACTAAGATCAGAGCAGAACTGAAGGAAATAGAGACATAAAAAACCCTTCAAAAAATCAATGAATCCAGGAGCTGGTTTTTTGAAAAGATCAACAAAATTGATAGACCACTAGCAAGACTAATAAAGAAGAAAAGAGAGAAGAATCAAATACACGCAATAAAAAATGATAAAGGGGATATCACCACCAATCCCACAGAAATACAAACTGCCATCAGAGAATACTATAAACACCTCTATGCAAATAAACTAGAAAATCTAGAAGAAATGGATAAATTCCTTGACACATACACCCTCCCAAGACTAAACTAGGAAGAAGCTGAATCCCTGAATAGACCAATAACAGGCTCTGAAATTCAGGCAATAATTAATAGCTTACCAACCAAAAAAAGTCCGGGACCATATGGACTTCTAGCGAATTCTACCAGAGGTACAAGGAGGAGCTGGTACCATTCCTTCTGAAACTATTCCAATCAATAGAAAAAGAGGGAATCCTCCCTAACTCATTTTATGAGGCCAGCATCATCCTGATACCAAAGCCTGGCAGAGACACAACAAAAAAAGAGAATTTTAGACCAATATCCTTGATGAACATTGATGCAAAAATCCTCAATAAAATACTGGCAGACCGAATCCAGCAGCACATCAAAAAGCTTATCCACCATGATCAAGTGGGCTTCATCCCTGGGATGGAAGGCTGGTTCAACATTCGAAAATCAATAAATGTAATCCAGCATATAAACAGAACCAAAGACAAAAACCACATGATTATCTCAATAGATGCAGAAAAGGCCTCTGACAGAATTCAACAACCCTTCATGCTAAAAACTCTCAATAAATTAGGTGTTGATGGGACGTATCTCAAAATAATAAGAGCTATCTATGACAAACCCACAGCCAATAGCATACGAATGGACAAAAACTGGAAGCATTCCCTTTGAAAACTGGCACAAGACAGGGATGCCCTCTCTCACCACTCCTATTCAACATAGTGTTGGAAGTTCTGGCCAGGGCAATCAGGCAGGAGAAGGAAATAAAAGGTATTCAATTAGGAAAAGAGGAAGTCAAATTGTCCCTGTTTGCAGATGACATGACTGTATATCTAGAAAACCCCATTGTCTCAGCCCAAAATCTCCGTAAGCTCATAGGCAACTTCAGCAAAGTCTCAGGATACAAAATCAATGTGCAAAAATCACAAGCATTCTTAAACACCAATAACAGACAAACAGAGAGCCAAATCATGAGTGAACTCTCATTCACAATTGCTTCAAAGAGAATAAAATACCTAGGAATCCAACTTACAAGGGACGTGAAGGACCTCTTCAAGGAGAACTACAAACAACTGCTCAATGAAATAAAACAGGATACAAACAAATGGAAGAACATCCCATGCTCATGGGTAGGAAGAATCAATATCATGAAAATGGCCATACTGCCCAAGGTAATTTATAGATTCAATGCCATCCCCATCAAGCTACCAATGACTTTCTTCACAGAATTGGAAAAAAATACTTTAAAGTTCATATGGAACCAGAAAAGAGCCCGCATTGCCAAGCAATCCCAAGCCAAAAGAACAAAGCTGGAGGCATCACGCTACCTGACTTCAAACTATACTACAAGGCTACAGTAAGCAAAACAGCATGGTACTGGTACCAAAACAGAGATATAGACCAATGGAACAGAACAGAGCCCTCAGAAATAATGCCGCATATCTACAACTATCTGATCTTTGACAAACCTGACAAAAACAAGAAATGGGGAAAGGATTCCCTATTTAATAAAGGGTGCTGGGAAAACTGGCTAGCCATATGTAGAAAGCTGAAACTGGATCCCTTCCTTACACCTTATACAAAAATTAATTCAAGATGGATTAAAGACTTAAATGTTAGACCTAAAACCATAAAAACCCTAGAAGAAAACCTAGGCAATACCATTCAGGACACAGGCATGGGCAAGGACTTCATGTCTAAAACACCAAAAGCAATGGCAACAAAAGCCAAAATTGACAAATGGGATCTAATTAAACTAAAGAGCTTCTGCACAGCAAAAGAAACTACCATCAGAGTGAACAGGCAACCTATGGAATGGGAGAAAATTTTTGCGACCTACTCATCTGACAAAGGGCTAATATCCAGAATCTACAATGAACTCAAACAAATTTACAAGAAAAAAACAAACAACCCCATCAAAAAGTTGGTGAAGGATATGAACAGACACTTCTCAAAAGAAGACATTTATGCAGCCAAAAAACACATGAAAAAATGCTCATCATCACTGGCCATCAGAGAAATGCAAATCAAAACCACAATGAAATACCATCTCACACCAGTTAGAATGGCAATCATTAAAAAGTCAGGAAACAACAGGTGCTGGAGAGGATGTGGAGAAACAGAAACACTTTTACACTGTTGGTGGGACTGTAAACTAGTTCAACCATTGTGGAAGTTGGTGTGGTGATTCCTCAGGGATCTAGAACTAGAAATACCATTTGACCCAGCCATCCCATTACTGGGTATATACCCAAAGGATTATAAATCATGCTGCTATAAAGACACCTGCACACGTATGTTTATTGTGGCACTATTCACAATAGCAAAGACTTGGAACCAACCCAAATGTCCAACAATGATAGACTGGATTAAGAAAATGTGGCACATATACACCATGGAATACTATGCAGCCATAAAAAATGATGAGTTCATGTCCTTTGTAGGGACATGGATGAAGCTGGAAACCATCATTCGCAGCAAACTATTGCAAGGACAAAAAACCAAACACCGCATGTTCTCACTCATAGGTGGGAATTGAACAATGAGAACACACGGACACAGGAAGGGGAACATCACACACTGGGGCCTGTTTTGAGGTGGGGGGAGGGGGGAGGGGGGAGGGACAGCATTAGGAGATATACCTAATGCTAAATGACAAGTTAATAGGTGCAGCACACCAGCATGGCACATGTATACATATGTAACAAACCTGCACGTTGTGCACACGTACCCTAAAACTTAAAGTATAATAATAATAAAAGAAAAAAAAAGAAAAATTTTGCAAGCATTGAATCTTCTGTCTGTGTATTTATATGTGTTGTATGTTTATCTATAAAAGAGTTCTGATTAATTAGCTTAGAAAAATAATCGCTTAAATAAAACATTTTGTCAGAAAAATAGAAGCTTTAATGCCTTTTTGTTCACATGACTTTAGTAATCTTTTGGAAATAAAGACAGTTTTAAGGATTATTGGTAAAATAAAATGTCTTGAAAATGCAGACATTTTGTCTAAATTAAGGTCAGATATCAGATTTGCTAAATGCTTTAAGGCCAAACTTTGACTTTTGAAAATTATTAAATTTACCTACTTTGGAGCATTAGATTATAGATAACACCTGGGAACATATGGAGAGCCATGCCTGCTAGCTATGCTAAACAGAGTAAGAGTTAACACTGTAATATGTAGTTGAGACCACTGGAGAAACAGTTTTACATACAAGGTGTATAGGGAAGGTGTTTTTGGGAAAAGATTATAAGAAGGCATAGGAATATCGCTTTTGTTAAAGAGAATGTAATTTTGTCTAGTTCAGAGGATTTTAAAGATTGTCTTAACCTAAAAGGGGGACAAAACTGAAGTCTTAAGCAAAGTGAAAAGGGTTTGGTTAATCTTATGAAAAAATTCTGTGGGTATAAACAAGGTGGCTAAGATTTAAGAGAAATTATTTAGGTTTTTTCCATAGGTTAACACATTAAAATCATACTGATGTGGGACCAGAATCTGGGCCCACGTGTCCAAGTAACAGGATTTTCTTAGAAAATTAATCTGCTGTTTGATGGAAAATTATAAAGGGTTCTAAAAAGTTAATGAAAATCTTACCTTATGGTCAAACTAATTAAAACTGGATAGAAATATAAAATTTTATTTAAATAACTAGCTTTAACATTAAAGATGCACTAATGCAAACATGAAATTTGGTTTCCTTTTTTGAAGATGATTTTTAAGTAATGTTAAAAGATAATGAAAGGGTTTTGTTTTCTCCTTTGGGTAAATGGCAGGGAAAAAACGGGGAGGAGAGAGAAGAGACAAATTCAGCTGGCCTCATGCTATCTTTATTGGCTAAGTTTCCTATCAGAGTAAAGATTTTTCTTTTAAGATTTTGGAGTTATCATTTTGGCCAAATGAATGACTTATGATGACCTGTGATTCTATTTTGTGATATCCAGTATTTTAAACCTTTGATATTTGACAAACTTTCCAAAATGAAATTACAAATTATGTCTCTTTCTAGCCTAATATTTTAGATGGTAGGTCCTCTAAAGTCCAGTAATGCCATTTGGCTTATTTGGTACAAAAATTATACAGGAAGTATCACCAAATATGAAATGGTGTTTGGCTTTCTTTGGTCTATATTTGTGTAAATGTGTTATTGGTATATGTTCTAAAATTATGTACAACTCCTATAATTCTAATGACTTAATATATATTATCAGTATTATAATTATTATGGTAACAGACTGTGTGCCATGGAGGTAACAAATTTCCTTGTCAATTGTGTCTTTAACTGTGGCTGCCCTAAAATATTTTTGTCATCTACAGACATTTGTCTTGTTTCGGTCCTCTTTAAAAGATGGTTTTATAATGAGCTATTTAAGGTGCTCTTAAATGCAGGATTCTGATGAATAATGCTGGAGATTGTGACATTAGAAGAAAAAGTTTCAAATAGAAGAGTAAATGCTGTTTGGTTTACTTTGGACTGTATTTGTATAAATGTTATGAGTATGTGTTCCAAAATTATGGGAAACTGCTATAATGTTAGTATAATTTAGTGTACATTATTAATTGTAATTGTTATATAAAATTGTTGTATGCCACAGAAGTAACCAAAATGCCTAGTCAATTGTAGCTTTAATAGTGGCTATAGACTTTTGTCATCCACAGACATTTTGTCTTGCTTTGGTTCTCTTCAAAAGGCAGTTTATAATCAGATATAGGACTCTTAAGTGCAGGACTCAGATAACTTTAAAAATTGTGCTATTGGAGTACATGAAAAAACCAAACTTCTAGGACTCTCATGGAGAGCTAATGTGTTAAACATTGCTAAACCTTTTGTTTTCAGAGACGAGGACTAATTTCTTTAGAGCTATTTGCAACTTTTAACAAGTGAGTAAAATATACTCTTGTGAACAAAATTTGGATCATATTTGTTCTTTTCTACCTCATTTCTCCAGAATTTGGAAACTATTTGTGAATATTCTCAATTTATGGCATTATAGTATAGTTAATTGTACAAGCGCAGTAAGAATCTCTTTTCCTTTGTAACAGGACACAACTGGATAAATTGGTTATTTTACCAAGGCTTTGACTGGAATGGCATGCTTCTTTTAAAGAATCAAAGTTGACTTATAGAGCCAATTAAAGCCCATTGGGGAATCTGGCCTCATACCTTGTCTACACAGAGTCCCTGTACCAGGTTCCTGACCTGTGGAAAGTTAAAGAATGCCACTTTCTAACAGGCCCAGGAACCCCAAGTTATCTTGGGACCTCAAGAGAAGAGAAATTTGTCCAACTCATAGGTATTTGAGGATACAAACCCATGCCTGGGCTCACCTTTTAAAAAGTCTTATCTGAGAGTCTTCATAGAGCAGAGTTCTATCAAAGCCAGTTTAAAAAGCCTAAGTGAAAAATAATTATTCTTGCTGCACTTTTTGCCAATAATCAGGCCAAGTACAGTAAGGGTAAAGTTTATTTTGTAAACAAGTCAGTTCTATCATGATTTGTTTTGAATAAAAATGGGGACTGGAGAGAGAAAAATTATGCTTCAAAAGAAAAGCTATAGTACACTTTTGTTAGCTGTTCTTGAGGTTTTTTCTGCAGTTTAGACTAAATTCTAAATTCTTAGTGGGTTAGAAGTCCCCAAACTAATGCTTTCAAATCTTTGCTTTTAAAATTGGGAATTGTACTCCTCATCCTCGGACTCGTTATTTACCTTATAGTAGGCTGGTCACTTAAACACTGTAGTAAAACTATAGATGAGAGTACTGTTTTTTGTCATGCAAGCCTTGAAAGCCCAGCCAGGCCTGCATGAGTACACTCAGACAGTTGCAAAGCGGTTCTACTCTTCTCATCTTGGGGGTCACTCCCATTCCCACTACATCTCCTGTCAGCAGAAAGAAGCCAGAGTGATTGATGGCCTTTTGCCATCCTCATAGCCTACACCTTAAGATCAAGGTGTTATAAAAACCCAAAAAGAGGGACTGAAATCACCTTTGCAAAATCATGACTGAGACAGTGAAACAGATATAACTTAACTGACTCCATCTTGCTTCTAACCTCCAAGCTGTCTTTGTTCATTCCTGGGTGTAGGCTGAACTAACTTTGGGAGAAACTTAGTTTATAGTTTAAAGGAAGATGGTAACAGCCCTTTGTCAAAGCAGGTCTCCTTCTTGCCTGGGGACTAGATTGCCTTTGTAGGACTAACATTAGCCACAGGATTAGAAATTGTGGTTTAGGAGTCATGCAGCTGGAGGCTACAAGTTTCTGACCCTCCCTAAACTGCTCCTAAGATCAGTGCTTGAGATATTTTGCAGACCCTGCACTTGATGGACCAGCTGGCCCCACCCAGATCAATAAACTGGCTCATTGATCTTGTGGCCCCCACCCAGGAACTGACTCAGCACAAGAAGGCAGCTCTGACTCCCGGTGATTTCATCTCTGACCAATCAGCACTCCTGGCTCACTAGCTTCCCCCCACCCACCAAGTTATCCTTAAAAACTCTGCTCCCTGACTGCTAGGAGAGACTGATTTGAGTGATAATGAAACTCCGGTCTCCTGCACGGCCAACTCTGCATAAATTACTCTTTCTCTATTGCAATTTCCCTGTCTTGATGAATCAGCTATCTAGGCAGTGGGCAAGATGAACTCCTTGGGTTACCCCAGTTAGGGTAACTTGGGTGGTTACCCCAGTTAGGATTAGGTTTGACTGTATATAACCGAGAAACCTCAAATAGCATAGCTTAGAACAGGTTTATTTTTGTCTTACGTAAAAAAGTTTGTAGGTGGACAGTCCAGAAGACAAAGAGGGGCATGCTCCCTCTGGTTAAGCACTCTTTCAGGAAATTGCACACATTATTTTTCTTACACCTTATTGGTCAGACTTAGTTTCATGGCTATGGCTATCTCAAGAGAAGCTGGGAAATGTATTATTCTGGGTGGCCATGTATCCAGCTGACAACTGGTATCCTGATATTAAAAGGAGTTGGAGGATTGATACTGGGATACATGTTAGATGCACTTGATAGTGGAAACTTAAATTTATCCATGGACTTCCCGTGAGTTTCTGCCATTTCAGCACAGCCAGTAAATCCATCTTGGATATAGGCTATGTGGATAAACGAATTTCTTTTCACCTTTAATGGTTAACGGTGGCTGAAGCTGTGGCTCTTTTGCCTTGGCCACTCAACCTCATTTGTGCCAGGCAAAAATACTTGGCATTTTAACAGTTTTTCCAGAAGTCATGATACTTAGTTCTAAATAGTGACCATCAGGTAATGCCCAGAGGGGTCATTACTGCTGTTGTATGTGGGGGCCAGAATTGAATGCTTCCCAGTTTGAAGGGCTTTAGAGCACAAGCCTCCACTATAAATAAAGGGACATCTGTGCTGGGCAAAGTAGCCTTTATGGGTTTGGGGGTAACCAGGGCTGTTGATAAAGGGGGAGAGGGAATTGGAGAGCCTTTCTCTCAGGAATCAATATGGAGGACAGCAGTCCATGGGAGCATTTGGTTCCCACCACAGCACAGGCATGAAGAATGGTAGCTCAGGAACCAGAATCCAAGAATGTAGTAAGTTTCTGAAGCCTTTGTCATTTTTCTGCATGTGTATTTATCTCACCCCATGTCTCCATAGTGATGACAGTAAAATTCTGAAATCACAAGAGGCTCACACAAATATCCTCAGAGTCAGTGAAAGAGGGAATGGAGGATGCGTGAACCCAGCCCTTTGCCAGGTATGGGGGGAGAATTTGGGGGGCTATAAGAAGTAATCACTTCCTGAAAGAAGGCAAAGTGGGCTGAGTTTAGGGAGGCTGACTGGAGAAATAAAAGGAGAATGGCAGGGTGGGGAGCTGGCCCCAGCCTGATAGGCAGGAGCCCACAACCAGCCAGCAAGTTCTATGACAAGTGATGCACTTAGTGTGTGGTACACATGTAAGTTGTAGATGCTCATGACCTGGACTTGAATTTTGCACTTATCATTACTTCCTATGAGCCTATGTGCAAGCCATTTCATTCCTTTGAGCCTCCATTTCCTCAAGTATAAAATGTGGATAATAATAGCCCCACTTCTTAGGGTTCTAAAGATTCAATGAGATTCATGTAAAGTATTTAGAAGTCTGGTAGTTGGTAACACACAAAAAGTGCCCTGTTATTATTAAACTTAGGCAATCTGTGATATTTAGATTGGAAGAAGCTATCTCCAATCATTCTGAAATCATGCCAATGAATGTGAGGATAAGATGAGTGGTGACAAGGAAGTTGACTTCAAAAAGATGTAGATTCAACCCAAGATTAAGCAAAATAACTATATTCAAAATAACTCTATTGCAGAAGCTCTCTTGACTAGCCAACACTTAACCTCTTTGCAGGACCAGCCGGTGCTTGCCATTCCCTCTGTAGTATTATAAATACTGACAGGCATCCGGATGATTCAGCTGGGTGCCCACGCTCTGCTGTGGCAGCATGCTTCTGCTTCTGCAGTAAACTTGCATGTTTACCAAGAGTAAGTTGTGTTTGTTCTCAAACCTCCTTATACCAGTTATTCTGACATTGTGCTTACATAATTTAGTTAAATCTTTTGAAATTGATGAGATATGAGTGAGAAAAGGAAGGCATTTTTTATGACTGCTCTGAAAGGACTCAACAGAGGCAAGTTGCTGAAAATAATGTATAATTAGATGAGAGCAAGATAACTCTAAAAGATTGAGAAAAGTTGTAAAAATCAGGAGTTCTATACTCAGATGGCTCTGCAAGTATCTTTAAGTACAGATTCATTTTCAAGAAGCCTAAACTGGAAATCAGGGGTGATAAATTATTGGCATGATTTATATTTCTGATTGAAGGTACACTTATCTGATTTAAGTTAAACTATTTGACATATCCATGTATTAATTTTTAAATTCCCTGCTTTAACACATTCTTCTTTAGGTTATAGTAATCAACTACTGCTCTCATTTGAATTGGAATGGAGGGCATCTACCAAACTAGACATTCCTATATATACATTGGTTAGTGTTTCCCCCCCTCTCTACATATATGTGTAATATACATGGGTTAGTGTTCATATTTCATTTTATATTTTTAAGAAAACCTTCATTATTTTATTTGTCTTTTTTTTTTTTTTTTTTTTTTGAGACAGAGTCTTGCTCTTTTGCCCAGGCTAGAGTGCAGTGGCACTATCTCAGCTCACTGCAACCTCTGCCTCCCGGGTTCAAGTGATTCTCATGCCTCAGCCTCCTGAGTCGCTGGGATTACAGGCGCTTGCCACCATGCCCAGCCATTTTTTTTGTATATTTTTGTAGAGATGGGGTTTTGCCATGTTAGCCAGGCTGGTCTCGAACTCCTGACCTCAAGTGATCTGCCCCACCTTGGCCTCCCAAAGTGCTGGGATTACAGGCATGAGCCACCACACCTGGTATGGAAAACCTTCATTATTTTAATATACAGATAGTCCCCATCTTATGATGGTTCAACTTATAATTTTTGACTTTATGATGGTATAAAAGCAATACCCATTCAGTGGAAACTGTACTTTGAGTACACATACAACCACTCTATTTTTTTACTTTCAATATAGTATTCAATAAACTATATGAGATATTCAACAATTATTTCAAAATAGGCTTTGTGTTTGATAATTTTGCCCAACTTTGGGTTAATGTAAGTGTTCTAGCTGGATGCAGTGGCTCATGCCTGTAATCCCAGCACACTGGGAGGCCAAGGTGGGTGGATCATCTGAGGTCAGGAGTTTGAGACCAGCCTGGACAACATGCGGAAAGCCCGTCTCTACTAAAAATATAAAAATTATCTGGGTGTGATGGTGTGCACCTGTAGTCCCAGCTACTTGGGAGGCTAAGGCAAGACAATCACTTGAACCTGGGAGGTGGAGGTTGCAGTGAGCCAAGATTGCACCACTGCACTCCAGCCTGAGTGACAGAGCAAGACTCCATCTCAAATATATATATATATATATATAAATAATGTAAGTGTTCTGAGCACATATATAGTAGGTTAGGCTGAGCTATAATGTTCAGTAGCTTAGGTATATTGTGTATTTTTGACTTAATGATATTTTCAACTTTTTTCAGTTGTAACTGATAAAACATCCTGAGTTTATCAGGATGTAACCTCACTGTAAGTCGAGGAGTATCTGTAGTTTTCTTTTTAAAAAAAAATTTAAAAAATTTTTGTGGGTATATATATTTATGAGGTACATGAGATGATTTGGGTCAGCCATGCAATGTGAAATAAGCACATTATGGGGATTGGAGTATCCATTCCCTCAAGCATTTATCCTTTGAGTTACAAACAATCCAATTATACTCTTTAAGTTATTTTAAAATGTACAATTAAGTTATTATTGACTATATTCACCTATTATGCTATCAAATAGGTCGTACTCATTCATTCTCACTATGTTTTTGTATCGGTTAACCATCCCCATCCCCCCCATCTCCCCCCCACCACTACCCTTCCCAGCCTCTGGAAATTATCCTTCTAATCTCTAAGTCCAGGAGTTCAATTGTTTTGATTTTTAGGTCTCATAAATAAGTGAGAACATGTGATGTTTGTCTTTCTGTGCCTGACTTATTTCAGTTAATGTAATGATATCCAGTTCCATCCATGTTGTTGCAAATGACTGGATCTCATTCTTCTTATGGCTGAATAGTACTCCATTGTGTATATATATCATATTTTCTTTATCCATTCATCTGTTGATGGACACTTTGGTTGTTTCCAAATTGTGGCTATTGTGAACAGTGCTGCAACAAATATGGGAGTGCAGATATCTCTTTGATATACTGATTTCCTTTCTTTTGGATATATACCCAGCAGTGGGATTGCTGAATCGTATAGTATCCCTATTTTCAGTTTTTTAAGGAACCTCCAAACTATTCTCCATAGTGCTTGTACTAATTTACATTCCCACCAACAGTGTATGAGGGTTCCCTTTTCTCCACATCCTCACCAGTATTTTTCATTGCCTGTCTTTTGGATATTAAGGCATTTTAACTGGGGTGAGATAATAGCTCATTGTAGTTTTGATTTACATTTCTCTGATGATCATGATGTTGAGCACCTTTTCTGTAATTTCTTTCCAAAGGCATAAAAAAAATTTTTTAATAATGACTCTTTCAAATCTAATAACTCAAAAAACAGAAAAAAGTGGCATCAACTCATGACATCTTAGAGGTAAGAATCAATTACAGTCCTACTAATTACTATAAGTAATTAATTACGTTAAATCCATAGAGGTTTTTTTCTTCAGTCCTAAGAGTTGCAGAATTTTACCAAGGCACTCACATTGAAGGAAGTCACACTTGATGTAATATTATATTTCCCAATACAAATTAAGAATAGAAACAAATAGTAAGAGATATTACTTAAGAGGAAAGATTTGAAGAACTGCAGACAGACATACAGTTCTCCACACCTAGCATATTAGAACTGATAGCAGCAAGTGAGATTGGGTTAGAGACACAAATCAGAATGATGCAAGAGAAAGACTTGCATGTAGGAGAGACAGAACCCAAGTGCTTAAAGAAGAGATACTAGTTTCACCTGCAGCACTGATGAGCTAGCTTATATGAGACCAACAATCTCCCAAGAACAACTACAAAAAATGAATAAAACAAAACAAAGTAACTTGGTTTAAAGTATTGGAAAGGTCTCAATGCCACCAGGACTTGAAGGCCAAGATCCTGGAGAGAAGGGAAATGCATGGAGGTGAGTCAGATATTCCAAACTGCTTTTTTCCCTTCAGGCTCTGGCTTTTCCATCAGCCACACAAGGCTAAGAGGCTGAGAAGCTGAGTACAGCTTTCATCAGTCTCACAGGACTGGGGAAGAGAAAATGACTTGAGCTAGGATCCTGAAGAGAAAGGGACAGAGAAGTGAGCCTGATGTTTGGCACTGATGTTTCTTCTGAGGCAGTTGCTAATTTGTAAGAGTCATGGTGAAGGAAGTTTGCAACTCTGGGTAGAAATTAGTGGCTAAGAGATTAAACAGAGCTTTTAGCAGCCTCAGATTTGGGGAAGATTAAAATTGGAAATTGGAAACCATAAAGAAGACACACACTGGTAAGCACTATAGGCTTTAAGTGAGGAACGCTGAAGAGCTACACCCATGGAATAAGAGTGAATCATAATTAAAAGAACCCTCACAAAGACTGAATCCAGCTTAAAAACAGCCCAACCCAAGGCCTGATTAAGGTGATTTTCCATACTCCAACCGCCTGCTAGAAGAAGCAAATCTTTGTGAAGGAAGATAATGTCATTCAGAACCCCTATAATTTTTCATACACATGTCTGGCATTCAATAGAAAATGATGAGACATACCAGGAAACTGAAGCAAGGGAAAAACAAACAATAGAAACAGACCTACAAATGATCTGGATATTATAGTTATCAGACTTGGACTTAAAAACTATAATTAGTATGTTCAAGGAAATAGAAATATAGATGGAGAATTTTAGCAACAAACTGGAATTTCTAAAAAAAAGAATCAAATGAAAATTCTAGAACTAACATTAATAAATATAACTAGAATTAAGAACAAGTTTAACAGCATTTCAGACTAGCAGAGGAGAGGATTAGGAAATAGCCAAGCTAAAGTATGGAGGGAAAATGATAAAGAATATAGAAAAAAAGTATAAGAAACATATGGAAAATGATGATAAAGTTGAACATATATATAATTAAAGTTCCAGAAGGAAAGGAGAAAGAATATTGGGATAGAACCAATGTTTGAAGAAATAAGGGCCAGAATTTTCCAAAACTGACAAAAGATACCAAGACATGGATGCATGAAGTGCTAGAAATCTCAAAAACAATAAATATAAATAAAGTCATGCCTACCTATGTAGGAAAACTACTGAAAATCAGAGATAAAGACAAAATCTTAAAAGCAGCTACGGAAAACGACATGTTATTTTCTTTTCTTTTTTCTCTTTTTTGAGACGGAGTCTCGCTCTGTCGCCTAGGCTGGAGTGCAGTGGCGCGATCTCTGCTCACTGCAAGTTCCGCCTCCTGGGTTCACGCCATTCTCCTGCCTCAGCCTCTCGAGTATCTGGGGCTACAGGTGCCCGCCACCACGCCTGGCTAATTTTTTTAATGTATTTTTAGTACAGACGGCGTTTCACTGTGGTCTCGATCTCCCAACCTCATGATCTGCCCACCTCGGCCTCCCAAAGTGCTGGGATTACAGGTGTGAGCCACTGCGCCTGGCCAGACATGTTATTTTCTAACAAGCAACCATAAGACTGACAGAAGACTTCTCAACAGAAATCATGAAAGCCACAGACAGACAAGTGATGCCTTAAAAATACTGAATGAAAATAAGTGGTAACTTATTTAAAAATATTCTTCAAAAATAAAGACAAAGACATTTTCAAATAAATAAGAACTGAGAATTCTTTGGCTGCAAATTCTAAAAAATGCTGAAGGAGTTTTTCAGGTAGAAAGAAATCATCCCAGAAGGAAAATGGACATAAAAAAAGGAAGAACAACAGAAAGAATAAATATACGGGTAAAGCCAAATGAATTTTGACTGGGCAACAATACTAATAATGTGTTTAGGGTTAAAATATATATGAAATTTAATTATTTGGTAACCATAATACTTAAGGTGGTAGTGGATTGATATAGTTTGGCTCTCTGTCCTCAACCAAATCTCATGTTGAATTGTAATCCTCAATGTTGGAGAAGGGGTCTGGTTGGAGGTGATCGAATCATGGGGGCACACTTCCCCTTGCTGTTCTTGTAATAGTGAGTGAGTGCTCAGAGATTTGGTTGTTTAAAAGTGTGTGGCACCTCCCCCACCTTCCTCCTGCTCCAGCCATGTAGGACATGTCAGTTTCCCCTTCACCTGCCGCCATGATTGTAAATTTCCTGAGGCCTTCCCAGACATGCTTCCTGTATAGCCTGTGGAACTGTGAGCCAATGAAACCTCTTTTCTTTGTAAATTACCCAGTCTCAGATAGTTCTTTATAGCAATGTGAGAATGGACTAATACAGAAAATTGGTACCTGGAGTGGGGCATTGCTACAAAGATACTTGAAAATGTGTAAGTGACTTTGGAACTGGGTAATGGGCAGAGGTTGGAACAATTTGAAGGGCTTAGAAGAAGATAGGAAGATGAGGGAAAGTCTGGAACTTTCCAGAGACTTGTCAAATTGTTGTGACCAAAAGCTGAAGTGATAGGGACAGTGAAGCCCAGGCTAAGGTCTCAGATGGAGATGAGGAACTTACTGGGAACTGGAGTAAAGGTCACTCTTGCTATGCCTTAGCAAAGAGACTGGCGGCATTGTGTCCCTGCTCTAGAGATCTGTGGAACTTTGAACTTAAGAGTGATGATTTAGGTATCTAAAATTTAGAAATTTTATCTAGAAATTTAGAAATTTCTAAGTAGCAAAGCATCCAAGATGTGGCCTGGCTGCTTCTAAAAGCCTATACTAACCTGCATAAACAAAGAAATGACCTGACACTAAAACTTATATTTAAAACGGAAGTACAGCATAAAAGTTTGGAAAACTTGCAGCCTGGCCATGTGGTAGAAAAGAAAAACCCATTTTCTGGGGAGGAATTCAAGCCTGCTGCAGAAATTTGCATAAGTAAAGAGAAGCCAAATGTTAATAGCCAAGAAAATGGGAAAAATGCCTGTAAGGCATTTCAGAGACCTTCACAGCAGCCCGTCCCATCACAGGCGCAGAGTCCCAAGAGGGAAAAATGGTTTTGTGGGCCAGGCACAGGGTCCCACTGCTCTGTGCAGCCCTGGGACATGATGCCCTGCATCCTAGCCTCTCTAGCTCCAGCCATGGCTAAGAGGGGCCAAGATATGTCTCAGGTCACAGCTCCAGAGGGTGCAAGCTGGAAGCCGCCAAGGCTTCCACATGGTGTTAAGCCTGTGAGTGTGCAGTTGGCAAGAGTTGAGGCTGACATACATTCCAGAGGATGTATGGAAACACCTGTATGTCATGGCAGAAGTCTGCTGCAGGGATGGAGCCCTCATGGAGAACCTCTACTATGACAGTGCAGAGGGGAAAGGTGGGGTTGGAGCCCTCACACAGTATCCTTACTGGGGCACTGCCTCATGGAGCTGTGAGGAGAGGGTCACTGTTCTCCAGATGCCAGAATGGTAGATCTACCAACAGCTTGCACCATGCGCCTGGAAAAGCTGCAGGCACTCGATGCCAGTCTGTGAAAGCTGCTGCAGGGGCTGTACCCTGCATAGCCACAGGAGCAGAGCTACCCAAGGCCTTGAGAGCCCATCATTTGCATCAGTGTGGCCTGGATGTGAGACATGGAGTCTAAGGAGATTATTTTGGAGCTTTGAGATTTAATGACTGCCCTGTTGGGTTTCAAACTTGCATAGTGCCTGTAACCCCTTTATTTTTTGCCAATTTATCCCTTTTGGAACAGGAGCATTTACCCAATGCCTTTACCCTCATTGTATCTTGGAATTAGCTAGCTTGTTTTTTATTTTACACACTCATAGGCAGAATGGACTTGCCTTGTCTCAGATGAGACTTGGGACTTGGCCATGTGAGTTAATCTGGAATGAGTTAAGACTTTGGGGGACTGTTGGGAAGGCATGACTGTGTTTTGAAATGTGAGAAGGACATGAGATTTTGAAGGGGCCAGGGACAGAATGATATGGTTTGGCTCTGTGTCCCCACATGAATCTCATGTTGAATTGTAATCCTCAATGTTAGAGAAGGGGTCTGGTGGGAGGTGATTGAATCATTAGGTGGACTCTCCTCTTGCTGTCCTTATGATAGTGAGTGAGTGCTCAGAGATTTGGTTGTTTAAAAGTGTGTGGCCCTCCCTGCTTTCTTCCTCCTGCTCCAGCCTTATAGGACATGCTGGCTTCCCCTTCACCTTCTGCCATGATTGCAAGCTTCCTGAGGTCTCCACAGCCATCTTTCCTTTACACCCTGTGGAACCATGAGCCAATTAAACCTATTTTCTTTGTAAGTTACCAAGTCTCAGGTAGTTCTTTATAGCAATGTGAGAACAGACTAATACATGGGCTAAAGGGAATTATAGTGTTCTAAGGTTTTTGCATTGTCCAAGAAATAGTAAAAGTATGTTAAATGCTAATATATTAGAATCTAATAAGTAAAGGATGTATGTTGTAAAAGATTGAAGATAGAAGAAGAAGTAAAACTAACATGTGAATGGAGGTCAAAATAATAAAGTTCTAAACCAGGCCATACACCTGCCCTGAAACAAATTCTGCAGTTGTCTTAGGTCCCTAATTTGGAGTGCTTGGAGGTTAACGTCAGACTCACTTCTTTGTGTATTATATGTACTTGATATATATTTACTCAAATTTGGGGTCACTATGCATGGGATAAGTTTCAAATTATCACCATGTCCATTTGAGAAAGAATATCCCTTGGCCACTGAAACAGAGGAAACCCCCATCTCAAAAGATCCAACCATGCTTGCAGTCATGAATACAGATCACAAGCCAATAAACACATCCTTTATATTTGCATTGATTCTTGAATGCATTATGCAGGGAAGTCATTGCATTTTAAAGAATAAATTCATTTTGCTCAAGATAATATGAAAGTATCTGTGTTTCTTGGTTACATATATGCACTTATGAAATCCTATGAAATGATTTGTCTCTATATCATATTACTGACAAGCAAATAGTCTCCCTTTCTGTATATCAAGAAATTCCCAGTAAGAATCAGATGTTTCCATGCATTTAAAAGCTATTTCAAAAAAGATTTCAGTTTCCCCAATGCTACTCCAGAGAGCTGCTCTCCAAGAGCTGTAGCTACCAATGAACAGGCTGCCCATAACATACATGGATCAATGCCCTTTAGAATAGCATTGGCTTGCTAGTTAATAAGCTTTTGATTTTCTTTACTCATTGATTAATGAAGCAGTAGTTTTGCTTTTGAATAGGAAGATAAATTAAGAAGTACTGTAACTGGAATCTGTTGGGAAATAGGTTGTAGTTTGGAGAACTGGAAGTAGCTATGGAGACAAAGGAGGTAAAATGGCTAACTTTGCTAAAGGAGTCCTTCTGTCAGCGAACCGAGGTCTAAAGCATTCAACTCAATTCAACAGATACTTCTCAATGTACTATCAGCCATATGCAAAGCCTGACTAGGGAGATGGAGGGGTGATTCCAGAGTACACCCCAGCTCAGACTGACTCCTACTTTTGTTTTTAGGAGCAGACACCCATAATACAAGGCAAGAACTGGGCCAAATGGGGTTACAATATGGTCTGGAAGATCCAAGGAGGCAGAAATGACATGCATTTGGAAGGAGATGGAAAGGTATTCTGGCAAGGAGGGTATGGAAGGTTGAGTGGAATTCTGATGGATACAGATTGGGAGAGAAAGGTCTTCTAGGGACGGAAATCTTATTGGCTCCACACTGTCAAAAGGACATGTTAAAATGTTGGGGTAGAATCTGAAGAGGCAGCAGACTATCTCTCTATGAGATGGGGCTCCTGTTTTATCTTTGATTTGTATATTACTATGTTAAAGAAAAATGCTATGCTTACATGATTATTGAACAATTAGAACTGTGATTTATAGTTTATAATTTCTGTCACTAATTTCTTATGCTCTGACATTTCTTTCCTTCTCTGAGACAAAAACTTTAAGCTGTTGCATGGAGGTAGAAGGCGTTATAACCCAGGAGGATGACATGTCTCCCACCCTGGGTCTTATTTATCTCTGTGCTGGGGTCTGTAGCACAGGGTCTCAATCAGAGCTTTGTACACAGTAGATGTTGACAATTATTTGTTGAATGAAGAAATACGTTGGTCTCTGGTCGCTTCCTTGCTCAGAAACCCTCAATGGCTTCCTAATTACTTTAGGTCTACTTGTAATCTCTGCATCTCTGCAGCCTGGTATTTAAGTTCATTTATGAAAGGACTCCACCTTTCTTTGCAGGTCCACCCCCTACCACTTTAGGCACCTTTCATTCTAGGAGGATTGCTAGGCGGACTGGGTGGACTGCTTTGGTTTCTATGGAGGACATCTTCTATGGGCTACAAGAACTTGTTTGCTTGGAGAATGAAAGGCTAACCTTTGAGAGAGCTTCAGGATAACAGAGCTGAAAAACTACATGGGCAGGAGGGACATTCCACAGATGTTCTGACCAGAGGTGGGAAATGAACAATGCATTCGCATATGGCTCTTTGGAAAACAGATCTGCAGACCAGATGCAACAGTGGCACGGATTCAGCTCTTGGAACAGCTACTCCATGTAGCCAAAGGGCATACACTGGCTGCCTTCCTAACATGATCAGTTAATGAGTCCATCCTCAGACACAGAGAAGGTAACAACAAAAACTGCTATCCTGGTCCTGATGGGGTCCAGCAAGAGGAAGACAAGAAAGGAGGTAATTTTAGCATCTACTGAGAATCCAGAAAAGTGAGTTCAATGTTGCTCCTGATACCAGCAATTTCCCAAGGCAAGGTTAAGCCCTACACTGTGCTCCCTGTGTCCTGTACTTGACTTTCCTAGCCTTAGTTGCACTGTAGTGGAATCACCTATTTTTCTTTTTCACAAATGATTATCATTTCAGCAGGTAATCAATATAATGAAAACATTAATGAGACATTTTCTATTCTATTTTTTTAGTTTCACGCTCACCATGGGTCTTTTTTTCCCCATTTTTCTATTCTTTTTTCTTTTATTATTATTTTTAGTTTACACATAATTTTGTACATATTTATAGGGTATAGTGTGATATTTTGATACATGTACACAATGTATAATAATCAAAGGGTAATTTGCATGCATATCACCTCATTTATTGTTTCTTTGTGTTGAGAACATTCAAAATCTGCTCTTCTAGCTATATTTGAAAACATACTGTAGATTGTTGTTAATTACAGTCATGCTCCAGTGACATTGGAACTTATTCCTTCTATCTAGTTGCAATCTTGCATCCATTAACTGACCTCTCACCATCCCCTGACTCCCAGTCTCCAGTAACCACTATTCCACACTCCACTTCTATGAGATCAACTTTTTCAGCTCCCACATATGACTGAGAGCATGTGATATTTATCTTTCCATGCCTGGCTTATTATCACTTAACAAAATGTCAACCAAGCACATCTACATTGCCTCAAATGACAGCATTTCATTCCTTTTTATGGCTAGATAGTATTCTATTTGTGTATATACACCACTTTTTCTTTATTCATTGATTTGTTGATGGACACTTATGTTGATTCCATATCTTGGCTATTGTGAATAATGCCACAACAAACATGGGAGTGCAGTTGTCTCTTCAACATACTGGTGTAATCACCTGTTTTTCTGTCAGTCTTTCCCAAGAGACTAGGAGTGCCTTAAGGACAAGTGATTTCCCAAATACAGTCATGCCTCACTTAACAATGGGGATATGCTCTGAGAAATGTGTCATTAGGCAATTTCTTCATTGTGTAAACATCATAGAGGGTACTTACACAAACTTGGAGGGTCTAGCCTACTACACACCTAGGCTATATGGTATAGCCTATTGTTCTTAGGCTATAAACCTGTACAGCATGTGACTGTACTGAATACCATAGGCAATTATAATGCAATGGTAAGTATTTGTATATTTAAACATATCAAGGTACCATTAAAATAAGGTATAAAAGATAACAAATGGTACACCTGTATGGAGCTTGCAGGACTGGAAGTTACTCTGTGTCAGTCAGTGAGTGGTGAGTGAATGTGAAGGCCTAGGACATTACTGCACACTACTGTAGACTTAATAAACACTGTACACTTAGGCTACACTAAATTTATAAAAACACTTTTCTTCAATAATAAATTAAACTTAGCTTATTGTAACTTTTTACTTTATACACTTTTTTTACCTTTTTAATGAGTGTAATAATACTTAGCTTAAAACAACAACACAGTGCATGTTGTAAAAGAATGTTTTCATTCTTTATATCCCTATTCTACCGGCCTTTTTAATTCTTTTTTTAACTTTTTAAACTTTTTTGTTAAAAGCTAAGATGTAAACACACACATTTAAAAAAATGTGCTTAAGCCTATACAGGGTCAGGATCATCAACATCATTGACTTCCACTTCCACACCTTGTCCCACTGGAAGGTCCTCAGGGGCAGTAACTCATAACTCTCAGCTTCTAGGATAACAATGCCTTCCTCTGGAATACCTGTGAAGGACTTGCCTGAGCCTGTTTTATAGCTAACTTAAAAAAAAATTAGTAGGAGTACACTCTAAAATAATGATAGAAATTACAGTATAGTGAATACTAGGCAATGGGAATTTTTTAACTCCATTATAATCTTAAGGGACCACTGTCATGGATGCAGTCTGTCGTTGATTGAAATGTTATGCAGTGCATGACTGTATGGTGTTTGATGCATGAATTAATGAATGAATGCAGTCTATGCTGGGTGCACACATCTTTTTTTACCACTAGATGGCAAGTATTCATTGAAAAGTTCAGCTCTAAACTGTCTCAGAGACACAATCTGGTGAAAAGTAAATGTTTCAGTACACTGGAGGAGTACATACACCAGAGTGACGTTTTCAGGGCTGCCTATGTCTCTTCTCTTTTAGCAGAGACAGAAAAAAGTACCAGGAGGGAAGTCAAAAGTCCTGTGTTGCCACTAGCATTTGCACATGTGAAGTATATTTTCTGAGCCTCAGTTTTCTCACCTAAAATAACAGGTGGACTGTAGCTCTCTTGGTCACCAGGAGGAGAATGATCCACCAAGACCCCACAATGTGCTTTCAGATACAGCATCGTTTAAATGTTCCTAAGCTTGGGTGTTTGTTGGTTGGTTGGCTTAATTTTTTTATTTCAACTATAAAATAATTACTTTTTGAATAGATAACACAAAAACATGGTACCACATTCCAAAGGCACCAAAGGGAATATAGTGAAAGGTCCCCCTCTTCGTTTTCCACAATCTCTTAACTCTCCATCCCAGAGGCAACCACTATTAATATTCTTTTTTAAAAATTTTTTTATTTTTATTTATTTATTTATTTACTTATTTTTTTTTTATTATACACCCTTCAAGAGGCATAAGTACACATCTTTAGAAAGATAGCACGAATGGGACCAACCATGAGTACCCTGCTGCATTTTCTTTTTTAATGAAACAATTTGTCTTGGAAATGTTTAATATCAAAATCTCATTTTTACTGAATTGGTCCCCTATTCATGGATATTTAATTTGTTCCACTCTTGTGTTACAATGTTCAATAAATAGAATGTGCCTAGATGTGAGTATATCTGCATATATAAATTTCTGACTGAACTGCTGAGTCAGAAAAAAGCACTCTCCAGTGTAGAAAGGTGTTTCCCTACACCTCTGACAATATAGTTATCAAAAGTCTAACAGATCAAAAATTGTAGCTCTGTGAAACTAATTTGTATTTCTATGATTGTAAACGAAGTTGAACATCATTTATAATATCTAAAAGCCATCTGATTTTCCTTTTCTGAGACCTGTCCATGTGTTTTGATCTATTGGTTTGTTGGTCTTTTAAAAACTGACCATAAGAAGCTCTTTATATACCAAAAAAAAAATTAGCCCTTTGTTTAGCGAGACTCCGTCTCAAAAAAAAAAAAGTCTTAGTATTTTCCACTATTTAAAGTAGTATTTTCCACTTTTTAAATAGTATTTTCCACTATTTAAAAAATGTTTTGGGCCAGGCTCATGCCTATAATACCAGCACTTTGGAAGGCCAAGGCAGGCAGATCACTTGAGTTCAGGAGTTCGAGACCAGCCTGGCCAACATGGTGAAAGCCCATCTCTACTAAAACTATAAAAATTAGCCAGGCTGGTGGTGGGCGCCTGTAATCCGAGCTACTTGGGAGGCTGAAGCAGGAGAATCACTTGAAACTTGGAGGCAGAGGCTGCAGTGAGCCAAGTTTGCGCCACTGCACTCTAGCCTGGGCAACAGAGTGAGACTCTATCTCAAAAAAAGAAATGTTTTTAGTTTACCTCATTAACCTTTTATGATCTCTGGGTTTTGTCATGTGCTTGGAAGAAACTTTGTTCTAGATTATAAAAATGGTTCCAGCCAGGTGCAGTGACTCACGCCTGTAATCCCAGCACTTTGGGAGGCCAAGGCAGGTGGATCACCTGAGGTCAGGAGTTTGAGACCAGCCTGACCAACAAGGAGAAACCCTGTCTCTACTAAAAAAAAAATACAAAAATAAGCCAGGCATGGTGGCAGGTGCCTGTAGTCCCAGCTACTCGGGAGGCTGAGACAGGAGAATTGCTTGAACCCGGGAGGTGGATGCTGCAGTGAGCCAAGATTGCACCACTGCACTCCAGCCTGGGCAACAGAGCAAGACTCCATCTCAAAAAAAAAAAAAAAAAAAAAGTTCTTTCATGTTTTCTTCTAATGTTTTTATGTTTTCATTTAAAAATATTTAAATTTTTGATATATTTGGAGCTTGTATTGGTTCCAGGATTAAGGTACGAAGAAAAATATTTTTTCCACATGGCTTCCAGTTGTGCCATTACCACTTATTGAAGGATCTAGTGTTTTTCCAACTGATATGAAATTATACTTTTTTCATATACTTAACTTACAAAGAATTTGTGTCTATTTCTGGACTTTCTATTAGATTCTATTGATCTGTGTATTCACTCTCTAGCTTCACAGTTTTAGTTAATGTTGTTTTATAACATTTTTGTATCTAGTTTAGCCAGTCTCCCCTTCATTATATGCTTTTTCAAACATTTTCTGGCTATTGTTGACTGTTTAGTTTTCTATTTCTATAGCATCAGCCTGTATAATTTTTAAAAAATTATCTGAGATTTTTGAGGGAACACTTTAAATTTACAGATTAAGTTATGGAGTATTTTTTTGGGGGGGAATATTTAGTTTCTTATCAAAGTTTTCTTTGTTCATTTAAATATTATTCTTTTTAAAAGGTACAGTAGGCCAGGTGTGGTGGCTCACGCCTGTAATCCCAGCACTTTGGGAGGCCAAGGCAGGTGGATCACCTGAGGTCAGGAGTTTGAGACCAGCCTGGCCAACATGGTGAAACCCCGTCTCTACTAAAAATGTAAAAATTAGCCTGGCATGGCGGTGGGCGCCTGTAATCCCAGCTACTCGGGAAGCTGAGGCAGGAGAATTGCTTGAACCTGAGAGATGGAGGTTGCAGTGAGCCAACACGGTGCCACTGCACTCCAGCCTGGGCAACAGAGAGAGACTCTGTCTCAAAAAAAAAAAAAAAAAAAAAAAAAAACAGGTAAAGTAATTTGCGTTCATGGTAAAATTCAAGCAATACAAGAGGCCATATGGCAAAATGTGAATGAACCTTTCAGTTCTGCCCCTTACTCCCCGTGTGCTCTAGAGGCAAGGAGTTTCTGGGGTATGTTCATAGAGATATTCTATGCATATATAATCCTATACATGAATATAATCATTTCACTCTAACCTGCCATTTTTCATATATAGAATCAAGCTATACACACTGTTGTGCTTTTTTCTCATCTAACTATATACACCAGGGAGCATTCTGTATCAGTACACACAAATCTGCCTTATTCTTTTTAATAGCTGCACGGTATTTGACCCGTTAAATGCATCCAGAGTTTCTAATATGTCCCCTATTGATGAAAGTTTGCTTGTTCCATCTCTTAAAAATAAAATACTGTAATGAATATTCTTCCTCATATACTTTTGTGCAAGACTATTTCAGAAAGACATATTCCTAGATACAGAATTATTTTATTATGTTGATATATAAGGAAAATATATACACAACAATGTGAATATACCTAACACTCCTGAACTGTACACTTAAAAATGGTTCAGATGGTAAATATTATGTGTTTTCTTTTACTACAATAGAAAAAAGAAAATGTATAATTTTGATAGATATTGCTAAATTGTCTTCTAAATCTTAAGGTAATATATTAATGATCTCTCACTTAAATTTGCCTTCTATTTGCAATATTTTGGCTCAGTTACTGTAAAAATAGATATTTTAGAGAGTCAAATATTCTGTAAGTCTTGAATAAGACTGTCCTACATTTCTCTCATACAGAGATTTTCAGAAAAATTCCCAGGGATCATGATGCTGTCTTATAAAACTGTAGAGGTTAAGAAGTAATGCTAAGAGGCCAGCTCTATACCCTTCCAGCAAAGGCAGCCTGTGCCAGTTTTATTAAAGAACAGGCATCAGGAAATCACTTTGGCAGCTTGTCCTACTGTGATCTGGATTTGTTTGAAGACTCAACTGAAAGCAAACAAGAGGTTTCATATGACTCAAATCATACCTTTCAAACAATGTCTTAATTTCTGTATCGAGTATCTGTGACAGAATCTTTATTTGACCCCTTACCCTATCACCACTCTGAGTGTCATTTTATTTCTACCAACCACAAGTGCCCACTTACCCATACTACATGAAATTAAGCCTTGAATGAGGTAGGGGAGAACAAAGGAGGTGTGTGTCATCAATGTAACCCAAATAAGGTTGGGCACCCCTGGGGGCCATTTGTAGCAGGGTGACACACCTAAAAAAATAGACCCAATCTGACTCCCAGAAGCCTTGAAAAAGTATTAGAGGTCTTTGCTGAAGGTTTCTTGAGAAGGCAGCAAAGGGAAAATGACATCACACAATATTCTGCAAAGTATACTGCTAAAAGTTCTCTTTTGAGGTTTCCTCTTTTAGAAATCAAGTTTACTCAAAGTCTTCTTTGGGTTTTTACTTTTTTCATTATTATTATTATTATTATTATTATTATTATTTGAGATGGAGTCTCACTCGCTCTGTCACCCAGGCTAGAGTGCAGTGGCACAATCTCAGCTCACTGCAACCTCTGCCTCCTAGGTTCAAGTGATTCCCCTGCCTCAGCCTCCTGAGTAGCTGGGATTACAGGTGCCCACCACCACGCCTGGCTAATTTTTGTATTTTTAGTAGAGATGGGGTTTCACCATGTTGGCCAGATTGGTCTCGAACTCCTGAACTCAAGTGATCTGCCTGCCTTGGCCTCCCAAAGTGCTGGGATTACAGGTGTGAGCCAGCACGCCTGGCCTAAAAGTCTTCTTTGGATCTTTCTTTCTCCCTTTTCCTGGTCTTTATTCTCTAGTAGATTCTACCTAGCCCAATTGATGTCTTCTTTCCATTGTATTCCCACCCAATAAAACCGAAATACCCTTTTAGAAGATGGGAGGAAAAAAGTGTTCTAAGTCCTTCCAATTTATTTTTTTTGTTGCAATAATAAGAGTAATAATGAGCTCATACTCCAAGCCATGCTTTGTACACGTATTATTTCATAACCAACAGAGGTAATTCATATTCTCATTATTGTTTTTCAAAGGTAAAATCTAAGGCTCAGTGAGCTTAGGTGACCTACTCAAGGTCAGAGACTTAAGAAGTACAGGTTCTCTACTGTTTTCATGGTTCTTAAGGCAGCAGGTGGCAAGGGTAAATAAGTGGCCTTAACAGTGCTTTGGGGCCCCATACTCTTTCTCTGACCTCTGCCTTTCCATATCCTTGTGTTTAGGCCTAGTAATGTCCCTTGATCCCATCTCAATTGCTAAACCAAACTCTAGACCCAGCATTTTGTCACCCAGTTGGTGCAGCTCTGAACTCTGGGTTTCTGCTGATCTTCCCTCTTCTTTCTTTAGTGCTCCAGAACTTCTCTCTTCAGTGCCCCTCTCTTCTATAGGACTGAAATCCTGCCCTGAGCTCCTGTCCTTTGGCTAGGGCCCTGCAACTCAGTCTAATTTTTGCCCATCCACTGCTGCCCTGAAATATACATTTATCTTCTACCTTCAGTTTCCCGTGGCTTTTTTTTTTTTTGGAAACAGGGTCTGACTCTGTTGCCCAGGCTGGAGTGCAGTGGTGTGATCATGGCTCACTAAAGCCTCTGCCTCCCGGATCAAGTGATTCTTCCACTTTAGTCCCCCAACTGCTGGGACTACAGGCGTGCAACTCCATGCCTGGCTAATTTTTGGTATTTCTTGTAGAGATAAGGGCTCACTGTGTTGCCCAGGCTGGTCTTGAACTCCTGAGCTCAGGTGATCTGCCTACCTCAACCTCCCGAAATACTGGGATTACAGGCATGAGCCACCATGCCCAGGCCTTCAGTTCCCTTTTTAGTATAAACGCCCTGCTCACAGCCACTGGATACGATAACAGGCCAGATGGTTCTTTACATAGAGGTGGCCACTGGATTGGAGTAAGGGTAGATATCTGATGCAGGGGTCACCATTGCCCAGGCTATCCAGTGATCAAACTGTTTTTCTGGTGCTTCAACTAAGAGTCACCAAAACTGCTCAGCTAGCTGTGAGAAGCCAAGGAGGAAGATCCTATGGCTACCATTTGGGGCCATGTGCAACCCAAGTAAGCAGAGGCAGCAGCTCTGTTGAGAAATAGTCAGGGAGAGATTCACATGGAAGGGCATGGAAAAGACCACCTGACACTGGGGGCAGTGTGGAGGAGGGAGAGAGAGTTAATGGTTGTCTCAGCCTGATGCCTTCCAGTTCCAGCTCTCGTGAGGCTTTTTGTACTCTGCACAAACTTGTGTTTTCATGTGTCCTACTTTCTTTCCACAATAAAGTTTCCTTTGTTCTTAAGTTAGTTTCAGTGGGTTCCTGTTACAATCAAACTAGACTTCACTAAACCACCTCTCTCCTTAGGTTGGGAGCCACATTTCTGCCCCTTGGCTTGTGTCCTGCTACATTCAGGAAGATGTGCTCCATGGCTGCCTCTAGGGCTGTTCTGGAGGTGGCATTGAACTAGCTCTAGCAAGCATCCTGACGAGGCTGTTCCAAGGAAGGGAGGGAGCATGCGCAAAGCAGTGAGTTGGGAATGGGTGTGGAGTTTTACTGTAGCTCTTTCTATATTTGAAGGCTCAATTTATACCCTTAATTGCTTATGGTCAACTTTGGGAAAAAAATATTAGGGCAAATTGAGAGATGACACTGTCAAGTGGGGATAGGAGGGGCAGGCTGGGGCAGAGCCTGGGGATGCAGAAGTAGTTGAAGTAGATGGTAAAGGAGTTGTGGCCTCATCCTCTGGACCTTTTCACGCTGAGAAATGACACGAACTTGAAACATTAAATTTTCTAGTCCTGCAGGGGCTCTTAGGTCTTAGGACAAACCCCTCATTTTACTGATAAGGAAACAGAGGCTGAAGAATGAAAACATGGTAATGATAGCTAACATCCAGCAATCTCTTTCTAAGGGCAGGCTCTGCTCCAAGCATTTTACTTATCAGCTCACTTAGTCCTCAAAATGACTCTATGAGGTTGGCATAATTGCCATTTTCATCTCATAGAAGAGGGAACTGAGACACAGAGGGGTTAAGTAACTTGCCCAAAGTCACACAGTAAGCAGGGGATGGAGCCAGGATTTGAACTCAGGAAATCTTGATTCAGAGGCAATGCTTTTAGACATTATACATCACTACTTCTCATAAGCATGGAAGATCACTGGACCTTTATTATTATAAATAAAGCTGGTGGGGTGTGTGTGTGTTTATGTGTGGTTTTTCCAAACCGGATGAGGCAGCATGTCATGAATCATAGAAAACACTCGAAGTCAGGCCATGGTTTTAATTAAAGAAAAGTGATTAAAAATTTAGAAAATCAAAAATCAGAAAAAAACAATAGTTTAGTAGACATATGTCATCTCCAATGATTTAAAGGAGATGAGAAAAGAAAATTCTCAAACCTTTTCTTCCAGTTCCTGGAGCCATATAAACTGTTTCAACTTTAAAGAAAAAGAACATCTGCTTGTCTATTGCTTCTCATGCCACAGGCGGTGTGATAATCCTGTGGGCTGGTTCAAGTCATCCTCCAAAGCAAGGTCTCCTGAAGGTGAAATAATCAATGCCTGTATTAGGGTCCACCATTATCTGACCTCTTATGGTCAGGAAAGCCTTGAATCCACAGAAATATAAAAGTTTGAATGATTTTTCTAATGGATTTTTAATAAATGGGTGGCTCTTCAAAGCTTAGAGTTTTATGCAAGAACCATTCATGGCTTGCTTGTCATCAATTCAGGTATTTGTTAGGTGCTACAGATATTAGTTGGATACCTGAAAATGTGGAAAACTGAACTGACACAAAAAGTTCTCTCTCCTTCTACAAACAGATAGAAATGCTGGACAAATATAACAAAACACATTACAAAAATATGTAAATGAGTTTAGAAAAACTGCCCAGATGCCAGAAATGGGGAGGAAAGTCTAACTCAGAACAGTAACCAGGAGCTAGTGCGTGGTGAGCTGTTGGGGCCCTGGACTGGAATACAGGTCCCAGGAGCTGGAGGCAGGGGTTTAGAAGCCCACGCATGGAGAGAAGGGGAAATCTTGAGCCAGTGAGAAGTGGGGCATGGGGGGGGGGGCACGCCTGCATACAGTTGGATGTTTTAAAGGGCTGCCCTGTTTGTGAATAGGGCATGAGAAAACCCTCCATCAAGCATTCGGGAACATGGCAAGGAAGCTTGCTTCTGCCTGAGACATCTCCAAGAAATGGAACTCCCAATTGCTCTCATGTGTTAATGCAGGGTCCAGATGTATACTAGCTGTGCAGTGGGCAATTCCAATCTGAGAAAGGACACAAAAACTTGGGTGGGACCAGGGGAAGAAAATACAAAGTCACTGGAAAGACACCATCACTTGAACCTTTTTTCCTCCAACAGGAAAAAAAGAAAAAGAAAAAAAACTGCTGAGGCTGAGTGTGGTGGCTCATGCCTGTAATTCCAGCACTTTGGGAGGCCAAGGCCAGTGGATCACCTGAGGTCAGGAGTTCGAGACCAGCCTGACCAACATGGTAAAACCCCGTCTCTACTAAAAATACAAAAATTAGCTGGGCATGATGGCAGGCGCCTGTAATCCCAGCTACTCAGGAGGCTGAGGCAGGAGAATCGCTTGAACCCAGGAGGCGGAGGTTGCAGTGAGATAAGATTGCACCACTGCACTCCAGCCTGGGTGACAAGAGAGAAACTCCATCTCAGAAAAACAAAACAAGTACCACTAATGATGATCAAATAATTTAAACCCAAAGAAGAGACTAATGTCACTGAGAGAGCAGGTTCAATGAAAAGGAAAAGTAGTCTCTAAGATTATGAGAAAATAGAATAATCTGAAAGAGACAATTAGACATATTTAAAATTATTGAAGAGATAAAAGTAGCCCTAATGAAGGACTAGAATAGTGGAAAGAAGCAGATGTGGATTAGAAAGGGAGAACTCCAGCAGAGAGGAAACCCAACAAAGCCCTGCCCAAATGTGTGTCCACATTTCCCCGACGGATGCACAGATTCCCCTAAGGAAATAAGTACCTTACATGGAAATAGTCATGTATGTGCCTCTCCCACTTTGTCTGTGAATTTCGTCTGAGTAGAGACAAAGTGGTCCTGCATTCAACTCTCCAGCCTCCTTTCGTGCCACAATCCCCTCACTATCCTTGTATCACACTAGTCTTTTTTTAGTTCTAAGCACAATAAGGTATGTTCTCCCACAGGCCCGTTGCACGTGCTGTTGTTACCATCTGAAATGATTTTCCCCTACACTTGACTTTTGGGTTTCTGCTTCATGGTCACTTGTTAGGGAGACTTTCCCTGACCAGTTTATCTAAAACAGGCCCCTCCCTACTCCTAATCCTCTTTATGTCACCACCACCCTTGTTGGTTTCTTTTCACTTAAATATATATTTATATATTTTACATGTTTTCCTTTTCTCCACTGTTAGGATGTAGGCTCATGAAGGAAAGGAGTTTGCTTGATTACTGCTGCATCTCCAGTGCCTAGCATATAGTAGGTGTTCAGTAAAATTACCAAATGAATAAACTAATAAGTTCAATAAATATTTATAAAGTTATTGAATGAACAAACTATATATTCAAGAAACATTTAGGAAGCATCCAATACTATGCCAAGCTCAGGGGATATAATAGTGGGAAGGGCAGCTTTAAACCTTGTTGTTTAGTGAGGGAGAGACATCAAACAAATACGTAAGTGTGATGATGCTAACAATAGGAGAAGTACAAAGTGCTGGGAGAGCACCTGGCAAGATCAATTTAGTACAGAATCAGGGAAAGCCTCCTGGAAGAAGCAACATCTAAGCTAAGTCCTGAGGGATGAATAGGAGTTCACCAGTTAGAAGGCTGCTGGAAGATGTCCTGGCTGAGAGAAGGTCCAGAGGCAAGAAGTGCATGGACCTTTTGCGCAGACTGAAAGAGGTTCTGTATGCCCAAATCTTAGAGTTGCAGCAAGAAATAAAATTGGAGAGGTAAGACAAGGCCAGGACATAGAGGGTATTCAGGCTATGATAAGGAATTTGGACTTTATCTTAGGGTCAAGGAGAAGCTATTAAACATTTTAAGTGGGGGAGTGGCATGATCTGATTTGTTTTTTATAAAGATGGCCCTGGGGCAGCGTGGGCAATAGGAGGAGAATCAGAGGCAGGGACATCAAGAGGCTAGTGCAGCAATTTAGGCAAGAGATAAGTGGAAGGAGGTGGTGACGAGGGCCGATTGAACTGGATGAATTTAAAAGAGAAGGCACAAGTTTGGGTGTGGAGAGATCAAGGATTGTAGCCTGAATAACTGAGTGAAAGGGGCATCATCTTTGGGCCAGCATCCAGCAGAGAACCAGACACTTAGTAAACATGCCAGAAATATGGGCTTACTGAAGTAGAAATGGTCTTAGTGGGATGAAGTGTTTTCATAACGAGTATTCATAAGCTCACTTTCCACTCCCACACCAACCTACAAGTGTGATCTACCATTTCCTACAGGCCCCGCCTGCCTTGGATTACCCATTTGTGACCTGCCAGGCTAGCCATAGCTCAGTATTTCTAATTCCCAGTCCCCAGGTGTCCTGGCCACCAGGACACATTTGCCTGTGTCCTTCCACGAAGGGGTGAGCATTGTGGCCTTCCCCAGCCGCAGCCACTAGTGTCACTACTGCCAATAATTCTGCTGTAATTTTTCATTAATTTTCTTGGTGTTTTGCAGTTATAGTACATTAAAATTTATATGCAACAGTATTACTATAACTTCCACTATTAATGGGATTAGTATTTTTGTTCATTTGTGCTTAAAATCCATTAGCATAAAATTTACCTCCAACAATATCTATTGTGATTCTTCATGCCCTTGAAACTTGCAGTGAGCTGTAAGTTTATAATAAGAGAATGCTGGTAAGCATATAAATGTCTTTCTTGAGAAAAGAGGGCTTTTTATTTTCATCATGGCTGGACTCAGGTTCTTTGACAGAGTGATTGGTAGGATATAAAGTATTAAAACCTGAGAACACTGTGTTAGTTTGCAGATGTTTTCAAACAAATTTCTGGTTATTCAGAGGACACTTTTGTATTCTAGGAGGATTCATATTCTTGCTTCTTTTAATGTTATTTCTTACCTGACTTACAAAAAAATATAATCAATTGTGTGCTTGTGGAGAACAATATTTAGAAAGACGAGTTATTTGGAATCCTGAAATCACCCTATCCAACTGACTTCCCCAGGAGCTAGGGAACCTGAGGCACTGTTAGCAGAGGCCAGATTCAGAGTTTCTCTGTGGGGCAGCTGTGTGGGACAGGGAAAGTATAAAGGTAGGCCTAGCTTCATGGGCAGGTGACCCGTGCAATCTCACAGGACCCCATGCTATGAAATTCACGGTATTGCCATCTTGAGATTCTCAACAAGTATTGAACAAGTGGCCCCAGGCTTACATGGAGCAGATTATTCATCTAGTACTGTCTGGGCTTTGGAGCCAGACAGACTTAGGTTTAAGTCCTGGTATTCTCTGCGGTTGACCATACCTTGGTTTCCTTATCTGTAAAACTGGGATAATAATAGCATCCTCTCAGCCTAGATGTGAGGGGGGCTAAAAGTAGATATCCAGCACCCAGGGGGCCTGAAAGGTGGTGACAGGCACTGAGACTTGCTCATTCCCATGTGTGGTACCCATAATTAAACTTATTATTACGACTGTATGTCTGAAACACTAGCCAGCTAGGATAGGCAGACAGACATTGCCTGTGTGGTAATACAAGCCAATCACAGGCACGCTGATTAAGAACATACCAAACAACTTTTTCCTAAGAGGGACATTCTGAGGCTGGCAGTGGTGGTGGTGGGGGATCCCATCCATGAGTTTTCAATCTTTTTATTGCTATGACACATGTCAGATAATGTTCACCAGCACAATATAGTTCCAGTTATGTATGATTCCTGTGGGATTCTTTCTTTTCCAGAAACCTCTCAAGAAAGCCAACAAGTGAGACTGACATTATTATGAAGATGCCCTTGACCCTGATGTAATTAACTGGCAAACTTTAGTATTTCAACTACTATTTGTAACAAAAGGTTGTCAAGATTCCACACCATGGAGCTTGACAAATCAGGGAGGCGTAATTCCATACCTGAGAACTGGGAATGTGGACCTCCAGGATCCCAAACAATGGTTCCCCCATGATAGGCCAGACAGACTAGCACCAATATGGAGCCCTGCATGACTTTGCCATAGTCTGAAGGAGTGATGCCAATTATGAGGCATGGCAGCCAGAGTCAGAGAAACAGAGCATAGTTAGATAGCTCATCTTGGATGAATAGCATGCACTCTTAAAACATCTGGTCAAACATCTTTTTTTCCAAGAAAGGAGGAAAGACTTCAAATCAAATTAATAAGAAACATAAGCTCATTCTGGGGCATTTTTTGACTCTAGTCCAAACTGATTCCTCAGGGGATTTATAGCAGGAGTCAGAGTGACCTTTGTTGCATCCAATTTAGGGTTCGTGGGCAGCCTGGAGTCCAGATGGTAGGGAGCACTGCGGGCCTCAGCTGTGCTTGCCCTGCTGTGCTGCTCAGGCCTCTGGGCACATGCACACTGTGAGATGGGGTCCCTGGTGTTTCCTTAGCCTCCTGCATTGTCTCAGGAGATGTGGGACAGGAGCATAGGGAAGGCAACAGCCTCTCAGTGACCTGTGTTGTAAAATGATCACATCCCAAGCATGCTTTGCTCTTTCCTTACTTCCTCCAGAGCACTTGGTGGGCAGTGGGACATGCTGCCATGTGCTCTCTCAGGCTGGATGGGCTTTTGTGGGTAGTGATGGCTAAAGCTGCACTGCCCCATCTTGCAGCAAACCACCACTGAGCCACGCGGCTCTTCTTCCAAGGTTCTCTCATTAGCCTCTCTCTGGTGTCAACCTGATTAGGCTTTTGATGAAGGATGATGGCACTGTCAGTCAAATGAATTGACAAGAATTATGGACTTTTTCTCCCTTATCTCACAGAGGTATCAGTGAAGGCCTAGATAATGGGACTGCTCCTGGGCCCATACAACATAGGACACAGAAGATGCCTCAGTCCATAATGATTATGATGAACGAACGACTAATTTATCAAGTACCTCAAGACATAGTTGCAAAAAGCACGTGCCAATACACAAACATTTATTTTGGGGATTTGGCTGGACAGCTTGACTATTACTCCTCTGACCCTCTCAAAGATCACAGTAAGAAAACCTTAATTCACGGCTTTGACTCTCAGGAGACTAGAGACAAGGCATCCCAACAATGTGGCCACAGCAGCAGCATTTAGCACAGGCTGAAGAAAACATGAATGCAGTCAGGGACAATCTGAGACAACAAAATGGATATATGTGCCTCTGTCTGTCCTCTACTTAACATAAAACCCCCAAACTCAGCAAATAGATTTTCTTCCATCACATTGTACTGCAAATTTCAAGCCCCTGGGAAAGATATCTAAGGAGTGCTTTGACTGCATTTCTGTTATTTGGTCATTCTGTGATTTTTTTGTCTTACCTGTTGTCGAATTTCTTCCTCCATTTTCACGGGTGAGCCCAATTCTGCAACTTGTTTGACGCCTTCGCTGGCATATCCTCCATATTCCCACAGTACATAATTCTTGGAGTGGGATCCTCCGATGATCGCAGACCAGTGATTGGCCCGACCTGGGAAAGCCAATCAGGAGGCAGTTATCAGCATGGCTGTGGCTGAAACACGAGTCCCTTAAATGATGGGGAGGATGCGTAATTGGACATTGATTCAAAGAGCACTGACTAAGCACCTATTCTGTCTTAGGCCCTGTGCCATTCAGTGATAAGACTGAGTTCCTATAAGCAAATAGGTCTTGGAAATGTACAGACAGGTCAACAGCAGATGTTGAACAAGACACAGAGGCAGCCCAGAGATGCGTTCTGTCTAGGAAGGTCTCAGAGAAGGGGATAGTTGAGAGAATGTTAAAGGCTGATCATATGTGTAAGGCAAAATAGAGTAGAAAGGACTGTTCTGGCAGACTCCCATCCAAGTGCTAACCAGGCCCAACCCTGCTTAGCTTCCGAGATCAGACAAGATTGGGTGCATTCAGGGTGGTATAGCCATAGACCAGACTCAGAAACATTAAATAACATTGTGTGTTTGGAGAGTCATAACTAATTCAGCATTGCTGTGTCACAAACTGTCAAGGGGAAAGTTAGGAGACGATGCCAGGGAGGTAGGAAGAAGCTGGCTCATGAATGGCCTTGCTCTAAATGCTTCAGGAGTTTGGATGTCATTTGAAAGGATCTGAAAACCACTGAAGGGTTCTGGCAGAGGAGTGATATAATTGCATTTGAATTTTAGATAAATCATCCAGACAGCAGTGTGAAGAATGCATTGGAGAGAGCACAGTTGGAGTGGAGAGCTGGAGAGGTAAGCAAGGAGCAAAAGATAAAAGAAATGTGTGGGGACCAGCCTTAGAAGTAAACATAGTTGATTTCAGCTGACTTTTATGTACATTTCAGTACAAGGGGCAGGCAGGTTAGCTATATTTAAAGGATGGGATAGACAGTTTGAATATGTGGAAGTGTCCAGTCCACAGTGGTTTGGTGAAGATCACATGGGATGGTGGCTGCAGTGGGATGTGGGAGGGAATTAATGCACAACACAACAGCATGGGAAAACAGAGAAAGATCTGGGCTAGAGCAAGACAGAACTTGACTTGAGGATTTTATTTAAGTCCTAGAGGAAGAAGGAACTGATAATATCAGCACCCTACTGGATTTGTTTTTTGCATGTGATGAATACAGATGCATATAAATTTATTATTGACTAAGTTACATATAATTAGTTCATTACACGGTTGGCTCAATTCTCTGCCATTCTTTGGTTGGTTAAACAAAGTCTCAAATTAAATAACATTTTCAGGCATAGCAAAGAGGAAAACTTGAACTGGGTGAACCCAACTGACATTTTCAGTTTCCCACCGTGTGGCCCAGAGTGGGCAGAACTCTTCACCCCATTACTGCCTATTTTAATAAACACTCTTGAAAAATGAAGAAAAAAAAAAAAAAAAAAAAAAAGAAAGAAAGTGGTTCTGAACATGGCCTGGTTCTGTTTACAGCTCACATCGCTTCCCTATGGCCCTCTGCTCCAGGGGCACATCAAGAACATAGGTGTAAAGCCAGGCTGCACCTTCCTGGCCTGCTGAGGGCAGCCACAGCCCACCCTAGGCAGAGGACATCACCATGTGGGTTTGCCCAATTGCTTGTTTATTATTTCCTACACATCGGGAAAATGCGGACCCCATGTTTATCCTTCATCTCTCATATCCCTAGAGTAGACAGATACAGATGCTGCCAGCTGTTTCTCTAACTCATTTCTTGGGTGAAGAGAGTCCTAGCTGTCGTCTAAGCCAAAGTACGCTTGTGCAGGGGCAATGGCTGGTAGCCAGTAATGGCCTTAGGTTTGTGACGTAGACACAGAGTGACCAGCTTCAGAATCTCTTGCTCTCCTTGCCCTTCTCCACCAAAATACTCCTTGTTCCAGGCCTGTCTTGCCTGCAATTCTGTACCTTAGTGCAGAATTACCATATGCTATTTGCTCTGTACTCTCCTCTTGTTTGGCTTAGCCAACTCCCATTCCTCCTTTATAAAATACTCAGAAGTTCCTCAACACCACTGCAGGCCAACCTAAGCTTTTGTCTTCTGTCTTGCCATTGCACAAATCACATTTATTATCACTGTTACAGTCTGTTATCTCACTAGGCTGAACGTTTCTTGAGGGAGCCTGCCTTCAGCCCAATACCTAGTGCTGTGCCTAGTGTGTTGCTAGTGCTCAGTATATGTTTCCAGAAGCATTTCATCCAAACAATCAAATGGGAGGGTAGCAGTATATGCACTTCACATAGTTGGGAACAGGCTTGCACAGATTTGATTCACTGTGATTAAATTCAAGTCTTAGTTCAGCAGAGTTCCTGACACCTGCTAGGCTAAGGCAGTATCCTATTTGCTGTTAAAAAACAAAAAGCAACAACAAAAAAGAAAGGCATTGGTCTTAGAGCCAGCAGACAGGGACTGAAATCCTAGCATTACCACTTACTGGCTTTGTAAACTTGGTTAAATTCAATTACTTTATTTCCCTGAATCTCAGTTCCCTCGTTTGTAATTCAGGGATGTTAATGCCTACCTTATCAACCTACTATGAGAATTAAATTAAATTATTTAAAAGTGAGATAATATATTGAAATCACTACTGGCACACAATAGACAGTCAATAATTATAGTTTCTTCCTTTCATGGTTGTTAGGGAGGCTACAAAACTGAGTAAAACATGAAACCTGCCTTTAATTCGGTATAAGAGACAAGAAATATGTATGATAAGATAATGGGAACACGTACAATCCTAGGGGATTAGGGGAGGGACCCAGATGGAGCTTTCTGGCTTATTCATGTAACTTCCATTATGTGCCAAGCACAGTGGCGGGCCCTGGACACTGAGGAGGACTGGATATGGTGTTGCCCTGAAGGGACTCACAGTCTGGGGGCAGGGGAAACAGATGGATAAGCGGATTAATTACAATCCACTGTGGTCAGGGTTATTTATAGCACACGAATGCAGAGCACAGAGGATGGAGCAGCAAACTCCAAATTCCCCAGATCCAAGGAATCAAAGTCCAAAGGCACGAGTGCAGAGAAACAGGCACCTCAAGCGTGGGACCTATCTTTATGGTTCTCTCTCTTAAATAAAATTTAATTACACAAGTTCAACCTCCTAGCCAATACAGCTGTTAGTTTCCTACAATGGCCTGGCAACATAACATATTAATTCAAATTTTTTTTGTTTTGAGACGGAGTCTCGTACTGTTGCCTGGGCTAGAGTGCAGTGGCGCAATCTCAGCTCTCTGCAACCTCTGCCTCCCAGGTTCAAGCGATTCTCTTGCCTCAGCTTCCCTAGTAGCTGGGATTACAGGCATCCATCACCATGCCCAGCTAATTTTTTGTATTGTTAGTAGAGACGGGGTTTCACCATGTTGGCCAGGCTGGTCTCAAACTCCTGACCTTGTAATTTGCCCGCCTCGGCCTCCCAAAGTGTTGGGATTACAGGCGTGAGCCACTGCGCCCGGCCTAATTTAAATTTTTAACACGTTTAATGACATCAACCACATAACAGATATTTGTAAGGCACTTGGCCAGGGGGAAGGAATAAGACTATGTCGCTGCCCTCGGGGGACAAGACAGGCATCTATGGAAAAACAATTTGCAGCATTACAAAGGGTATTGATGTCAGGTGAGCAGCAGTCACTCAGGTGCAAAATGGTGCGGGAAGAAAGGCATGGTGACGAGGAGCCAGAAGACTCTGGCTCTGGGCCCCATTTATAACCATAAACCAGTCATTCAATCTCTCAGAGCCTCGGTTTCCCTTTAAAAAATAGAAATAATAATTTCCAAGCTGGAGAATCTCCCAGAGTTGTATAAATTAATTGAGATAGTTTTCGAAAGAATTGTGAAAGCTGTAAAGAATTGTACAAAACAAAGCTCTCAGTATTATTACAGATATGAAGCACCAATCCAAAAGAAGTTGGTGGAGCAAGGAAACTTTCCAGTTGGAAGAAGGGCACCTAGAGATGTAAAGAAATAGATAGAAAAGAGGATAGTTTGCCGGGCGCAGGACTGGCAGGCTAGTCGGAGCAGGGATTCAATGAACAATACAGATGCTAGGCTCAAACACCTAACAGGTGTTAGGATGATGATCTCCTATGTGTAATCCTCACTATAACCTTATCCTCACGTTACATATCAAGAAACTGAAGCCCAGAGAGCTTAAGGAATCAGCCCGAGCTCACAGAGCAAGGAAGGAGCAAAACTGAGGTTCAAGCCCAGGTCTGCCTGACTCCAGAACACATGATCATCTCCCTACATCCCACTGTGAGGTCAGGATACAGAAGAGATGATTGGATGGACTCTAGAAACAAAGAAATTAGATGAAAAAGAATTTCAGGGCTAGGTTGTGGTGGGTGCTGAGTGTCCATGGTGGTAAATGGCATTGGAAAAGGGGGAAACATGATCAAAGTTTCCTCCTGTGAAGAATGACATAACAATAGTTAACATGTATTAAGCTGATATGGTTTGGCTCTGTGTCCCTACCTGAATTTCATCTCGAGTTGTAATTCCCACGTGTCGAGGGAGAGACCTGGTGGGAGGTGACTGGGTCATGAAAGCAGTTTCCCTTATGCTGTTCTGAGTTCTCATGAGATCTGTTAGTTTGAAAGTGTGTGGCAGTACCCCCTTCATTCTTGCTGTCTCCTGCTGCCTTGCGAAGAAGGCGCCTGCTTCTCCTTCACCTTCTGCCATGATTGTAAGTTTCCTGAGGCCTCCCCAGCCATGTGGAACTGTTAGTCAATTAAACTTATTTTATTTATAAATTACCAAGTCTCGGGTAGTTCTTTATAGCAGTGTGAAAATGGACTAATATAGAAAATCGGTACCCAAAGTGGGGCACTGCTATAAAGATACCTGAAAATGTGGAAGCAACTTTGGAAGCAGGTAACAGGCAGAGGTCGGAGCAGTTTGGAGGGCTCACAAGAAGACAGGAAGATGTGGGATAGTTTGGAACTTCCTAGAGACTTGTTGAGTGAATTTGACCAAAATTCTGATAGTGATATGGACAATGAAGTCCAGGTTGAAGTGGTCTCAGATAAAAATAAGAAACTTATTGGGAACTGGAGTAAACGTTACACTTGGTACACTTTAGCAAAGGGACTGGCAGCATTTTTCTTCTGCTCTAGAGATCTGTGGAACTTTCAACTTGAAAGAGAGGATTTATGGTATCTAGCAGCAGAAATTTCTAAGTAGCAAAGCATTTAAGATTTGACCCGGTTGATTCTAAAAGCATATAGTCATATGCATTCACAGAGATAGTCTGAAATTGGAACTTATGTTTAAAAGGGAAGCAGAGTATAAAAATTTGGAAAATTTGCAGCCTATGTGGTAGGAAAAAAAAAAACATTTTCTGGGGAGAAATTCAAGAGAAATTTGCATAAGTATAAAGACAGATGTTAATAGTCAAGACAATGGGGAAAATGTCTCCAAGGGCATTTCAGAGATCTTCACAGCAGCCCCTGCTATCACAGGCTGGGAGACCAAGGAGGGAAAATGGTTTTCTGGGCCAGGCCCAGGGCCCTGCTGGTCTGTGCAGCCTCAGGACATGGCGCCTTCTGTCCCAGCTGCTCAAGCTCCAGCCGTGGCTAAAAGGGGCCAAGGTACAGTTCGAGGCATTGCTTTAGAGGGTGCAAGCCCCAAGCCTTGGCGGCTTCTACGTGGTGTTGGGGGTCTATGGGTACACAGATGGCAAAAATTGAGGTTTGGGGACCTCTGCCTAGATTTCAGAGGATATATGGAAATGCCTGGATGCCCAGGCAGAAGCCTGCTGCAGGGGCAGAGCCCTCATGGAGAACCTCTACTAGGGCCATGCAGAGGGGAAATGTGGGGCTGAAGACTCACCACACAGAGTCCCCACTGGGACACTGCCTAGTGGAGGTATGAGAAGTGGGTCATCATCCTTCAGACCCCTGAATGGTAGATTCACTGACAGCTTGCACTATGTACCTGGAAAAGCTATGGGCAGTCAACACCAGTTTGTGAAAGCATCCGCGGGGGCTGTACTCTGCAGAGCCTCAGGGGTGGAGCTGCCCAAGGCCTTGGGAGCCCATCTCTTACATCGATGTGGCTTGGATATGAGACACAGAGTCAAAGGAGATTATTTTGGAGCTTTAAGATTTAATGACTGCCTTGGGTTTTGGATTTGCATGGGGCCTATATAGCCCCTTTGTTTTGGCCAATTTCTCCCATTTGGAATGGGAGCATCTACCCAATGCCTGCATCCTCATTTTACCTTGGAAGTAACTAATTTGCTTTTGATTTTACAGGCTCATAGGCAGAAGGGACTTCCCTTGTCTCAGATGAGACTTCGGACTTGGACTTTTGAGTTAGTGCTGGAATGAGTTGAGACTTTGGGGGACTGTTGGGAAGGCATGATTGCATTTTGAAATGTGAGAAAGACATGAGATTTTGGAGGGTCCAGGGGCAGAATGATATGGTTTGGCTCTGTGTCTCCACCCAAATCTCATCTCAAGCTGTAATTCCCACGTGTCGAGGGAGGGACGTGGTGAGAGGTGATTGGATCATGGGGGTGATATCCCTTATGCTGTTCTCATGATAGTGAGTGAGTTCTCATTATATATGATAGCTTAAAAGTGTGTGGCAGTTTCTCCTTTACTCTTGCTCTCTCCTGCCACCTTGTGAAGAAGGTGCTTGCTTGTCTTTCATCTTCTGCCATCATTGTAAGTTTCCTGAGGCCTCCCCAGCCATTCGGAACTGTGAGTCAATTATACCTCTTTTTAAATTAGAGTCTCAGGTAGTTCTTTATATCATGTGAAAATGGACTAATACACGAGCCTTTACTATGCGTCAGGTGCAATGCCAAGGTCTTGACCTATGTTATCTCATTAAACACTCAAAAAGAAAACTGTTAATACAGATGCTATTCTCATTCAGTTAACCCAAGAATGCAGAGGCAGGCGAGTTATGACACTGGGATTCAAAGTTGAGTCAAAGAGCCAAAGACCAGCTCTTCTCTGCTGCATGGAGAAGGGAGAGGGTCTGAAGGTGAGGAGACCAAATAGAAGGCCCTTTGACATTCCCTTCATGAATCATGCAGGGTCTGACTTAGGGCAGTGGTAGGGGGAATGGGGACAAGGGGCCAGGAGTGTGAGACAATAAGACAGAAGACTGAACAGTCCTTGGGAGGCATTTTGTAAAGTAGTTAAAGCTGGGTTTTTTTTTTTTTTTTTTTTTGGAGGTCAGATCTATGTATATTCTAGTCTTGGTTCTGAAACTTTCTACATTAAACACATCAGTTAGTCACTCTCAATCTCAGTTTCTTCATCTGTAAAATAGGGATAGTAATATGATCAGCCTCCTAGTGCTGTTCTGAGGCTGAAGTCCATGAAATAGTGACTAGTGGCTGGCACATAAAATAGGGTCAATAAATATTAACTAGTAAAATTAAACCTAAATAGAGCAGGGAAAATGCAGACACATTTCTGCAAGGCATGCTAACCAAAGAGAATCTGATTGGGTGATTGGGGAGGGGCATGGAGATGACAGGAATGTCACATGCAAGGATCTGAATCTGAAAAAAGGAGTCAAGGAATCATCTAAATGGGACTCAGTGATCTGAGGGCTGCAGAATGAGGTGGTTAAGCAGATCTCAGTTAGCTGGGACACAAGAAAGTTTACACTTGGGTCCCACATCCTCTAGTAAATAGAGGAGGAGAGAGAAAAGACTCAGGTATCAGGAGGGCTGGGAAAAAGGAGACGAGGTTAAAGCTTGTGGCCTTAAAGGAAAACTCAGAGCCTCTGGAGTCTTTGGTGAAACACTGGAAACTTAGACCTAGGGGGAAGTGGCAGACTATCACTATCCTTTTTGGCTTTCAGGTAAGGACATGGCTTTTTGATTTTGCATGTCCCTCACTGGTTCCAGCAGAGTTCAAGTTGCCTATCTGGGTTTATTTATTTATTCCCAATAGCTTAGATGAGGCCCAGAGGCGGGGGGAAGCTGGGAGGAAGAAATAATTAGACATGTAAGTTTGAGATACTGATGGCCAACCAGGTGCATTTGTCTAAAAAGCTACTCCAGGGAGATAATTTTGAGTATATGTGTAGTAACCTCTTTCCTAACATCCTTTCTGCTGTCATCATTGGTACTAAATTACCAGCGTTCACAATGATGCTTAAAACGCCAGTGCTAATCAGATAACTCTGTCTGACATTTTGTCTAGTGTTGAAGGAGACAGGGTGCATGGTAGATAGATTCTCAGGTGTTCTGCACATGGCAGAGTGATGGTTAATTTTATATGTTAACCTGACTGGGCTATGAGGAGGGCAGACATTTGATCAAAGTAGTTATGTCTATGAGGGTGTTCTGGATGAATATTTGAATTGGTAGAGTAAAACAGACTGCCCTCCCTATTGTGGGTGGGCCCTATCTAGTCAGCTGAAGACCTGAATAGAACATAAAAGGCTGACTCTCCCTGGAGGAAGAGGAAATGCCTTCTGCCTAACTGCCTTTAAGCTGGAACCTTGCTTTTTTTCCCCTGCCTTTGGACTTAAACTAAAACACTGGCTCTTCCTGGGTCTTCAGCCTACTGGCCTTAGGACTGGAACTGAACCATCAACAATCCTGGTTCCCAGGCCTTCATACTGAGACTGGAACTATACGATTGGTTCCCCTAGGACTCCAGCTTGCTAACTGCATTATCTTGGGACTTCTCAGCCTCTGTACTCAGGTAAGCCACATCCTTATAAATCTCTTCACCACCGCCCCGCCCCGCCACATACCCTATTGATTTTATTTCTTAGGAGAACCCTGACTAATACAACAGGTGTTCAGTGACTATCTGGATTTCCTGGCCAGTGGCTGCATTCCCCTGCCAATCCCAATTCTGCAGCAAGCCACCTATTTATTTCCTTGATAATCATTCATAATGCTTCTCTACAGAATGTCCTACAACCTTAGTGATTAGATTGCTGCAACCTTCTGTTATCTAACCTCAGCCTCACCCATAGTACTTTCAGCAAATCTTTGTTTTAGGCCCTGATTGGGCCCTTATGGAATCTGCTATAGTAGTTATACATGACAGAGCTCCTCCAGCCTCTAAGTTCTAGGCTCCCCTCCTCCTTTTATTTCTTAGTAGATGACCTGGTCACTTAACTCTTCTGAAAAGACCAAGGTTAACCCATCTACAGACTCATCCATGCACAATGCGGCCAGTGACCAACAGAAAAGTATTGTGGACCTGCCAGTTCTATTCATAAAAGTTGTTTTGGATCTTACATCCCTCTTGCCCTTGTCATTTTCATGCTAGATGCAGTTCCAGAACTGCCTGGTTTCTGACACTTTGAATTTGGCTGCAAAACATGCCTTCTGTGGGTTTGCGCCTGGGTGCTGCCCAGGACACAGCTTGTACTTGTCCTTTGGCATTCTCTGTTCTTGGCTGCCTTGGGAACTCACTCTGACCAAACCATTCTGGTTTTCAGGATCCCATCCCAGAATGGCCTCCTGGCAAAAGCCATGCATGGGGAAGTCTGTCATTTAGGCCAGAAATCCCCCAGTTTTCTATTATCCTGTCTTCTTCACTCCACTGTCTTTTTTTCCTTCCCTAGGGCCTCAAGGAAAGTGCCACTTTTCCATTCCCAGGAAAACTCTTGCACTTATAAAATTGATTACATTATTTTCTATTTCCTCTGAGGCCTCCAATAATAATATTTTATTAATTCATTCAATGAACATTTACTGGGATTATACTATGTGCTAGTCCAAGGATCAGTAAGCTACAGTTGCCTGTTTCTATTTCAATAAAGTCTTATATTTTATGTATTATCTATTGTTTATGGCCACTTTCATGCTACAACGGCAGAGTTGAGTAGTTACAGCTGAAGATGTCTGGCCTACAATCTCTAAAATATTTACTATCTGGCCCTTCATACAAAAAGTTTCAAAACCTGTGCCAGGTTATAGAGACACTGAGATGACTCAGACTTGATCCCTGTCTTAGAGATGTTCTGTCTGGAGGGTGGGGTGTGAAGGCATGGAAGATAGGTCATAACAGGCAATTACAATAAAGCATGGGTAATACAACTTTGATAAAGGCAAACACAGAATATCAGAGCACAAATAAGGGGACACGTAACCCAGATGGTTCCAGAGGAGGTGTCCTGGAGGAGATGGCAGGTGAGCTAAATTCTGAAGGATAAGCAGCAATTAGGAAGGCAGGTAGGGAGTTGGGAAAAGGTTATTTTTGTAGACAAAATAATAGATGCAAAAGCAGAGGCATAAGAAAAAGCTAGAGATATGTGTAAGACTACGAGTAGGTCATGGTAGTGTGTGTGTGTGAGAGTGTGTGTGTGTGTGTGTGAGTGTGTGTGTATAAAGATTGGATGATCAGTGATTAGATCAGTCAGCCAGGCAGCTCATGATGGGATATGACTGTCTTAATAGAAACTTTTTATCTTTAAGGCAATGTGAAGTAGAGAAGAGAATAAGATAGTCCTGTCTATAGAAAACTCCCAGATCTGCATATGCTCACTTGACTTCTGCTTCTGACTCTGATGAAGTAAATGGCACTGCATTAGCCCTCTGGACGTAAATAACTATAAGTGGGCAAAATATATTAAGCACCAGTTTTCAGATGTTGGAAAACAGACCACAAAGGACTATGATCACTGACAGAAGGGAAACACAAGAGATGAGCCTGTGTTTGCCCAGGCTTTCTGCCACAGACACTTTCTTGTTTGTGGTGCAGGAAGGTGGAGTAGAACTGACCATGGTAAACTGTCTGAGCTGAGGAGGTAGAGGTAATAATTTGGGGCAATTGAAGTAGATAGGATTTATGGGCTAGAATGCCAGAGAGGAGGAATCTGCATGGAGATGGAACTTCAGAATATGCATAGAAGTCCCCTTAAATCTTTGACCAAACACTAAGCTTCACATGTGCAGGGTGACACCTTGCAAGGCCTGGCAGAGAACAGCCCCTGGGGAGATAAGAGCTGAATAGAGATTCTAGAGGTCACACAATGCTAGAGATATAAAATGTCTACCCATCCATGTTAGAGAGAGCTTGCTGAACACTCTATATGTTCAACTGAAACCCTAGAAAGGCTATAATTTAATAGCAAAACTACATTAGCCCTAGACTAAAGGCTACTCTAGATTTACCCCAACAAAGCTTAGAAAATAGGCCTGGGAAAGGAATCAAGCAGATCCATCAGTAAATTAACAATTTGTCATACTCTTTAAAGGAAGATAAAAAATCCAGACACTCAACAATGTAGTATTTACAATGTCCATCATGCAATAAAAAATTTCTAGACATGGCTGGGCATGGTGCTCATGCCTGTAATCCCAGCACTTTGGGAGGCCTAGGTGAGAGGATCACTTGAGCACAGGAGTTTGAGATCAACCTGGGCAACACAGTGAGGCCTCATCTCTACAAAATTTTTTTAAAAACTAGCTGGGCATGGTGATGCATGCCTGTAGTCACAGATACTCCAGAGGCTGAGGTATGAGGATCACTTGGTCCAGGAGTTCAAGGTTGAAGTGAGCTATGATTGCCACTCTATTCCAGCCTGGGTGACAGAAGGAGATCCTGTCTCAAAAAAAAAAAAAAAAAAAAAAAATACAAGAGTGGTGTAAAGGCAGGAAATGTAACCCCAAACCAGGAAAAAGCCCCACAGTCAATAGCAGGAGTTCCTGAGATGACTGACATGTGGGATTAACGTACAAGAACTTTAAAACAGCTATTATCAATATGTTCAAGGATTTAAAGAAAAGATGGACATAATGAGTGAACAGATAGGGAATTTTGGTAGATAAATACAAACTATTTTAAAAAGCTCCAATGGAAATTTCAGAAGTGAAAAATATAATATCTGTATTTGAACACAGCAAAGGAAAAGATCAGTGAACTAAAAGATAGGGTGACGAAAAAAATTCAAAATGAAGCACAAAGAAAAATGGGCTGAAAAAAATGAACTAGGGTATAAATGACTGTGGAATAAAAACAAGTGGTTTAACATAGTGGTAATTGGAGTTCCAGAAGGAGAGAATAGATAGATTGAGTTAGAAAAATATTTGAAGAGACAGGCCAGGCACAGTGGCTCACACCTGTAATCCCAGCACTTTGGGAGGCTGAGGCGGGTGGATCACGATGTCAGGAGATTGAGACCATCCTGGCTAACACGGTGAAACCCTGTCTCTACTAAAAATACAAAAAAGTGGCCAGGCCTGGTGGCGGGCGCCTGTAGTCCCAGTTACTTGGGAGGCTGAGGCAGGAGAATGGTATGAACCTGGGAGGCGGAGCTTGCAGTGGGCCGAGATGGTGCACTGCATTCCAGCCTGGGTGACAGAGCAAGACTCCATCTCAAAATAAATAAATAAATAAATAAAAATATTTGAAGAGACAGTGCCTGAAATTCTCCCAAATTTGAAGAAAAATACCAACCTTAGATCCAAGAAGATCAACAAACCCCAAATGGAATAAAAACAAAGAGAACGATGCCTAAGCACATCATAATCTAATAACTAGAGAAAAAGAGAAAATCTTCAAAGCAACAAAAAGCAATAAAAGACAGGATGAGGGAAACAAAGATAAGAATGATGACTTGCTTCAAAAACAAGGCAAACTAGAAGACAATGAAATGACAACTTTAAAGCTTTAAAAAAAAAACTGTCAGCCTAGAATTCTGTGTCTTGCAAAGATATCCTTCAAAAATGAGGGTAAAAATAAAACTTTTTTAAATAAGTGAAAGCTGTGTGAATTTATTATTAGCACATCTGCAGTATATGAAATATTAAAGGAAGTTCTTTAGGCTGAAGGAAAATGAAAACAGATGGAAATACAGATCTACATGAAGGAATAAAGAGTGCTGGAAATGGGAAATATGTGGGTAAGGTGCACCTTTAATCTCTTCTTCACTGAAGAGCTTCTCCCTTTAAGTAAAGAGGTTCAAGTTTTCTCATTCTGGGTGAAAAAAAAAATCTTCCATCAATGCTTTGTTCTCACAAAAGCCCATCTTTTGCCTTTCCTGCACCTCCAGGCTTTTCAGGAAGGTCAGTCTGAACCCACTGCTTCCATTTCTTCTCCTTGAATTATCTTCCTTGCAATCTGAACCCGAGCTTATTTTCTCCACGAAGTCTTTAAAACTGATGTTTGCTCCCCTGTATTCCCACATTTGAACAATTGCTGGGGGGTATTCAGAGGAAAATTACTCTCTATCTTCTTTATTTCCCATTTAAAAATAAAAGTATGCTTTGAATTCAGTAATATTCACCCCTTTTAATGTAAAGTCCAGCAAGTTTTGACAAATGCAGGCAACTATATAGTAACTACTATAATCAAGATAATGAATAGTTGTATTACCTACACACATTCCCATGTAACAACCCCACCACCACTCCCAGCCCTTGGCAACCTCTGGTTTGTTTTCTGTCCCTATAGTTTTAAGTTTTCCAAGATATAAGTGGTCTCCCACAGTTTGTAGGCTTTTGAGTCTGACTTCTTAGCATCATGCATTCGAGATTTATCCATGTTGTTGTATGCATCAGTCCCTCCTTCTTTTCAATTGTCTTGAAAGAAGAAAAGGACCTCCTACTGGCTTAAGGATTTCATCACATTCTTGTTTTCACCATATACTTGCTGTGCAATCTTGAACAAGCTATGTAAATTCTGTAAGATCCAGTTTTCTTACCTGTGAAATGGAAATAATAATAGTACCTATCTTCTAGGGTTGTGATGGGGTTACAGAAGGAAATCCATATTACAGCCCTTAGCACAGTTCCTGGCACACAAGAAAACATTCAATAATGGTTATTTTAAATATTAATATTTTATTTCTCTAGGAAAGATAGAAATTGGTAGCAAACCAGGACACGCACAGGACCTGTCCATTAGGGTAGGACAATGTCTTAGAGGACAGCAAGCATTCTAAAGTGAGGTGGTCAGTTCAGGTCATAGTCAGCATTGGGAGTGCAGAGGCCCATTGGGAGGGTGGGCAAGTGGTGGGAAAACGGTGGCAGAATGAGTCAAGCACACAGACAGAAGTTTCCAGAAGCAGGCAGTAGGGCTCCTGACATAAGCTGGGGGTGACTGTTCCAGCTTCAGCCTCTGGACTTCGGGTGGGGAACTGACAAGAAGCTGAAATGGCAGTGAGGGCTAAAGCAACATCTCTGTTTGGAGACTGGGAGGTATATGAGCATGGCCATCTTGAGCATAGAGATAATTGAGTAGCCTCAAGGGACCAGGGCCTGAATCAGGGCTGGAGGCTCTTTAAGTACTTCCTGCCTTGCATAAATATTACCCTGGGAACTGGGAAATAATAATCATTAACATGTAGTGAGACTTTACTATATGCTTACATATTGTTATTTAATCATGGAAATAAACTCATTTTACAGATTAGCAAATTAAAGCACAGACAGATTAAATGACTTACCCAGGGCTACCCAGCTAGTATATGGTAGAGCCAGGATTAGGATCCAGACTGACCCTCTCAAGAGTGGCACTGTCCAGTTTAACTTTCCATGAAGATGGAAGTATATTATACTTCACTGTCCAATATGGTAGCCACTTCTCATATGTGGCCTCTGAGCACTTAAATGTGGTCAGTGTGACTGAGGAGATAAATTTTAAATTTTATTTAATTGCAATAAACTAATTTAATCAATTTAAGTGTATCGAGTGGCTACTGTACTGGACAGTACAGCTCTAGAATTTGGTGTATGTTTGTGTACTGCTAAATATAAGAGCCAACTGTGCAGGTAGTCCTTTCTGGCACAAGGGGATGGGAGAGGAAAGACTCTACTGACGACGGGGGACTCTCACAATTGTGTATCACATGTGGCAAGTAGACAGCTTGCAGGAGGAGTCTGCGCTTGAACTAAGACTTGGCCTGCAGCAGCTACATTTGGTGCCCTGTATCACAGACTCTCCATCCACCTCCAATTTCAGCGGCAACTATGGCAGGCAGCGGTGAGCACTTGCTAATGCTATCAGTGAGTGTCTACCTCAAGGGCCTCTTCCTGTTTACTGACTCATGGCCTTCTCTGAAGCTTTGAAAGTCAATTTAGCCATCAAGGAAGTGCCTGGGAGTGTGGGGAAGTTCATGGTACTGCAGACAACCCTTGGTCAATAGGGGGTAGGTGCTAGTAGAAAATTCTGGAAAGTGGACAATTCTGGACACATTCTATACACCTCTCAGAGGTACACTGATGCCAGTGACCTGAATAATGCACTCTTACCTTGACCCTTCCTCCTCCCTTGTCACTCTCTCCCTATTCCTTCACTTCTGCTTCCTCTATCACCTTCTACACAAAATACCTGCAGTCCTTGCCTCAGAAACTGCTTTTAGGAGAACACAAATTGAGACATGGCTTGTCCAACTAAGATCACATGTCTGGGCCCAGAGATCCATAAAATAATTGTGGGGATTAGAAAAGAGGCAGTTAGGGATGCTCCTCCTGTTTCCATAAGCATAATATAGGTAATCCTCTATCACCCCTTTATTCAAAGCTAGGGATGTTGTTTTCATTGTCATTGTCTCATCCTCATCAATATCATTATCATCACAATCACTACCATTTATTATTGAGCATGTTCCCTGCATCATGTCCTTCACAGGTGTCAGCTAATACCCTTCCATTCTCAAAGTTGTCTTGCTAGGTAAGTCAGTTACCATCCCCATGTTATGGTGGGGGAACTGAGTTGCAAGTAGGTGGCAGGGCTGAGATTTGCCATTGATCTGCCAACCTTAAGGCCTTGCCCTTTCTACTCCACTGGGGATCCACAGCTTAAGCCAAGTTCAGATTTAGTCAGAAGGTCATTCTGATGTCACTCATGCCTGTCACTGGGATTAGTTCTTGGGGTGGAGATAATGGGGAGAAGTAGGATGGGACCTATCCAATGTCCTTGATAGCATTAGGGGTATTGACTCTTGGTGTTCATAGACTTCAGCCTTCTTTGGACTCAGCCTTCCCAGCCAGTCTTTCTGAACTTCTGACTCCTGAATTATTTGGATATCTATAAATAAAGCCTAGCTACTAACCTAATTCTCATCTCAGACACAAAGAACATAATTTCAGGGCACCCCCAAACTCTCATTCCCATTGGTACAATAAAGGCTGGTTGGTGGTTTATTATGCACTGACAAGTAACACTGCAATTATATATCCAGAAAGAGCATTATTTAAAGGTGTCCTTCCAAGCTGACTTTTACACATAAACATTGTTAAATATGGGAGAGAGGCTATATTCCTGGACAACTTCTAAATGTGTAATACTTCATTAACACTTGAGTTTGAAGCCCCAGGGAAGGAACTGTAGCACTACAGATGATAAATTCTAGCAATGTTTATCTAATTTTAAAAATCTAGGAGCTTGTATTTAGGAAGCTTAGCAGGAGCAGTAAACAATTTTGCTTTGTCTTTCAGAGTATAACAAAAAGAATGGACATCTCCCACCCCCATTAGTTCATTTTTTCAGATTTGAATCTTAACTCTGACGGCTAAGCACTGTAAATAAGTAAGCCAATGCTCTTCTGTATTTGAAAAGTTTTTAAGCAGAAGAGAAGAGGTAGTGAGAAATAGGAATTACTGAGCATCTGCCTGTATCAGGTGCTTTATTATGCATTGTCTAACTTCCTTTTCAATGCTATTTCATTGATAAGGAAACAGGCTCAGAGAGGATCTATAATGTGACAGTGGACACACTGCCAGGGAGTGGTTGGACCATGACTTGGTTCATGGCTAGTTTGTCATGGGGAAAGCTTTTGTTCTGTCAATAAGAAATAAACTAGAGGACCTGGGGGAAGTTTGTTAAGCTAATAATAGAAGCAAAGTCCATTTAACTAAGTCTATACATAGGACAAAAGAGGGGTCATCCCAGGTAGAAAAAAATCCATCTCAAAATTGAGGTAAAAGTGAAGATGGAAGCCCAATCTCTTTCATGACCATAGATGTAGAAACCCCAAAATATTAGCAAACTCTATATCCAGTAAATTAGAAAAAGTATTCTATATAATAACAATGTAGGGTTTATTCCAAGAATACAAGGGTAGTCTAACATTCAAAATTTAATCAATACAATCCATCACATTAACGGAAAAAATTACATGAGTATGTTCATAGAACACAGAAAAAGTATCTGATTATATTTGATATACATTCACATAAGAAAACATTTCAGCAAACTAATAATAGAAGGAAACTTTCTTAATATGATAAAAATATTTACAAAAAAGCCATAGCAATAATATTACTTAATGATGGATATTAAAAGCTTTCCCCATAAGATTGGGAACAAGTCAAGAATGTCCATTATTACCACTTCTATTTAACATCGTACTAGAGGTAATAGCCAGAGCAATAAGGCAAGGAGGAAAAAGAGAAGCTATAAAAATTAGAAGGGAATTATTGGCATAACTTATTGTGTATGTAAATTCCCAAATAATCTACATACAAAGTAATAAAAGCAATAAGTGAATTTAGCAAAGTCTCTGAAAATTAATTCAAAATACAAAAGTCAATTTTATTCCTATATACCAGTGACAAACAACTGGAAGATGAAATTTTAAAAAGTTATTATTCACAATAGCATAAAACATATAATACCCAGGAATAAATCTCATGAAAAAGTGAACAAAACTTCTTATCCACAGAAAGCTATAAAACATTGAGAGAACTGAGAGTAAAACTAAATAAATGGAATAATATGGTCATTGATTGAAAGATTTAATAATGTAAAGTTGTCAAATCACCCCACGTTTTTCTATGAGTTCAAAAACAGTCTCAATAACAGGTTTTTAAAAAAATATAAATTGATCATGATTCTAACATTTATGCAGAAATGCAAAAGACCAAGAATAGCCAAATAATCTTGAAGAAGAAAAAAATCAGAGAACACTCCCAGATATCAAAGCTTTTTGTAAAGGAATCATAACAAAGTGTATTATTTGCAGGGCAGACAAATACAGCAATGGAACAGAAGAACAGAAGAGTTCTGAAATAGACCCACAGATATACAGTCACTTGATGTATGACAAAGGTAATGCTGTAATGAAGTGGGAAAAAGATGGACACTTCAATCAATAGTCCTGTAAAAAAAAATTCAGAAAGACTATTGACTCCTACCTCACACCATACACAAATTCAATTACAGATCAGTTCAATATCTAGATATGAAAGGTAAAAACTATGAAGCTTTTAGAAGGAAATACAAGAGAACATCTTCACGACTTTGAGGTAGGCAAAAACTTCTTAAATGGGGCACAAAAGGTGCTAATCATGAACAAAAAAAAAAGATAATGTGGACCACATTTAAATTAAATCCTCTATTTACCAAAAGATTAGAAAAGTAAAAAGGCAAGCCATAGAATGGGAAAAGATGTCTGCAATACATATAATTGACAAAGGACTTTTATCTAGACTATATAAAGAATTACCACAAGTCAATAAGAAAATGGCAGAGAATATAATAGAAAAAGAAAAAATGATCAAAACATCTGAAAAAATACTTCAGGTTATCCAAATGGTCAATGACAACACACTAGACAAAATTCAAAGACGTGCAAATTAAAATCCCAATGTGATATCACTACTATATCCAGTAGTAAAAGTGGAAAAACAAAACAAAAAAACATATCAACAATATCAAGTATGGGCAAGGATGTAGATTAATTAGATCTCTTTTGGTGTGGAAAATTGTTTAGCTGTATTTATTAAAGCTTAGCCACTTAGGTTACAACCCAGCAATTCCACATCTAGTATCTAACCAACAGAAAGGCACATGTATATTTATCAAAAGACATATACATGAATGGATATAGCAGCACTGTTCATTATAGCCCTAAACTGGAAACTACCCAAATGTTCAACCATAGTAGGGTAGATAAATGAAAAGTGGTAGATTCATGCAATGGAATAGTATACAGCTATGAGAGAGAACATATACCAAAATGATATGCAACCACATGGATGAATCTCACCAACTATAAAGTTAACTATATACTATAAACAAAAGAAGCCAGATACAAAAGAGTACATATTGTAAAATTCCCTTTATAAAATGTTTTAAAACAGGACAAATTAATCTATGATAGAATTCAAGATGTAGTAGTGACTAGATGGGGACAAAACGGAGGCTTCTGGAGTCCTAGTCATTTTAAGAGTTTTGTGCTGGTGAAATGAACGTGTTCACATGAATGTGAAGCTTTGAGCTATAGACTTACAATTTACCCACTTTTCTTTGTATATATTATGCTTCAATAAAAAGTTCCCTTTTAGTAAAGAAAAACTAACTGAGTGATGGCAGAAGCAGAGTTACTTTTCTTGCCTTGTCTCTCCAGGCTCACTCTGGCCTACCCCATGCTTGAGCCGCATTGGATGAAAACTGAAAGTTTGATTCTCCCATAATGGGGGTGGTAACAGGGAAATGACAGTGATGATCAGTGAGCCTGTAAGAGGCAAAGGTGGGAGGACACATGTTACCCCAGAACATTTTACAGATCAGAGGTCAGGTGCTCTGGGCCAGAAGTGCCTGCCTGGAGCCATTAGCCAGGAGTTGCAAAGCTACTATTTTTAGTCTGGGATTTGACCTGTCAGGGAGGCAGCTTGGTAAAGAGAGAGTTTGGCCCACCTTACTTTAACAAAAATTCACTGTCACATTTGTGCTCTAAATCCTACATATGGTCCTGGGGACTCAGAGAGAAACCAGACAAAGGTCCTGCCTTCGAGGGTCTCTCAGCATATTAGGGGATTAAATGTGAGGACAGGCAATTACAGTGCAGTGTGGAAAGTGTCGTGATAGGATAGCCACAAAGCAGAAAAGAGGAGGGCCGCCAATACAGACTGGGGAATTGGAAACGGCTTTCTGAGGCAGTGGGGTTAATGCAGAGAATGAAAGAGTGGCAAGCAAACAGTCAGGTGAAGAAATAGAGGCTGGATGGAGGGTGGCAATCACAGGAAACAGCCTGTGCAAAGGCCTGGAGATCAGAATGAGCAGGCTGCTCTCTAAGAACCTGGATGGATGTGGAGCCAAGAGTATGATTTGCAGAGAGCATCAGATTAAGCTGGAACAGGCCAAGTTCCAGTGAACCGAGTGAGATGTGTCAAACAATCTGTATTTTAACACAGGGTGATGTAATTAAATCCTGGATCTGCTCCTTTTGAACTCTGTGACCTTGAGAAAGTCCCTTCTGCTTTGGCAGCATCAGAACTTTGTTTTGCCTTGAATATTAGCTTCCCTCCAATATTTTTAAAAGTACAAAAGGACTAAAAATCAAAACAATTGAACTCATAGACATAGAGTTGAAGGATGGTTACCAGAGGCTGGGAAGGCTAGTAGGGGGACAGAAGGGAAGTGGGGATGGTTAGTGGGTATAAAAAAATTAGAAAGAATGAATAAGACCTAGTATTTAATAGCACAATAGGGTGACTATGGTCAATAATTGTATATTTAAAAATATTTAATAACTTAAAAAGTATAATTGGATTGTTTGTAACTCAAAGGATAAATGCTTGAGGGGATGGGTACACCATTCCCCATGATGTGTTTATTTCACATAGCATGCCTGTATCAAAACATCTCATGTACCCCATATACATATAAACCCACTCTGTACGCACAAACATTTAAATAAAAATTTTAAAAAGTACATAGGAGGTGACTTGCTTTCCAAAGACCTGCACATAGTAGGTGCACTCAGGAAATCTGGTTGATTGATGAGTGTCTAGGGCTAAGAAGCTAAGGAGAACAGCCTCTTAGCCTTATTTAAGAACACAAAAGCAGGCTCATACCCACGCCCACCATCACATGCTGGCAGCTGAGAACACTGCAAAGGCAATAATCAGGATGAAAAATTCCCCTTTGCAAGTTTCTGAAACTTGCAGCCCATGGTGGTAGCTGGTGGCTGGTTTGTCCCTGGAGCTCTGGTGAAATGGAAGACTCCTGTTTAAGCAATTCCAGGCAGGAGAGGTCTGTTTTCTCTTGATGGAGAGGGATTGTTTGTGATTAGAGGGTTATTTCCTTAGTGCTTTTTTGAGCTTCTTAGAGATTAAATTATTGCAGTAAGGGGGCAGCAGGAATTCCTTTGGCTTTATAAGGTCTGGCTTCCTAGTTCTCCCTTGGAGGGAAATAAAGGATTTGAATAACTTATTCATTGCTTGAACAAATTTCAAGGGTGCTGTCAAAGACCAGACCAGGCAGCTGAGCTTAAAGACTAGACAGAAAGATCAGTATTGGGATGAGCAGGCAGGCCAGAAAGCCCCTGGTGTTAGGCGAGATCAGTGATTAGGAGCAGATGGTGATAGAGAGACACTGGGCATCAGGTAGGTCTGGCAGCAATAAAAGGCAGAATTCTAGTGCTTGGAAGAATTAGAAGGAGCAAGGAAGGGACTTCATCCCTGGAAGGGCAAAGCCAGGGTTCCTACATGGGTCTTGCTGGGGAAAAAGGCCATTTTATAAAGGACAAAGTCAGCTGGATAGCAGGCAGTCCTTAACTATCTATGGAATTGACACATGCATGAAAATTAAGACCCAGTTATGAGAACTGGGGTCCAAGGCAAGAAATAGATCATGAAAAAGGGTTATAATAATAGCTACCAAGTATATAACACTGAATATATGCTAGGCGCTCTTCTGAGCGCTTTACCTAAATTAATTAACTTCATTCTTACATTAGTCCTATGAAGTTAGTATTGTTATTATCCCCATTTAATATATGAGAAAACCAACACACAGAGGGGTTAAATGTCTTGCCTAGCCTCTCGCAGGTAGTAAGTGGTGGAAGCAGGATTTATTCTGACTGCAGAGTCTACTTGCTTAATAAAGCTTTAGATGTAATGGTCTTGTTAGAATTGGTACAATGCTGGGTTGCTAAATTCTTGTGCAGTTCTTCCAAATAAGGAAACTCACTGGTTTAGAACCTAGGTCTGGACTGAGTCTGAAGGGTCTTCAGCAGGCTCGCTTATCAGGAGTGCTTTTGCCTTTAAGCGCTATTTGTTATAAATTATTTTCCAAGCATATCATCTCTAGTTGCTGTGTTTAAGACCTTGGTCAATGTAAGGCTTTGTTCCGCCAGCTTTTTTCTTTTTCTTTTTTTTTTTTTTCTCCTGCAAATTTTGGCCTAGGAGCCACCAGGATAAGGAAGTTTTCTTGCTTCGGCTAATAGAAATATCTGACCGACAGCCTTTCAGGTTCTCGGTGTCTCTGGCACAAAAGGTGGTATGAGCTACTTTCCAAGTGTTGAGTGTTCAGAACTCAAGCTAACATCACAATTCTGTTGATTTGTTTCTGTGCTCCTTGGTCAATTTGTCACTTTAGAAATTCCATGTCACTTTGTCAATCAAAATAAGCATTTCAAAACAGAGTTAAGATGTTACTCTAATCAGTATAGCTTAAGTAAGTACTAATGAAGAATAAGACCCACGTAAGTTGAGCTTAAGAAGCATTTTACTGCTTTATTTTCAAAACGAAACCCAAGAATCCTTGCAAATTGGGAGGATATTTGGCAGGAATGAAGTGGCTGGCACAAAACATGCAGCAATTCCAGTCATGATCATGAATAGTCAGCCTTATTTGGCATAAACAATTCTTCAGGGTATATTTTCAACTCATTGTTTGGAAAACTTAGGCATATAAATGCTGTTGGCTTCAGCAGTTTTGTGTATACAATTCTGAGTAACCTTATTAGATTGTTAGTACATACATATTCCTCCCTTCTATGATCATTTTAAGTAATTGAAATATTCTCTTAAAAGTGAAGACTTCTTGCAGCAAGTTCGTTGAGTAACATGTATTCAGCACTAACTCTATATCAGATATGGTGCTGGAGCTGGGGATATAGTAATGGTCCCAACCAACTCTAATGCCTTTCTTGAGAGTCTGCCATAAAATCATAGAATGCAGGGAAAATGCAAAGACAACACAGAAAATGAAAGGTAAGGAAAAGGATGTGTTCATCATACAGAGAGTTTGTCCAGTGTTTTTTCTAATATATGTGGTATCTTGAAGATACTAATGATTGCTGCCCAAGGGTTGAGGGTAATATGAGAGATTTTGCAGCCCTTATAGATTAAAGGAAGCACGATGCATTTAACTAATATAGATTTTAAAGAAGGTTTAGATTCTGTCTTTTATGACATTTCCTTGATATTATTACAAGAGATGGAGTGAACCCCAGAATCCCAGTTCATCTATCCATTCTGTTATCCATCATTCATTTGATACTTCTAGTTGTCTATTTTGTTTTGCATAGGCTGGGAGATAGTGATGCAGTCATGAACAAAACATAGTCTCTGCCCTCAGGGAAATGATAGCCTACGGCAGGTGTGATAGTGAATATTAGATGTCAACTTGACTGGATTGAAGAATGCCTAGATGGCTGATAAAATATTGTTTCTGGATGTGTCTGTGAGGGTGTTGCCAGAGGAAACTGACATTTGAGCCAGTGGACTCGGAGAGGAAGACTCGTCCTCTCCTCCTTCCCTTGGACATTAGACCTCAGGTTCTTCAGCCTTTGGGCTCTGCAACTTGTACCAGTGGTCTTCCAGGAGCCCTTGGGCCTTTGACCTCAAAATGAGGGCTGCACTATCAGATTCCCTGGTTTTGAGGCTTTTAGACTTGAACTGGGCCAGGCTACCAGCTTCTCTCTTTTCCCAGCTTGCAGGCAGTCTATCACAGGACTTCATCTTGTAATTGTGTGAGCTAATTCTCCCCAATAAACTCCCTTTTATATACATATATCTTATTGTTTTTGTCCCTCTGGAGAACTCTAACACAGATTTTGGTACCAGGGGTAGGGTATAGAATGTATAGTCCAATTAGGCAATTGTTTAATTGATGTGCAACTGACACAGTACAGGCAGCATAGCAATTACTCAATAATTCTTATAAAGGAAGAGATAAAATAAGAGATTATGGGTTTCTGGGCCCATAAGGAGATGGGGTGGCTGATGGTATTAGATCCTCAAAAAGGGGAGCTGCAATTCACTTCTCAGTAACTGGGAATTTCCTCTTATTCTCTCCTGGATTGGGAGATGTCATGTGTTAGAAGGCTTTAGTCTTCCTCCTACCCTGGATGGCCAGTAGGATAACTGATAGAACTGGCCGGGCATGAAGGAGCATCTGCTTTGTTGTTAGTCTTTCACAGAAGAACAGTTTCAGTCAGAAAGGAATCTGTCTGATTTCTATTTCAGTGGAAGAGAGATTAATAATTTTGCCAGTTAGGATCTGTGCTGTGACGCAGGAGTAGGCAGGATGCTGATGGAGCCCAGAGGAAAAGGTAACTCTTTCCCGTCTTTGAGACAGAAAACATGCTGTCCTTCCTGCCCACAGAGAAGAAAAAAGTTTTCCTCCTTTATTCTCAGAAGGTGTCAGTTTCTACCCTTCTAAATCCCTTCCAGGTTTCTTGAGTGTCTACCACACACCATTTTGCTAGGCACTGGGTGGAATGAAATGAACAAAGGGTAGTTACAGTTCCTGGAACTTATCCTTTACTGGGGGAGCCAGTTAATTTAATTACACAAACAATTACAGAGCAGTCTGATTTGGACCTATATGGACATGCCATAAGGCATACAAACATAAAAATATTAATAAAGACATATAAAAATATTTAAAAATATTAGTAAAGCCACTCTGTGCACAAAATGTGCAAAACAATGCAAATTCTCTTTCCCCAAATTAAAAAAATTGCAAGAACCATAATTTCAAAGCTGGTGACTGAATGAATTTTAAGCTGTGCTTATGTTATTGGTGCACAGCTGTACCACTTTATAGCTGGTTTAAAAACGCAGTCTTAATCCTTTTTCAGGATTAATCTTATTTCTGTAAGCTTTAACTTATATGGAATATCCTGAAGAACATAACCCTAGGGAAACCTGAAGCAGCTGTACTAAACAATAAATAGAGTTTGTTGCTCTATTTATCGTGGTATGCACCTGTAGTCCCGGCTTCTTAGGAGACTGAGGCGGGAGGATTGATTGAGACCAGGAGTTCAAGTGCAGAATGATAAACAGAACAATAAATAGTTGGAAGGGCACAAAGGGTTGTAAAGAGTGTTTAAGAACTAGAACCAGTCCAGTGTGGGGAATCAGGGAGAGCTTCCTTGAAGAAGTGATGGTTTAGGCTGAAATACGAAGACCATGTAAGACTGGGCTAGGCAGAGAGAGAAGGAGCTGCCCAGGACTCAGCTCAACAATTAAGTGGTTTCCTTACCTTCTCTCGGCTTTGATTCTTCTCTAACTGCTTGTTGCTCAGCCCCTAGGATACATAGAGACAGATCCCACCTAATAATTGCTTATGTGCTTCTGGGGGTTGGGTGGTAGGCAAAGAGGGGAAGAGAAATCAAGTAAAACCGACCTTGGCCAACGGAAATCACAAAACACATAAATTCCAAACTCCACTGACTTCTCTTTTCTTATTTACAAAAAAAAAAAGGTCATCAAATACTGACTTAAAATTAGCTGATTAGTTCCATGTGTTTGTCTGGTCGGCTGCTGAAATGGATATATTTTATTTGTTATTAAATTCCTTTCTGATAGGGGAAAAAGTCACAAATGAAAACTCTATTTCCTCATTGTTGGTTAGGACTTGTAGTATAAGATCTTTTATAAAGGGTCTGTCAAATGTAAACTTGGGGCCCTTTACTTCCAGTGATATTTGTGAGGTTAGGGATGACAAAATATACCTGGAACTTGGCCCTCTCTCCACTTGGTACATGGAAGAAATTCAGGAGTCAGGTTGGAATCTCAGCAAATTCTCATCAGGTGATGGAAGCCAATCAGATGAGAAGACTTATCCAAGATATCAGCATGAGATCAGAGCTAAATCCTTATTTAGAGGTTGAGAATTTGGGTGGGTAGCAGGACAAGGCTAGAAATAGCACATTACAGCCATAGCTAACACAGTCCTTGCTGTTGGTCTTGTTCTGAGCTAAGAACCATTTATACATTGTCTCATTTTAAAATAATAATGACTAACACTTTGTGAGCTTTCATCATATTCCAAGCCTATTCCAAGAATATTAACTCATCCAACTCTACAACAATACAATGATGTAGACTGTGATTTTACTGAGGAGATTGGAGGTCAGTGTAAGTTAGTGTCTTTTGCAAGGTGCTACAGCTAGTAAATGGTGGAGATTAGCTTTGAACCCAGGTCGTCTTTAAAACTGCTTCATGAGATAGATGCTTTGATTATCCCTGCTTTACAGATGAGAAAACTGAATCACAGACACGTTAAGTAACTTCCATAAGGCCCTCTAGTAAGTCTCAGATTCAACACTCCTAGATGGATCTGACTCTGACAATAGTCCATTATTGTTCAAACTATATACAATATGTATTGCCTCTCAGTGGAGTGCTGACCATTGGCTACTCTTTTCTGGGGAGTGGCGAGGTGCAAAAGAAACCTAGATTACAGTTTCTCTCACTTTAGAAAGGCTTCCTTTCCACTCTTGCATTACTCTGATCTGGTTTGGGGATTCAGTATTTCAGCAAGAACTTGCTCTCTCTCCCACCTTCCTATTTTAGTTTACTTCTTAGGCTTTTAGCTTCCACATTAAAAGCTAGCCCTCTTTCATTTTTTTTTTTTTTTTTCCTGAGGAACTCGCCTTCAGAATACAGATCAAATTTTAAGAGAGAAGCAGAATTAGCCCAGGAGCTGGGTGGCCACTGAGGTCTGAATGCAAGAAATGTTTACCAAAAAATTCAGTCAACGGACCAAAGATGGAACCAGAGACTTGAAAAGCAAAGCAAAGGAATCCATGTCCGCTGGAGTAGGAACAGCCGGACAGAGGTACAGATCTCTTCAAAGGTTGCTTAGGGACCCAATAAACCTGAAAAGACTGTGCCTTGAATGTCAATGTGTGTGGGCGGATAAAGGAACATTATTTCTCTTCTTCCTCTTGGTTTTCCCAGGGTGTGCGCAACAAAGCAAATGCAATTTACATTCAATGACTGAAAGCCACTCACATCTGTAAACACTAACTGTCCCAGCCGGCAAAACCCTCCAGGAAGCCTCTTAGCCCCATTTCAAGGAGCCAGATGTAAAAAGAAAGCCTTCTGCTTTTCATTGTTCTTTCCACTTGAGCCGCAAGACCCTGGGAGGCTCCATGTGCAGGAAAAACCTGGTACATTTTGCTCTTAAATTGAGGCAAGCTTATAATGTTAGACAGAGTTTAATTAAACTCTTGCTGGTGGTTGTGAAAAAGTTTTGCTTCCTCCTAAGCCTTTCTTCATGTGTTTCCTGCAGGCAGCACACACTTTTTCCTTCCAGTGGAAGGTCATTAGGACCATATGAATATGCACAGACTCAGGAAGGTTCCAAGATGCTCTGGGGGCATTTGACTCATAACTTTCAATTTAATCAATCAACTCAGTGGTATAGTAAAGGGATTACAACTATCCTACTCCCTGATCACAGGCGATCAGCTTTACTGCAGGGCTACCAGTACTAATCCTTTTCACTAAAAATAAGGCAGGGCTGCCTATGCTGCGATTTCCTATACCCTTTGTCCTCTTCTATATTCTTTCACTCTGAATTTAACTGAGTCTAGGAAAAAGCTGCAAGTATTTCTTTGGACTCATGCTTCACTTTCAACCCCAAACAGTAGAGTTTTTGCACATTGGGAGGGATGTATGCCAGGACTGTAGTGGCTGGCAGAGACCTTTGCAGAAACTCCACTTGTGATTATAAATAGTTGGCCCTTCTTGGCATAAACAATTCTTGAGGGTATATTTTTCAACTCGTTGTTTGGAAAACTTAAGTACATAAATGCCACTAGCTTTAGCAGAATTTTGTGTGCAAATTCCTGGGTGACCATACATAATGCTGTTAATGGTCTTTGATATTCCCCCTCCTATAATTTCATAAGGCTTTTTGGTGTTTATAATATTTTCATACAAAGGAAAAATTAAATCTTTATTATTGAAGTATGCATTTCTTGGAATCACAGCACAGGAACTGGCAAATAGGTTTGAAGGAAATAGTAAATGAAAAATGCATGGGTTGGCATCATGCTTAAATGTTAATCACATCCATTTTGCTAGGAGACTGGTAGCATTAGAACTTACATAATAATTGATCCATGACTTGCCAATGAATCCAGTCTTTCTTCCCTCTCAAATCAGTTCAAAACAGGTGACTATTTAAGCTACATAAATGAGATGCAGGAAGCATGTGCTCTTTAAGCTGCCAACCAGCAGGAGTAAATGGCAAGCAAGTTATCAATAAATTAACTTACTCCTCTCAGTGGTAATGGGACTTTACCTTGATAGATACAAGGAAAGTAATATTTAATGTAATATATAATTCTGAATGGCCAATCCAATACAGATGTGTGTTATTTAGGACATGATGTGCTCAAGAAATACAGTTTTTGGACCTCCAGGAGGAAGCCAGAGTGAGAGCCTGTGAACATTCCAATTTCAAGGCCTATTTAAACGTGAATAAAACAGTCTGAAGCAAAGGTTTCAGAAATAGCAGCCATATCATCATGAGAAACTCAAAGAAGAATGAGTAAAGGGGAATAAATGACTGGAACCACTGAAAATGTTTGTCAGGTACGAGAGAAGAAAGATGAATTAAGAACCTGGGTGCAGGGTGGGGTGGGGATGGGAAGTACGAAAACAATAAACCATGAAATGAAACAAGAATCAAAACAGGATTTAGAAAATACTTATAACCTATTTCTTAAATGTGGAAGAAAGACATTATATCTATTTCAGAAGAGCTCGTTATAGCAGGAAGGGCCAGGAAGGAGTAAACAATGGTAGTACAGGTAAAATGTAGAATTGGATGCTACAGGTAACTAACAGAGAAAGAGAAAATGAACTAGGAAAAAATCTGCAGAGCATGAAAAGAGATATAAAAATATGCAAAAGCAGATCTGGAGAATGGAGTACTCTGGGAGAGATAGGAGTTCCTAAAGAAAGAGAAGGAATGAACTGAACACACTGCTTGCATGAAATAGATGCTTTGAATAGATTTATGGAATGAATGAGCAAACAAAGAATAAAACATCGAAGATTAGAAAAAGAAAAGATCCACTAGAAGAAAAATGTAACCACTAATAAAATAGTTAAAGGTACAAACAGAGCCCTATTTAAGATCCATTAAAAATAACTGAAATCAACATGTATCATCAAATATTTTATTTTAATTACAAAAGGAAAAGAAAACATTCTGCAAGGAGCTACGTTACATATTTCATGTAAAAAATATAGTCGTAAGTAGACAAGGACTTCATTGCAATGAAAAACCATGTACATACCATAAAGTAAAGAAGCTGTATAATTTCTGTCTTTATACAGTCAAGTTTTTATCCAAATGCAAAGATGTTCATGAATTTTCAGTCTTAAGAAATTTGGTCACCCACTAACGGACCAGCACTGACTTCAAAAGTTACTACAAAAAGAAATCTGATCTTAAAGACAGACCTGAAAAAAGATGAGCTATTAAAAATAGTATGAAATCTTGAATTAGTATGTATCCATTGAAGAGATAAGCAAACAAAAACAATAGAAAGAATTGTTTGTGATAGGAGTTGGGCATTAGGAAAATTATTAGAATAAAAGCAGATTAAAATAAATAAACTGAGCAACAAGTTAATTCAATGAAAAATGGAAGCAGTAATACAGTAGGGAAGAACAAAAAAACAACAAAAGTTTCCCATAAAAAAGAATCAAAGATACTATTTTGATAATGAAATCTTTGTGGTTTATCTTAAATTGACAGCTAATCAAATTAAAAAGAAGACAGTTGGTAAAGGAAATTAAAATAAGCAAAACCCAAACCAAACAAATTGTGTATACAATACCAAAGAACATCTAGGGAAAAAAACTCCAAATTAACTATAAAAATTGAGAGACTAAAAAGTAAAATGGAAGAACATAAACCTAAGAGGACTAGGGTTAAAATAAGTATAAGCTCGAACAATTTTGAGGAAGAAAAACAAAATAAAACACAAAAACAAAAAGAATGCTTCCAACTGGAATAATGCAATAATTTACTGGGAAATCTTTAAAAAGGCTTAGAAAAAGGCTAAAAATACTAAAAAGTAAATTTAAAAATCACTAAAAAGTTCTACTAATTAAAGGGAAAAAAAAGCAAGTGAGATTTCAGACAAGGTGGAATTACGGTAAAAGTTATCAAAGCAAGCTAACTAAGGTTAATTATGTGATAAAAGTCACCCTTGATCATGAGAGCATAATGATATTATGTCTATAAGGTCCAAAGAACACAGCAACAAATCACTTATAAAAATCAAAGGGAAATTAATAAGTATACAATTTTAGAACAAGGTATTAATACCGCATTATCAGAATATGATAAATTAATAAGAAAGTGATAAATTAATAGACTGAAAAACATAATTAAACATACCATTATACAGCAGAAAGGGTAGGTATTGCCAACAATTTAATAGATTGAACAACAAACAAACAAACAAACAAACAAAAAACCCTGAAATGTTATTGCTGTTTCCTGTTAAGACGGCGAATTAGCATGTGCTCCTCATCCTCTAAATTCAACCCAGGGAAACTTCAGAAGCAGAGGGAAGCACAGATCCAGGGAACTAACAGAGACACTGAAATAAAAAGGAGATCAAAGGCTATCCCGACCCAGGAAAAAGAGGATAGATGGAGTGATGAGTCCTCCTCTTTCCTCTGGCCCAGTGGTGGGAGGATAGATTTGTGAGGACTGTTGGAGTTCTCTTATTTCCCCTCCTTGATGTCACCAAGGGAGGGTCCTTGCCTGTCCTGCAACCCAGATGTCTGCAGGACTAGGCCAGCTGTATTCATATTCCCAGCCAGAGTAATCTCAGGGCAGCAGCATAAAGCCCTCTCAGGAGAGACAGGGATAAACAAAGCCCAGCCTTCACTGGATATACACTTCTTCATCCCTTCTGTTTCCAGACTTGCAGGGCTGGGTATTAGAACCTAAGATCACTTCCTCCTATTCCTGCTTTGTTCTAAGAGTGTCAGGATGAATCGTTAACTGGAGAAGTTACCCAGTAGAAGAAAGCAAACAGAAGAGTTGATAGTAGTGACATGATGCCTGGGCCTTGTCTCCTTCCTTTTCCTTATACACACCAGAAGGGGCACCACCTAGGATCTGGCCTTTCCCCATCATACACTACCAGGCATAACATTTATATCACCACAGAAACAGAAGACCACCTGCCACAGTAACTAAATCCCAAGGAGTACAACTAGCGAAAGAGAATGCAAGCTGAACATGAAGCAGCTTATTGCAACAGATGGTCCAAAAATTTAACAGAAGCACAATACATATTCTCAAAGATAGGAAGGATGTTAGCAATATGAAGCAAGAACAAGAAATAGAGAAAAAGAACAAAATGTAAATTAGGTGTTAAACAAATATCCATAATGGCTGTGGTATCCCTGCCAAAGATGCACAACCTGAATCTAATTATGAGAAAGCATCAGACAGCCCCAGACTGAAGGAGAGTCTACACAGTAACTGCCTTGTACTCTTCAAAGGCATCAGTGTCATGAAAGTCAAGGACTAAGAACCATTCCAGATTGAACAAGACTAAAGAGACCTGACAAGTAAATGCAGTATATAATCTTAGACTGGATCTTGAACCAGAATTTTTATTTTTGATTTGCTACAAAACTGTGCCGTATGATATGTTTGCCACCAGCTACATGTAGCTACTGTGTGATTGAAATGTGGCTAGTCTGAATTGAGACGTGCTGTTAAGTGTAAAAAAATACAATGGATCATATTACGAAAAGGAGAATGCAAAATGTCTCAATAATAAATTTTTATATTAACTGCATGTTAAAATGCTACTACTTTGGATATACTGGCTTAAATAAAATAGAACATTAAAATTAATTGCACTTGCTTCTGTTTAATTTTTTTAATGTGGCTATTAGAACACTTGAAATTACACATGTGCCTCATATTTGTGGTTTACATTATAGTGATATGATACAGTATTGCTTTGGAGAACATTAGAGGTATAATGAGTATAATTTGAACAAGATATATATAGATTATAGTATTTTATCAATGTTAATGATAAGTGTATTGTAATTTTGTAAAAGCATCCTTGTTCTCTTACAAAATATTATAAAAACATTCAGGAAATACACACTGAAGTATTTGGGGGTAAAAGGACAGGCATGATGTCTGCTACTTCTCAGAAGTTCACAAAAAATAATATGTATCTATATGGTGAGAGAATGATAAAGGAAATGTGGTAAAATGTTAACAATTGTGGAATCTGGTGACAGGTAATCAGAAGTTCTGTGTGCTATTCTTGCAACTTTTACATAAATTTGAAGCTATTTCAACACAAAGGTTTATAATAAAACCCCCACAACAGTTGAAATAAGCAACATAGTAGTTGGGGTAAAAGCAGGATGGTTAGCACTAAAGAAAGAATGAGTGGCCTAGGGATAAAACTGAGGAACTTCTCACTTGCTTTTTCTTCTCTTTAATTAATAGATCTTTTTAGTGTTTTTGAGTTTGTTTTTTAGTATTTTTAGATGTTCTAAGCCTTTTTAAAGGCAGCAGTGAGGTAGGAAGGGAAAAAAATCACATAAAATAAAACCCAGATGATATGAAGGAAATGAGTAGAAGTGACAACATCTGAGTCACCAGAGGCTCAGAAAGAGAAAAAAGGAGGGGAAATATTTGACAAAAAATAAATCTCCAGAATTAAAGGAGGAGGAAAGCCCTCATATTTAAAGGACCCATAGAGTAGAAAACTAGGTTTTATTATTTTATTATTATTTTTAAATTATTATTATTTTTTGAGATGGAGTCTTACTCTGTCACCCAGGCTGGAGTGCAATGGCATGATCTCCGCTCACTGCAACCTCTGCCTCCCGGGTTCAAAAAATTCTCCTGCCTCAACCTCCTGAGTAGCTGGGATTACAGGCATGCACCACCACTCCTGGCTAAGTTTTGTATTTTTAGTAGAGACGGGGTTTCACCATGTTGGTCTGACTGGTCTCAAACTCCAGACCTCGGGTGATCTGCCCACCTCAGCCTCCCAAAGCACTGGGATTACAGGCGTTGGCCACTGTGCCCAGCCGAAAACCAGGTTTTAAAAAGAAAAAAACTACATCAAGTCACATTAACTGTGAAAATAAAGAACATCAAAGAGACAGCAAAAACAAACAAACAAAACAACAACAACAAAAAAAATGGAAAAGCAAAACAGAGAAAGAGATTTGATCACCTAGGAAGCAACCAAATTCAGACTGAGATTAGGCTTCTAAGCAGCTGGTTAGAAGGACACACTGGACAATGGAAAAGAAAGTGTTTCTGAATGCAGGCCTTATGTCAGCTATCAGTCATTTAAATGTGAGAACACAATAAAAAATTCTCAGGCATATAAGGTCTTAGGGGGTTTGCCTTGCAAAAATGTATTGTAAAAATACTCTTGTAGAAAGTAGTGAAATAAGAAAAATGCTAAAGAGCTATGGGTGAACAACACTTTAGTAACGTTTATGGTTGTGTAAAAAAGCAAAGACTAAAGAAAAACAGAAAAGAAATTATCCATACAATCCAGAAATAAAATTCTAGAAAATAACCAACATAAAGTGTGTACTTGGGTACAGGGATAGTAGAGTCCAAAGGAATTATAAAGTATGCTAAAGTACTTGTTTTGTTCATGAATTCAACAGAGGTAAACATAAGTACGTGTCTTACATTAAAGGCAACCACCATAAGAACAACAACAAAAAAATGGATCAAATCACTTTTAATCCAGCAGAAGAAAATAATTTAGGCAATGGAAAGAAAAGAAGGTGTCTAAAAAAAAGAAACAAGAAAGTACAATCAGAAAATGTATAATAACATGGCAGAAAAATTATAGGAGGACAGTAATCACAATAAATATGGGGTAAATGGAATCAAACGAACAAATAACAAGGCCCAGAGGGGCCTTTCATGGACTAATGATACTTGTGTGTCACTAGGTAACATATAGCTTGGCACCTGAGGCAGAATAAGAAAACAGGTTTTTGAAAGTCAACATAAGCTAGGTTATTAAAAGAAAACAACTCAGTAAGTAAAAAAAAGCAGAAATTATATATAAGACACTCTTTTACTGATACGGTTTGGATGTTTGTCCCCTCCAAATCTCATATTGAAATGTAACCCCCAGTGTTGGAGGTGGGGCCTGGTGGGAGGTGATTGGATCAGGCGGGGAGATCCCTCATGAGTGGCTTAGCTCCCTCCCCTTGGTGATGAGTGAGTTCTCACTCTGGTAGTTCACAGGAGATCTGGTTGTTTGGAAGAGTGTGGCATCTCTTCCCTCTGTCCCTTACTCCCTCTCTCACCATATGACATCAGTTGCTTCCGCTTGGCCTTCAGCCCTGATTGTAGCCTCCTGAGGCCCTCACCAGAAACAGATGCTGGAGTCGTGCTTGTACAGCCTGCAGCCAATTAAACCTCTTTTCTTTATAAATTACCCCAGTCTCAGGTATTTCTTTATAGTGATGCAAAAATGGACTAACACACTTACCAAAACAAAATAAACAAAATTAGGAACAAAGATGTAAATCAAAACTCTCTGACTACTTGGAAATTTTGAAATAATCTGCTAATTAACAAATATGTCAAGAAGATAAAGTGCACAAAAGCACTCTATTAAGAAAACAATGAAAATGAGAACTACATATTAAATTCCCTGGGAAGGACTCAGAGCTAAACTAAGAAAATTCACAGCCTTAAGTGCATTTATTATTAATAAAAACAAAAAACAAAATGGGAAAATCAGCATACTAAGTAAACAATATAAAAATTCACCAAAGGAACAAAAGGACAACCCAAAAGAAATAGAAGAGAACAGTATATATAAAAGTGGATATATGTAAATTATCAACAGCATAACAGTAGCATTATTTAATAAGCTACAAAGCTTATTAGATAAAGCTAAAATGGGTAAATTTAGCCAGGAAATAGCAAATGCTCTTACTGCACCCTATAGTTGTATGCTACGAACTATGAAAATCTAGATAAAATGGATAATTTTTAAAGGAAAAAGTAAAATTCTAAAACTGACATAAAAGAAAGAGCCTGAATACACCAATAACTGATGAAGAAATTGGATAACTTGGGGGTGAGGATAGGGGAAAGTATTCAATGTGTGTGGATAATTCTTTTAAAGTCTCAATTACGAATAAAAACGGGTAGGTAGGAACTAACCAATTTCCTCAAAGCTAGTATGGCCTTGAGACTACAGTTAGATAAAGAGTTGATTTAAAAATCAGAAATTGTGTACCACTTTCACTCTTGCATGTAGATCTGAAGAATTTAACGACAATACTAATGGATTACCACTTTAAAGGACAGGCATGGTAGAAAGGACTCTAGGGTCAGATGGACCCAGATTCAAAGCCAGATGCATTTCATAGTGCAAACCTGTGGCACAGCCAGTGCATCATTCTCCGGCTGCCTCTCTCTCCCTCTCTCTCCTCTTCTCCCTCTGTCTCTCTTCCCCTCCTATTCTCTCTCTCTCTTCCCGCTCCTCTCTCTCTCTGCCTCTCATATCACGCACCAGCTCGACCACAGATTTGCTCTATGAACTGGGCCTACTCTGTAGCCTCTCTGAGACTCAATTTCCTCTTCCATAAATCAGGAACATAATATTCATCCTATGAGGCTAAGGCAAGAATTATTGAGAAAACGTATACCAAAAATATAATGCTTTGTGAATAGTTTCTAATTACGCATGCGTACTAAAGGAAGGAAAAAACAAACCACGATGAAATTAAGCTCATCACAGAATGGAAGAATAGTCTAGCAAATTGAAAACTAGTAATTATAATACTCCACAAAAGAGACTGAATAGTAACAATTATTTGTTCATATCAATAAGTGCTGAAATGGCATTAGAAAAATCCAACATCCGGCCAGGCGCGGTAGCTCACGCCTGTAATCCCAGCACTTTGGGAGGCCGAGGCAGGCGGATCACAAGGTTAGGAGATCGAGACCATCCTGGTTAACACGGTGAAACCCCGTCTCTACTAAAAAATACAAAAAATTAGCTGGGCATGGTGGTGGGTGCCTGTAGTCCCAGCTAGTGGGGAGGCTGAGGCAGGAGAATGGCGTGAACCCGGGAGGCGGAGCTTGTAGTGAGCTGAGATCGCGCCACCGCACTCCAGCCTGGGCGACAGAGCGAGACTCCGTCTCAAAAAAAAAAAAAAAAAAAAAGAAAAATGCAACATCCATTAAAAAAATTAGACGTATACATCTATATTTAACATCCTTAAACATCCTTTAACATCCTGGAAGCCAAGAGTCAACATTGTACATTGTCAGTGAACAAGTGGGAGACCATAGAAATCATGGAAGAGTAATCAGAAAAAAAAAGACAAAAACATGTTGTGTTTTACAGGCAAATTATTAATTTTTTATTTTGTTTATTTATCTTTTTAGAAATGAGGTCTCACTCTGTTGCCTGGGCTGGAGTGCAGTGGCAGTGGTACAATCATGGCTCATTGGCCTTAACCACGGGTTCAAGGATGGGTTCAAGCCATTCTCCTGCCTCAGCCTCCCAAGTAGCTGGGACTACAGGCACGCACCACCATGCCCAGCTAGGCAAATAGCTATTGATTACTTATGTAACCCAAGGACTATCAGGTAAAACTATTAGGAAAAAGCATACAGGTACAATAAATGGGAATAATGAGAGCCTTTTTGTACACTAATTATAACCTGATAGAAGACGTAATGAAAACTGGGAATCTCATTCATAATAACCAAAACATAAAATAATCCTAGGAATTAACTTGATGAAGCATATATAAGAAGAAACTGCAAAGCCTTCTTGAGGAAACAAAAATCATTTAGAAAAACTTAAAATTTCTTCAAGTCTCAGTTTTTAAGGAAATTGCATATATTTTTAAACCAGGAAACATGATCTGTGAAAATGCACTCCCCACTATTAAAGGGTGTCCTCTTAGCTAAAATTCCAGAAACCCCTATCTAATAATCTACTTTATAACATTGTTCCTTTGAATATGTTTTGGGTTAGATGACAGCCTAGTGTTGGCAAAGTGAGAAGATCTGGGAATGGGAACTGGATTGGCATCTGAGTTTAGCCACAGACCCAGAGAAAAGACATTCCCATTTGGGTGTTTTTAGGTCCTAGGTGAGCAATGGAAGGAAGCAGCATTTGAGTGGGGTGGGGGAGAGGAAGGTAATTCAGAAAGGCAGCCTCAGTATAGTGGGGATGTATAATCCTTTATAAAATCCTATAGCAACCTAAAATCCTATAGTAATAACTGACTTTACCGTATTTGTTAGCTTTGTTTTTTATTTTATCAAAATAATACATGTATACAGTCTAAGAATCAATTTCTGAAAAAGTGGCAATACCAGGCTCGGTCCCACAGGGAACAGATGGCATACTCAAGTGGGGCAAGAGAAGTGAGTTTGATGAAGGGACAGATTATAAGGGCCTGGCAGAGTCAAAGGAGTGCAATAAGGAAAGGTGAAGCTCCCAGGGAGTTGTGACTACCCCTAAACCTGAGGAGGAGCAGTTTCAGGAACCAGGAGGGAGAGCTGAAGCTGGAAGACAGGGTGGCTGGGCAGAAGCTGTGGCTGCTGGAAGAGGACCACCCACCTGCAGCCTCCACTGGCAGGGAACAGTGGGTGGGTAGGTAGAGACCCTGACCTCACTCTCCTCTGTCCTTGGCTTCCCACTGACCAAATCCAGCTGGAATGCAGAGGGTGAGAGAGCCACTTGATGAGATCCCTCGACGTCACTCTCCCAAAGCAGGATGGAGAGGAGAGAAGAGTGGATCTGGGGGTGAGAATGAAATCCCTAAAAAACTCTCCTGTGCAAAGTACCTAAAAGTGCCGGAAAAAAGTGAGAGAAATCCTCTGGGACTGAATCTGCTTTATTCATCTAGTGTTATCTTTGTGGGATTTGGGGAAACAACAGAGATTTAGGTGTTCAGCCTTCCCTGTTTAACTGGAAAATGTGATCACGGACCTTCCTTCTCCACTCCCAACCCATACATGACTGAATGGTTGTCATAAGACTTCCTTTCCGGAGAGGCAGAAGGAAGGCAAGAGAAAAAGGGTAAAGAAGATATTTAATCCTTTCTCTTTTGCCCTTTCTTTCACTGAAACTGTGTATGACGACACAAGTGTTGGGTGCCAAATTCTATTTCCTGGTGAAATCCTATATTTGTGACTCAGCCTGGTGGCAGCAGCAGTGTCTCCTGTCCCATCATAGCACTGGCAGTGGCACAGCTGGGAGGCTCTGATGGGCAGACTTCTCAGGTTTGGGAGGGATTTCACAGTGATGGAAGAAGGAAGCAGTGGGATTATTGTTCACTGTATGTTTGTGATGGTTCATTTTATGTGTCAGCTGCGCCATTGGGTGCCCAAATTATTTCTGGGTGCATCTGTGAGGATTTCCAGATGTGATTCACATTTGAATCAGGTAACTCAACAAAGGAGACTTCCATCTCCAGTGTGGGTGGGCCTCATCCAATCAATTGAGGGCTGAATAGAACAATAGGCAGAGGAAGAAGAAATCCATTTCTTTACACCCTGCCTGCCTGCTTGACCAGGGACATTGGCCTTCTCCTGCCCTGTGGCTGGGATTTACACCATCGGCTCCCTTTGTTCTCAGGCTTTTGGACTTCAACTAGAACTACACCACTGGGTCTCCTGGGCCTCCGGTTTGCAGATGGCAGATTGTGGAACTTCTCAGCCTCCATAATCATGTGAGCCAATTCCTCATAAAAAATATATTATCTATCTATCTATCTATCTATCTATCTATCTATCTATCTACCTATCTACCTATCTATCTAATCTCTCATTTATCTATCTCCTGTTGGTCTGTTTCTCTGGAGAACTGTAATATAATGTTTAATTTTATTTCTGCAGTTAGATTGAGAAAGAAGGGCTATGGTCCATATGGTATCACTGTTCTAGGCATGGTGCTAAGGAAACCCAGAAATGCTTAGTTTTATTCATAAATGGGAAAAAACTAGACAAGCTAAACATTATAAAGCTAACAATTCCTCTCAAGGTAATTTTGAGATTTAGTGCAATCCCACTTAAAATTCTGACAGGATCCTTTTCAGAGCTTGATGAAATGATTTCAAAATCATTTGTAAAAAGAGAAAGATAATAATATTGAGGAATATTTTCAAAAGAAAGAGCACCTCCATTTCCAAGCCAGAAACCTAGCTTGTCAGCTATGATGTTTCTCTCTCTTACTCCTCCGCATCCAGTCCATGACAGAATCTACTGTTAAAAGAGATGTGAAATATACCAATTTTCTCCATTACCACTTTCACCGCTGCAGTCCAAGCCACACCATTGCTCACTAACTGACTGCAATGTCCTCCTTGCTCATCCTCCCACACACCACTGGCCCCATCCAAGGTGCTGTCCACTCAGCAGCCACATATGGCCTTATCTCTCTCCTGGCCTAACCTCTTCATCAGCAGCTTTTCATTGCTCATCTCCCTCCACTCTCTTCCTTCCTTATTTTGTAACTGCTTCTCATTCATTCATCCATTCATTCCACACTATTTATTCAGAACTTTCAATGTGCCAGACAATGACTGATGCCCTGGGGAGACAAGGAGCAAAATCAGACTTGATTCATGCCAACACCCTAGTGGTTTTAAAGGCAAAGGACAATAAACATGAAAAAAGATTCAAGTGTGTTGCTAATTAAACCAATGCCAATTTAAAATACGACTAATTTTAATAAATTATTACTAAATTAATAAAATTTTAATTAAAATTTTAATTGAATGCTGAGAAGGCTGGGGGGAACAGACACATTTATTCATTATTGGTAATAAACTGAATTGATACAAATGTTTTGGAGAAGAATCTGGCAAGACGTCTCAAGGGCCAAAAGAAAAATCCATATCCTTTGATCCAGCAGTTTTAATCTTGGGAAATTATTTCAAGGAAATAATTCCAAACAAAGGAGACGGGTTGAGGAAGACTTTAAGTACCAAGCGTTGTGTTTTTGTTTTTTTGTTTTTTTTTTGAGACAGAGTCTCACTCTGTCACTCAGGCTAGAGTGCAGTGGTACAATCTCGGCTCACTGCAACCTCTGCCTCCTGGGTTCAAGCGATTCTCGTGCCTCAGCCTCCTGAGTAGTTGGAATTACAGGCACACACCAGCATGCCTGGTGAGTTTTTGTATTTTTAGTAGAGACAGGGTTTCACCATGTTGGCTAGGCTGGTCTCAAACTCCTGACCTCAAGTGATCCACCTGCCTTGGCCTCCCAAAGTGCTGGGATTATAGGCGTGACCACCATGCCTGGCCTAAGTACAAAGTATTTTATTGCAGTGCTTTCTATGTTAGCAAAAGACCTGACATTACTTAAATGATCAGTAAAACAATAGGTAAGTTGCCTAGAATAAGCTGAAATGAGTATGAAGACAAAATCAAATGCAAAAAGTAGAACAGTATATTCAAATGTGATATAGATACTCTGTACATAGATGAATATATGAAGAAACAAAAGTAGTTGCTAAGTGTTAGAGTGGTGGTTTTTCATGTGATTGGACTTAATAATAATTTCCTAAATCCGGTGATCCAATAGAAAAGATGGCTGAATTTCATTGTAAAATGAACTTTGATTATATAGAGTATATTTCCCAATTGCTGTATTTATATTTTAGGCAATGTATTGTCAAACGAAAAACATAACTGGCTCCTGGAAAAAATGTTCTTTTCATCATGCATATCTGTTAAACAGCATTAAAACCAATGTCATATCAAAAATGGGAGAAGCTATGCAGCTTACATTGTCAAAGGTGATTAAAGGGTCTCTATGGGATAGTAGCATTTGTCAAAAACCCAAGAGCTGTATTCAGAGCTAGAGAATAAAGAGACTCAGCATCTTTTAGGTAACTCCCAATTCCTTGGCAAAGAATGGGCATGTCTCCAGCCTCCAGGACACCCTCATGTGGTTACACTGCCTAGTCACCTTGTTTCTGTGAAGCAACTGCTTCTGAGCCATAGCTGGAAGCTACAGACTCACAGTGCCTAGAACAGACATTGCAGGAGCTGGCAGTTCTTCTGACACTTTAGGGTCCATGAACTCCATTCAGGACCAGTGAATCCAGACCTTCTCTTTCTGACTTCTAAGTTAGGATCTCTGCAATGAAGGTTTTTGTAGAGTGGGGCAAATCTGTTCAGTATGGCACCAAATTTGGTACCAGTTGAGTTCATGTTAGTACAGCAGGGCCTTATTAAAAGATGCTTTGTGTATAAGATGCCAATTTTTCTGCAGAAGGACAGAAGATTGATTGCCTCCTAATAGCCTACAGAGGAAGGCAAAAAGGAGTCAGGAGACCTGAGCTTTGATTTTGTTTCGGACACTCTGTGGCTATGTCATCTGAGTCTGTAACTTCTTTGTGCTTCAGGAGTTTTTCACTTATAAAATTAGGAGGTAAAACTTACATGATAAGTTAAAATGCATTTCTAGAACTACTAGATTAGAAGTGTTTTAAAAGGATTTCACGAAGATGGCCGAATAGGAACAGCTCCGGTCTACAGCTCCCAGCGCGAGCGACGCAGAAGACGGGTGATTTCTGCATTTCCATCTGAGGTACCGTGTTCATCTCACTAGGGAGTGCCAGACAGTGGGCGCAGGTCAGTGGGTGAGTGCACCGTGCGCCAGCCGAAGCAGGGGCGAGGCATTGCCTCACTCGGGAAGCGCATGGGGTCAGGGAGTTCCCTTTCCAGGGGTGACAGAAGGCACCTGGAAAATAAGGCCACTCCCACCCGAATACTGTGCTTTTCCGACGGGCTTAGGAAACGGTGCCCCAGGAGAGTATAGCTCGCACCTGGCTCAGAGGGTCCTACGCCCACGGAGTCTCGCTGATTGCTAGCACAGCAGTCTGAGATCAAACAGCAAGTCGGCAGCAAGGCTGGGGGAGGGACGCCCGCCATTGCCCAGGCTCGCTTAGGTAAACAAAGCAGCCGGGAAGCTTGAACTGGGTGGAGCCCACCATAGCTCAAGGAGGCCTGCCTGCCTCTGTAGGCTCCACCTCTGGGGGCAGGGCACAGACAAACAAAAAGACAGCAGTAACCTCTGCAGACTTAAATGTCCCTGTCTGACAGCTTTGAGGAGAGCAGTGGTTCTCCCAGCACGCAACTGGGCATCTGAGAACAGGCTGACTGCCTCCTCAAGTGGGTCCCTGACCCCTGACCCCCGAGCAGCCTAACTGGCAGGCACCCCCCAGCAGGGGCAGACTGACACCTCACACGGCCTGCCAGGTACTGCAACAGACCTGCAGCTGAGGGTCCTGTTTGTTAGAAGGAAAACTAACAGAAAGGACATCCACACCAAAAACCCATCTGTACATCACCATCATCAAAGACCAAAAGTAGATAAAACCACAAAGATGGGGAAAAAACAGAGCAGAAAAACTGGAAACTCTAAAAAGCAGAGTACCTCTCCTCCTCCAAAGGAACGCAGTTCCTCACCAGCAATGGAACAAAGCTGGGCGGAGAATGACTTTGACGAGCTGAGAGAAGAAGGCTTCAGACGATCAAATTACTCCGAGCTACGGGAGGATATTCAAACCAAAGGCAAAGAAGTTGAAAACTTTGAAAAAAATTCAGAAGAATGTATAACTAGAATAACCAATACAGAGAAGTGCTTAAAGGAGCTGATGGAGCTGAAAACCAAGGCTCGAGAACTACGTGAAGAATGCAGAAGCCTCAGGAGCCGATGCGATCAAATGGAAGAAAGGGTATCAGCCCTGGAAGATGAAATGAATGAAATGAAGTGAGAAGGGAAGTTTAGAGAAAAAAGAATAAAAAGAAACGAGCAAAGCCTCCAAGAAATGTGGGACTATGTGAAAAGACCAAATCTACGTCTGATTGGTGTACCTGAAAGTGACGGGGAGAATGGAACCAAGTTGGAAAACACTCTGCAGGATATTATCCAGGAGAACTTCCCCAATCTAGCAAGGCAGGCTAACATTCAGATCCAGGAAATACAGAGAACGCCACAAAGATACTCCTTAAGAAGAGCAACTCCAAGACACATAATTGTCAGATTCACCAAAGTTGAAATGAAGGAAAAAATGTTAAGGGCAGCCAGAGAGAAAGGTCGGGTTACCATCAAAGGGAAGCCCATCAGACTAACAGTGGATCTCTCGGCAGAAACCCTACAAGCCAGAAGAGAGTGGGGGCCAATATTCAACATTCTTAAAGAAAAGAATTTTCAACCCAGAATTTCATATCCAGCCAAACTAAACTTCATAAGTGAAGGAGAAATAAAATACTTTACAGACAAGCAAATGCTGAGAGATTTTGTCACCACCAGGCCTTCCCTAAAAGAGCTCCTGAAGGAAGCGCTAAACATGGAAAGGCACAACTGGTACCAGCCACTGCAAAATCATACAGAAATGTAAAGACCATAGAGACTAGGAAGAGACTGCATCAACTAACGAGCAAAATAACCAGCTGACATCATAATGACAGGATCAGATTCACACATAACAATATTAACTTTAAATGTAAATGGACTAAATGCTCCAATTAAAAGACACAGACTGGCAAATTGGATAAAGACTCAAGACCCATCAGTGTGCTGTATTCAGGAAACCCATCTCACATGCAGAGACACACATAGGCTCAAAATAAAAGGATGGAGGAAGATCTACCAAGCAAATGGAAAACAAAAAAAGGCAGGGGTTGCAATCCTAGTCTCTGATAAAACAGACTTTAAACCAACAAAGACCAAAAGAGACAAAGAAGGCCATTACATAATGGTAAAGGGATTAATTCAACAAGAAGAGCTAACTATCCTAAATATATATGCACCCAATACAGGAGCACCCAGATTCATAAAGCAAGTCCTGAGTGACCTACAAAGAGACTTAGACTCCCACACATTAATAATGGGAGACTTTAACACCCCACTGTCAACATTAGACAGATCAACGAGACAGAAAGTTAACAAGGATACCCAGGAATTGAACTCAGCTCTGCACCAAGCGGACCTAATAGACATCTACAGAACTCTCCACCCCAAATCAACAGAATATACATTTTTTTCAGCACCACACCACACCTATTCCAAAATTGACCATATACTTGGAAGTAAAGCTCTCCTCAATAAATGTAAAAGAACAGAAATTATAACAAATTATCTCTCAGATCACAGTGCAATCAAGCTAGAACTCAGGATTAAGAATCTCACTCAAAACCGCTCAACTACTTGGAAACTGAACAACCTGCTCCTGAATGACTACTGGGTACATAATGAAATGAAGGCAGAAATAAAGATGTTCTTTGAAACCAACGAGAATCAAGACACAACATACCAGAATCTCTGGGATGCATTCAAAGCAGTGTGTCGAGGGAAATTTATAGCACTAAATGCCCACAAGAGAAAGCAGGAAAGATCCAAAATTGACACCCTAACATCACAATTAAAAGAACTAGAAAAGCAAGAGCAAACACATTCAAAAGCTAGCAGAAGGCAAGAAATAACTAAAATCAGAGCAGAACTGAAGGAAATAGAGACACAAAAAACCCTTCAAAAAATAAATGAATCCAGGAGCTGGTTTTTTGAAAGGATCAACAAAATTGATAGATCGCTAGCAAGATTAATAAAGAAAAAAAGAGAGAAGAATGAAATAGATGCAACAAAAAATGATAAAGGGGATATCACCACTGATCCCACAGAAATACAAACTACCATCAGAGAATATTACAAACACCTCTACGCAAATAAACTAGAAAATCTAGAAGAAATGGATAAATTCCTCAACACATACACCCTCCCAAGACTAAACCAGGCAGAAGTGGAATCTCTGAATAGACCAATAACAGGAGCTGAAATTGTGGCAATAATCAATAGCTTACCAACCAAAAAATGTCCAGGACCAGATGGGTTCACAGCCGAATTCTACCAGAGGTACAAGGAGGAGCTGGTACCATTCCTTCTGAAACTATTCCAATCAATAGAAAAAGAGGGAATCGTCCCTAACTCATTTTATGAGGCCAGCATCATCCTGATACCAAAGCCTGGCAGAGACACAACAAAAAAAGACAATTTTAGACCAATATCCTTGACGAACATTGATGCAAAAATCCTCAATAAAATACTGGCAAACAGAATCCAGCAGCACATCAAAAAGCTTATCCACCATGATCAAGTGGGCTTCATCCCTGGGATGCAAGGCTGGTTCAATATACGCAAATCAATAAATGTAATCCAGCATATAAACAGAACCAAAGACAAAAACCACATGATTATCTCAATAGATGCAGAAAAGGCCTTTGACAAAATTCAACAACCCTTCATGCTAAAAACTCTCAATAAATTAGGTATTGATGGGATGTATCTCAAAATAATAAGAGCTATTTATGACAAACCCACAGCCAATATCATACTGAATGGGCAAAAACTGGAAGCATTCCCTTTGAAAACTGGCACAAGACAGGGATGCCATCTCTCACCACTTCTATTCAACATAGTGTCGGAAGTTCTGGCCAGGGCAATTAGGCAAGAGAAGGAAATCAAGGGTATTCAATTAGGAAAAGAGGAAGTCAAATTGTCCCTGTTTGCAGATGACATGATAGTATATCTAGAAAACCCCATTGTCTCAGCCCAAAATCTCCTTAAGCTGATAAGCAACTTCAGCAAAGTCTCAGGATACAAAATCAATGTACAAAAATCACAAGCATTCTTATACATCAATAACAGACAAACAGAGAGCCAAATCATGAGTGAACTCCCATTCACAATTGCTTCAAAGAGAATAAAATACCTAGGAATCCAACTTACAAGGGATGTCAGGGACCTCTTCAAGGAGAACTACAAACCACTGCTCAAGGAAATAAAAGAGGATACAAACAAATGGAAGAACATTCCATGCTCATGGGTAGGAAGAATCAATATCATGAAAATGGCCATCCTTCCCAAGGTAATTTACAGATTCAATGCCATCCCCATCAAGCTACCAATGACTTTCTTCACAGAATTGGAAAAAACTACTTTAAAGTTCATATGGAACCAAAAAAGAGCCCGCATCGCCAAGTCAATCCTAAGCCAAAAGAACAAAGCTGGAGGCATCACACTACCTGACTTCAAACTATACTACAAGGCTACAGTAACCAAAACAGCATGGTACTGGTACCAAAACACAGATATAGATCAATGGAACAGAACAGAGCCGTCAGAAATAATGCCACATATCTACAACTATCTGATCTTTGACAAACCTGACAAAAACAAGAAATGGGGAAAGGATTCCCTATTTAATAAATGGTGCTGGGAAAACTGGCTAGCCATATGCAGAAAGCTGAAACTGGATCCCTTCCTTACACCTTATACAAAAATCAATTCAAGATGGATTAAAGACTTAAATGTTAGACCTAAAACCATAAAAACCCTAGAAGAAAACCTAGGCATTACCATTCAGGACATAGGCATGGGCAAGGACTTCATGTCGAAAACACCAAAAGCAATGGCAACAAAAGCCAAAATTGACAAATGGGATCTAATTAAACTAAAGAGCTTCTGCACAGCAAAGGAAACTACCATCAGAGTGAACAGGCAACCTACAAAATGGGAGAAAATTTTCACAACCTACTCATCTGACAAAGGGCTAATATCCAGAATCTACAATGAACTCCAACAAATTTACAAGAAAAAAACAAACAACCCCATCAAAAAGTGGGCAAAGGACATGAACAGACACTTCTCAAAAGAAGACATTTATGCAGCCAAAAAACACATGAAAAAATGCTCACCATCACTGGCCATCAGAGAAATGCAAATCAAAACCACAATGAGATACCATCTCACACCAGTTAGAATGGCAATCATTAAAAAGTCAGGAAACAACAGGTGCCGGAGAGGATGTGGAGAAATAGGAACACTTTTACACTGTTGGTGGGACTGTAAACTAGTTCAACCCTTGTGGAAGTCAGTGTGGTGATTCCTCAGGGATCTAGAACTAGAAATTCCATTTGACCCAGCCATCCCATTACTGGGTATATACCCAAAGGACTATAAATCATGCTGCTATAAAGACACATACACACGTATGTTTATTGCAGCATTATTCACAATAGCAAAGACTTGGAACCAACCCAAATGTCCAACAATGATAGACTGGATTAAGAAAATGTGGCACATATACACCATGGAATACTATGCAGCCATAAAAAATGATGAGTTCATGTCCTTTGTAGGGACATGGATGAAATTGGAAATCATCATTCTCAGTAAACTATCGCAAGAACAAAAAACCAAACACCGCATATTCTCACTCATAGGTGGGAATTGAACCATGAGAACACATGGACACAGGAAGGGCAACATCACACTTCGGGGACTGTTGTGGGGTGGGGGGAGGGGGGAGGGATAGCATTGGGAGATATACCTAATGCTAGATGACGAGTTGGTGGGTGCAGCACACCAGCATGGCACATGTATACATATGTAACTTACCTGCACGTTGCGCACATGTACCATAGAGCCTAAAGTATAATAATAATAATAATAATAATAATAATAAAAATAAAAAAAGGATTTCACTATTTCCAGATGACAAGCAGAGATCTATGGCATTACAATAGATAGGGAATGCCAGAGGTCATTTAGGCGATTCCCCTGCCTCCCTTCTTATCTAACCACATCTAGCCCCTCCTAGAGAGAATGCTGTGCTCCAATGGAGGGAACCCCAGAAACAGCACTTGGAACAAACCATTTTGTACAATAGTTGAGAAGAGCCTCAGGAGATGTGGCCCACCTGCAGAGACTGGGTGTTGCCCCATCCTTCCTATAGTGTCCAACATAAATTCCCAAGGGCAAGTTACCCAAAGAGTACTGAAAGTCAGACACCTTAGGTTGCTATCTTATCTATTGCAGAGGTTCTCAAAGTCTGGACCACAGACCCCTTGGAACCCCGAGACCCTTTCAGGGGGTCTAGAATGTGAAAACCACTTTTATAATAATGCTAAGATATTACTTCCCTTTGTAATGTATTGACATTAACTCTGGCACTGAGCATGGATCAAGTTAATGGCCCCAAACCATGTTAGTCGCTGATGTATTTTTCACTGCCATATACCAACAGTAAAAAACAAAAGGGGTCCATTTTACTTAAGAATGTCCTTGGAGGGTATTGGCAAGATGGCCGAATAGGAACAGCTCTGGTCTGCAGCTCACAACAACACCAATGCAGAAGGCGGGTGATTTCTGCATTTCCAACTGAGGAACCCTGTTCATCTCACTGGGACTGGTTAGGCAGTGGGTACAGCCCACAAAGGATGAGCAGAAACAAGGTGGGGTGTCGCCTTGCCCAGGAAGTGCAAGCAGCTGGGGGCCTCCCTCCCCCAGCAAAGGGAAGCTGTGAGGGACTGTGCTATTCAACCCAGATACTACGCTTTTCCCATAGTTTTTGCAATCCGCAGACCAAGAGATTCCCTCGTATGCCTACACCACCAGGGCCCTGTGTCTCAATCACAAAACTGGGCAGCTGTTTGGGCAGACGCCAAGCTAGCCGCAGTTTTTTTTTTTTTTTTTTTTTTTCATACCCCAGTGGTGCCTGGAACTCTAGCAAGACAGAACCATTCATTCACTCCCCTGGAAAGGGGGCTGAAGCCAGGGAACCAAGTGGTCTTGCTCAGCAGGTCCCACTCCTGTGGAGCCCAGCAGTCTAAGAACCATTGGCTTGAAATTCTTACTGCCAGCACAGCAGTCTGAAGTTGACCTGGGATGATCGAGCTTGGTGCGGGAAGGGGCATCCACCATTACTGAGGCTTGAGTAAGCAGTTTTCCCCTGACAGTGCTAAGGAGGCTGGGAAGTTCAGACTGGGCGGAACTCAACACAGCGTGGCAAAACAGCTGTGGCCAGACTGCCTGTCTAGATTCCTCCTCACAGGGCAGGGCATCTCTGAAAGAGAGGTGGCAGGCCCAGTCAGGGGCTTAGAGATAAAACTCCCCTCTCCCTGAGACAGATCACCTCAGGGAAGGGGTGACTGTGGGCCCAGCTTCAGCGGATTTAAACTTTCCTGCCTGCCAGCTCTGAAGAGTGCAGCAGATCCTGACAAGGAGGATTCTACCTCCTTGTCAGCGGAGCTCGAGCTCTGCTAAGGGACAGGCTGCCTCCTCAAGTGAGTCCCTGACCTCCGTGCTTCCTGACGGGGAGAGACCTCCCAGCAGGGGTTGACAGACACCTCATATAGGAGAGCTCCAGCTGGCATAAGGCCGGTACCCCTCTGGGATGAAGCTTCCAGAGGAAGGAGCAAACAGCAATTTTTGCTATTCTGGAGCCTCTGCTGGTGATACCCATGCAAACAGGGTCTGGAGTAGACCTCCAGCAAACTGCAGCATACCTGCAGAAGAGGAGCCTGACTGTTAAAAGGAAAACTAACAAACAGGAAGCAATAACATCAACATCAACAAAAAGGACCCCCACACAAAAACCCCATCCAAAGGTCATCAGCCTCAAGATCAAAGGTAGATAAATCCATGAAGACGAGGATAAATCCAATGCAAAAATGCTGAAAATTCCAAAAACCAGAATGCCTCTTCTCCTACAAAGGATCACAACTCCACTCCAGCAAGGGCACAAAACTGGATGGAGAATGAGTTTGACAAATTGACAGAAGTAGGCTTCAGAAGGTGGGTAATAACAAACTCCTCTGAGGTAAAGGAACATGTTCTAACCCAGTGCAAGGAAGATCAGAACCTTGATAAAAGGTTACAGGAACTGCTAACTAGAATAACCAGTTTAGAGAAGAACATAAATGACCTGATGGAGCTGAAAAACACAGCATGAGAACTTCCTGAAGCATTCACAAGTATCAATAGCTAAATCAAGCAGAAGAAGGGATATCAGAGATTGAAGATCAACTTACTGAAATAAGGCACGAGGACTAGATTAGAGAAAAAAGAATGAAAAGGAACGAACACAGCCTCTAAAAAATATGGGACTATATGAAAAGACCAAACCTACGATTGACTGGGGTACCTGAAAGTGAGGACAAGAATGGAACCAAGTTGGAAAACACACTTCAGGATATTATCCAAGAGAACTTCCCCAATCTAGCAAGACAGGCCAACATTCAAATTCAGGAAATACAGAGAACACCACAATGATACTCCCCGAGAAAAGCAACCCCAAGATACATAATTGTCAGATTCACCAAAGTTGAAATGAAGGAAAAAATGTTAAGGGCAGCCAGAGAGAAAGGTCAGGTTACCTACAAAGGGAAGCCCATAAGACTAACAGCGGGTCTCTCTGCAGAAACCCTACAAGCCAGAAGAGAGTGGGGGCCAATATTTAACATTCTTAAAGAAAAGAATTTTCAACCCAGAATTTCATATCCAGCCAAATTAAGCTTCATAAGTGAAGGAGAAATAAAATCCTTTATAGACAAGCAAATGCTGAGGGATTTTGTCACCAACAGGCATGCCTTACAAGAGCTCCTGAAGGAAGCACTAAACATGGAAAGGAAAAACCGGTACCAGCCACCACAAAAACACACTAAAATATAAAAATCAATGACACTATGAAGAAACTGCATGAACTAATGTGCAAAATAACCAGCTAGCCTCATAATGACAGGATCAAACTCACACATAACAATATTAACCTTAAATGTAAATGGGCTAAATGCCCCAGTTAAAAGACATACACTGGAAAATTGGATAAAGAGTCAAGACTCATCAGTGTGCTGTATTCAGGAGACCCAGCTCACATGCAAAGGCACACATAGGCTCAAAATAAAGGGATGGAGGAATATTTACCAAGCAAATGGAAAGCGAAAAAAAGCAGGGGTTGCAATCCTAGTCTCTGATAAAACAGACTTTAAACCAAAAAAGATAAAAAAAGACAAAGAAGGGCACTACATAATGGTAAAGGGATCAATGCAACAAGAAGAGCTAACTACCCTAAATATATATGCACCCAATATAGGAGCACCCAGATTTATAAAGAAAGTTCTTAGAGACCTACAAAGAGACTTAGACTCCTACAGAATAATAGTGAGAAATTTTAACACCCCACTGTCAATTTTAGATCAATGGGACAGAAAATTAACAAGGATATTCAGGACTTGAATTCAGCTCTGGACCAAGTGGACCTAATAGAACTACAGAACTCTCCACCCCAAATCAACAGAATATACATCCTTCTCTGCACCACATGGCACTTATTCTAAAACTGACCACATAATTGGAAGCAAAACACTCCTCAGAAAATGCAAAAGAACAGAAATCATAACAAACAGTCTTGCAGACCACAGTGCAATCAAACTAGAACTCAGGATAGAGAAACTCACTCAAAACCACACAACTACATGGAAATTGAACAACCTGCTCCTGAATGACTACTGGGTAAATAAAAAAATTAAGGCAGAAATAAATGAGTTCTTTGAAACCAATGGGAATAAAGAGACAATGTACCAGAATCTCTGGGACACAGCTAAAGCAGCATTAAGAGGGAAATTTATAAGCACAAAATCCCACATCAGAAAGCAGGAAAGATCTAAAATCGATACCCTAACATCACAATTAAAAGAACTAGAGAAGCAAGAGCAAACATTCAAAAGCTAGCAGAAGACAAGAAATAACTAACATCAGAGCAGAACTGAAGGAGATAGAGACATGAAAACTCTTCAAAAAAAATCTGTGAATCCAAGGATCTGGTTCTTTGAAAAAATTAACAAAATAGATAGACTGCTAGCCAGACTAATAAAGAAGAAAACAGAGAAGAATCAAATAGACACAATAAAAAATGATAAAGGGATATCACTACTGATCCCACAAAACTACAAACTCCCATCAGAGAATACTATAAACACCTCTACACAAATAAACTAGAAAATCTAGAAGAAATGGATAAATTCCTGGACACATACACCCTCCCAAGACTAAATCAGGAAGAAGTTGAATCCCTGAATAGACCAATAACAAGTTCTGAAATTGAGGCAGTACCAACTAAAAAAAGCCCAGGACCAGACAGATTCACAGCTGAATTCTACCAGAGGGACAAAGAGGAGCTGGTACCATTCCTTCTGAAACTATTCCAAACAACAGAAAAAGATGAACTCCTCCCCAACTCATTTTATGAGGCCAGCATCATCCCAATTCCAAAACCTGACAGAGACACAACAAAAAAAGAAAATTTTAGGTCAATATCCCTGATGAACATTTATGTGAAAATCCTCAATAAAATACTGGCAAACCAAATCCAGCAGCACATCAACAAGCTTATCCACCATGATCAAGTCAGCTTCATACCTGGGATGCAAGGCTGGTTCAACATATGCAAATCAATAAATGTAATCCATCCCATAAACAGAACCAATGACAAAAACCACATGATTATCTCAATAGATGCAGAAAAAGCCTTCAGTAAAATTCAACACCGCTTCATGCTAAAAACTCTCAATAAATTATGTATTGATAGAACCTATCTCAAAATAATAGGAGCTATTTATGACAAACCCATAACCAATATCATATTGAATGGGCAAAAGCTGGAAGCATTTCCCTTGAAGACCAGCACAAGACAAGGATGCCCCCTCTCACCACTCCCATTTAACATAGAATTGGAAGTTCTGGCCAGGGCAATCAGGCAAAAGAAAGAAATAAAGGTATTCAAATAGGAAGAGAGGAGGTCAAATTGTCTCTGTTTGCAGATGACATGATTGTATATTTAGAAAACCCCATCATCTCAGCTCAAAATCTCAAGCTGATAAGCAACTTCAGCAAAGTCTCAGGATACAAAATAAATGTGCAAAAATCACAAACATTCCTATACACCAATAATAGGCAAGCAGAGAGCCAAATCATAAGTGAACTCCTGTTCACAATTGCTACAAAGAGAGTAAAATACCTAGGAATACAACTTACAAGGGACATGAAGGACCTCTTCAAGGAGAACTACAAACCACTGCTCAAGGAAATAAGAGAGGACACAAACAAATGGAAAAAAATTCCATGCTCATGGATAGGAAGAATTAATATTGTGAAAATGGCCATACTGCCCAAAGTAATTTATAGATTCAATGTTATTCCCATCAAGCTACCATTGAGTTTCTTCACAGAACTAGAAAAAACTACTTTAAATTTCATATGGAACTAAAAAAGAGTTCGTATAGCCAAGACAATCCTAAGCAAAAAGAACAAAGCTGGAGGCATCATGCTACCTGACTTCAAACTATACTACAAGCCTACTGTAACCAAAGCAGCATGGTACTGGTACCAAAACAGATATATAGATCAATGGAACAGAACAGAGGCCTCAGAAATAACACCGCACATCTACAACCCTCTAATCTTTGACAAATCTGACAAAAACAAGCAGTGGGGAAAGGATTCTCTATTTAATAAATGGTGCTGGAAAAAATGCCTAGCCATATGCATAAAACAGAAACTGGACCACTTCCTTATATCTTATACAAAAGTTAACTCAAGATGGATTGAAGACTTAAATGTAAAACCTAAAAGCATAAAAACCCTACAAGAAAATCTAGGCAATATCATTCAGGACATAAGCATGGGCAAAGACTTCATGACTACAACACCAAAAGCAATTGCAACAAAAGCCAAAATTGACAAATGGGATCTTACTAAACTAAAGAGCTTCAGCACAGCAAAAGAAACTAGCATCACAGGGAACAGGCATCCTAAAGAGTGGGAGAAAATTTCTGCAACCTATCCATCTGACAAAGGGCAATATCCAGAATCTACAATGAACTTAGACAAATTTACAAGAAAAAAACAAACAACGCCATCAAAAAGCGGGTGAAGGATATGAACAGACATTTCTCAAAAGAAGACATTTATGTAGCCAACAAACATATGAAAAAAAGCTCATCATCACTGGTCATTAGGGAAATGCAAATCAAAACCACAATGAGATACCATCTCATGTCAGTTAGAATGGTGATCATTAAAAAGTCAGGAAACAACAGGTGCTGGAGAGGATGTGGAGAAATAGGAATGCTTTCACACTGTTGGTGGGAGTGTAAATTAGTTCAACCATTGTGGAACACAGTGTGGCAATTCCTCAAGGATCTAGAACCAGAAATACCATTCAACCTAGCAATCCCATTACTGCACATATACCCAAAGGATTATAAATCATGCTACTATAAAGACACATGCATATTTACGTTTATTGCAGCACTGTTTACAACAGCAAAGACTTGGAACCAACCCAAATGCCCATCAGTGATAGACTGGATGAAGAAAATGTGTCACATATACACCATGGAATACTATGCAGCCATAAAAAAGAATGAGTTCATGTCCTTTGCAGGGACATGGATGAAGCTGGAAACCATCATTCTCAACAAACTAACACAGGAACAGAAAACCAAACACAGCATGTTCTCACTCGTAAGTGGGAGTTGAACAATGAGAACACATGGACACAGGGAGGGGAATATCACACACCTGGTCCTTTCGGGGAGTGCAGGGCAAGGGGAGGGAGAGCATTAGGACAAATAACCTAATGCACGTGGGACGTAAAACCTAGACAATGGGTTGACAGGTGCGGCAAAACCACCATGGCGCATGTATACCTATGTAACAAACCTGCACATTCTGCACACATATCCCAGAACTTAAAGTTAAAAAAAAAAAGAATGTCCTTGAAAAAACAATAAAAATGATTAATTTCATTAGATCTCTGCCTTTGAGTAAACATATTTTTATTTTTCTGTGTGACTAATTGGGAACTATTCAAAAGCACTTCTGCTATATACTGAAATACTGTGATTGTCTTGAATAAAAGCACTTATGCGACTCTTTGAGGTGCAAGCTGGACTAGCCGCTTTTTATGTTCATAAAACATCATTTTCACTTGAAAGGACAAATGACAGACAAATTATGGTTATTCAGACTTGGGAATTTGGCCTACATTTTCTAAAAAATAAAGTGAGCCTGTCACTTCAAGGAAAACAACTGACAGTATTTGTTGTCAATGATAAAATTCAAGCTTTCAAGCAAAACCCAGAATTTTAGAACACTTGTATTCATTACTATGAACTTGATAGCTTTCAAATATTAAATACTTTTCTGATGAGATTGGTAGTGATATTAATGGATATGGCTTTTCATATTGTTTAATGAACTGTGTCAACACTTGGACAATCTGCATAACTCAGTAAACCAATATTTTCCAAATGATCAACGTAAGATGTTACAAAACCATGCATTTGTGAAAGATCCATTCAAAGTAGAAGGTAAAGCAATGACTTTTAATGTAAGAGTACAAGTTCATTGATATAGTTTCATATTCCACATTGTAATTAACCTTTAAAAAAACAACAATTTGCAGAGTTCTGGTGTAGGATCAAAGATTATCCATAATTATCAGAAAAGGTTATTAAAATACTCTTCCCTTTTCCAATTACATAGCCATATGAGACAGAATTTGCTCTGCATACTTCAACCAAAAAATAGATTTTTTGAATCTATTTGAATCTCTTTTGAATCTAAGTTGAATGCAGAAGCAAAGGCAAATGGGAATCCAGGTGTCTTCTATTAAGCCAGACAGAAAAGACAGTTGCAAAAATGTAAAACATTGATCCTCTTTTTACATTTCTTTTGTTTTGAATATAGGTATTTTCATAAAATATGTTCTTTATATTAACCTGGAACAAGTTTATTATTTTTAATTTACTAGGTTTATTTTAAAAATAAATAATATTTTTCAATTTCTCTGTTTTAGTTTTTGATATATGGAAGGTTGATGGCTATAACCCATATAAACCACTTATGTTGGGATCCTCAAAGATTTTTTAAGCATACAAAAGGGATCCTGAGATTTAAAGGCTTAAGAACCACTGTCCTAAGATCACTGTAGAGAAAGCAGTGTTTTGGATGACTAATAAAGGACAGGGGGCCTTGGCAATTGTCAATTTGCACTATTGTGGGAAGCTTCTCTGGGCATGATGATAGAGAATGGTTATCAAGACAGTATCATCTTTGCAGCGGCAAAAAGAAATTCATCTATTACTTAAGACTGATAGAAATAACTTTTGAGAACATTAAATTTTCAAGATCCTGATTAGATCCTCCCCATGTCCTTTTAAAGAGCTCCAGTCCCCCTGAGTGTTCACTTCTTTTCCTCCATGGAAGGTTTGGCTCACACTCTCCTCCGTACTGCCCATCATAATTAGGTGAAGGCTAGACATCTGCCTCCCAGGTCATAATGAGTGCCACTCTGAGTTCAACAATCAGTACACAGTGCTTGGGAAGACAACAGGCACTAAGAATCAAAGATAAGCACGTCATCACTTTTGTCCTGGAGGACTTCTCAGTCTAGTGGGAAAGAAAGACTTTTTAAAAAATAACTACAGTATGCTATGTTAAGTGCTATTCTGTACAAGTGACCAAATTTCTCCAACCAAAAATTAGGACACAATCTGACAGTTGTCTATGAGACATAATGTCAGAAATGGAACAATCCTAGAAGATCTGGAACACACGTCTGCTATATTTACTAAGAAACTCTCAACAACTCCACAGAAACTCTGTATAGATTTGTACTTGATTTGGCCCAAAGACCCAAAAACAATTTTTTTTTACCTCCTCCCTAAATTCTGGGAAATGACAGTGGCAGAATAGGAAAGGTCAAGAAGCTTCTTAGGATCACAAAAGATGAGTAATGGGCCCCTAACATTTTATTTCCGCTGGTTAGTGGATAGGAGAGGCTGGAGGAAATTTTTCCATCACGCTTGTTCCAAATGTTTTCTTTCCCCCAGGCAGAGAGTCCAAGTTTCTTCACACAGGTCTCCCACCCAGCTGATGCAGATCAGGCTGAATCTCAGAGTCAGAAGAATGAACTAGAAAGAGGCTTCTAAGATCCCAAGCCTTGATTGCATGTGGGTAACATTAAACAATAGAGCTCTTGATTTGTCAACAAATGTCGAAGTCCCCTCTGGGTGGGCTGCGTGGGGATCATGGAGGTTCTGATCTGGTCTGAGTCTTCTTAAGTCCAATCATGTGCCCTTTTCTCCCCCTTTCCTTTGGGACCTGAGCCAAATTCCTCTTTTTAATCTCTCTCCCATTCCTACTGTTCTTCCTGAACTGCGGTAACTCCAAAGTAAAATGTACAAGAACAAAACAGACAATGAACAGAAAAAACAGGCTCAGTGCCACACATGGACATCCTGCCACCCACAGAGAGAATGGGCAACATGCAACACAAACAAAAGGCAGGCGTAGGAGCCTGAAAATCCCTTTGGATCTTGGATTCATTACTTACATCTCAATGTGGGCAAATCATGACATCTCTCTCCTCTCCAGTAAACGTATCCACAAAAACACATTACTTTCAGGATTAAACACTATAACATATGTAGAAATGCTTGGTTCACAGTAAGTCCACTTTTCTTATAGTCTTCACATCTTTCTGCATGACTATTTGGTTAGTGTCTGTCTCTCCACTAGCCGCTGAGTGGCTTGAGAATATGTGGTACATCTTTTTTTTGTTCAGTATTATAACTCTAGAGCTGAGCACAGTGCCTGGCACATGTTAGGCGTTTGTTGAGACAATTATATGATAAAGTGGAATTAGTAGGATCTACTTAAAAAATAGTAAGTTTGGGGTCTCCTGACAACTCTCATGGCTTTGTATTGGCTATCTTGATAACAATGTTATGAAAAGATTATTATTATTATTATTTTTTGAGTCAGAGTCTCGCTCTGCTGCCCAGGCTGGAGTGTAGTGGTGTGATCATGGCTCACTGCAGCCTTGAACTCCTGGGCTTAAGATACTCCTGCCTTAGCCTCCTGAGTAGCTAGGACTACAGGCAAGACTACAGGACTACAGGCATGTGCCACCATGCCCAGCTAATTTTAGAATTTTGCTATGTTGCTTAGGCAGGTCTCTAACTCCTGGCCTCAAAGGATCCTCCCATATCAGCCTCCCAAAGCACTGGGAGTACAGGCTTGAGCCACCATGCCTGGCCCCTCATGAAGGGATTTCAAGGTGGCATCTGAAGTCAGTAAAAAAAGGGCATGCTGACTAATTACCAACACCTATGATAGTAGAGTATTTGTTGACCTTGACCTATAGAGTCAAGAGCAGGTCCCTTTTGCCAGCTATTTCCAGCAGGTCTGTCATGGAATTCATGGACAGGGTCATTGCAGGGGGATTGAGGTTACCAAATGCCTCACCTGAATATAAGCAGCGTGACTTCGGGAATATTTTTTAAAATCACAGATAAGAAAGCACAATGCTGGGGCTGGGCGCAGTGGCTCACACCTGTAATCCCAGCACTTTGGGAGGCCAAGGTGGGTGGAGCACCTGAGGTCAGGTGTTCAAGACCAGCCCAGCCAACACGGCAAAACCCCATCTCTACTAAAAATACAAAAATTAGCTGGGCATGGTGGCCTATACCTGTAATCCCAGCTACTCAGGAGGCTGAGGCAGGAGAATTGCTTGAACCCAGGAGGTGGAGGTTGCAGTGAGCCGAGATTGTGCCACTGCACTCCAGCCTCGGCAACAGAGTGAGACTCCATCTCAAAAAAAAAAAAAAAAAGAAAAAAAATAGCACAATGCTATGCAAAGAAGCTGAAAGCATACCCATATAATGTCTGCCTGTCTTGATTAATATACATACTTGGATTGTGCATTTCATGAACCAGCCAATACTAGGGAGCAGATCTGACATGCTGCAACTAGTGTGCCCTACAACCAGACAGAACTTTGACAATGTGCTTTTCCCCAAACCACAGAGTAGCCACTCTACTCACGAGGGTAATCCTTTGGGTGTGTCTTCTCGGACCAATTCCCATAAAATGTGAGTCTGTACTTGGCAGTTCCACAGGCACAGCAGTCTAAGATGGGTTTGTCAGTCACCCCATCAAATGTGGAATCTGAAACAGTCAGAAAAGTCACCAAGTTAGAAAGTAAACGTGGGTTGTATATAAGGTGGTGCTATCATGGTCTCATTTTATCCTTAACCCTTAGGAAAAGAAGATGCAGCTTTCATTAGTTAATAAGACTTAGAGCCAGATCAGTACTTGGGCAATAAAGGATTTTGTATGCCTCTAAGTATGGTAATATTTTGAAAAAAAAATGAGAGCTTTTTCCCTAATAACTTGAGAAGATCTGTGGGAGCAATAACCCATAGGTTATTTGAGAATATTTAAGATGGGGGCTATGTTGAAAAATCAGGGGCAAAATTTACTCAATCATCCTTTCCGGATCCTGGTCTCCTTCCCCACACCTCCCACAACAGGATTTCTCTAACAAATTTTAAGAGGAATACACATGTGTGCTTTCTCTAGGAAATATTCTCTGGGACCAAAATGACAGAACCAGAAGGAATGACTTTGAAGCAGAGCAGTGAAAATAAATGGAGAGATATAAAGAATTACTGAAGGGAGAAAAAAAAGAGGCATGCATATATAATCACGTCACTTCTTATCACACTTTCGAGACTTCACTGGGAGGAGTAGGGGGTGGAAATGTGTTCATAAGCTCAGGTTTACTGTACTTCTGGGTATAGAAGTAGCCAGGAAAAAACTTAAGATTCCCTCTCGGCCCTCATTTTTAGCTGTGAATAGCTGATAAGTGGGGAAAGAGAGATTACAGGAATAAATTAAGTATTTCCGATTGTCAAACCCACATCTCTAGCTGCACGTTGTTGCTTTTAGTCTGTTCTGCTTCCTGCAAGATGAAAACAATGACTACAGATGTAACTTGCTTCAGTTGCTTTTTTTCACTTTCTCTAGTAGTATTAACATAAATGGTTTTTTCTTTGCAGTTGGACATTTATTCTTAAATATTATACAAAGAGTAGTGACAAAGAATGTTAAAATCATTGTGAGTGTTATGAAGAGCATTTTACAAGACTTCCTTTTGGAATTTACTGGGTTGATTTGGTTTAAATATATAAAATCCATGATGGATAGAAGTGAATTCTAGGTTCTAGGGTGGAGATGAAAGGATGAAACATCATAATAATAACTACAAAATACTGAGTCCTTTTATATGCTGATTTCTTTCCGTATATTGTTTCATTTAATCCTAACCATGCTAGGAGGTAAGTACTTTTGCTATCCCCATTTTACAGGTCAGTAAATTGAAGCAGATTAGGTAACCTGTTCAAGGTCACAGGGTTAGTGAACAGGGCAGGCAGAACTGGAGGCCAGGTCTTTTTGGGTCCAGGGCTCATACCCTTAATCTCTGCACTACATTACTCCAGGAAAGACCTCATCTGGATAGGTCTGCATAGATAGCAAAGAGAGAAAACTTTTTTATTGTTTCTGTGTTGCTTTTTCCAATGAAGAAAAATGCACTAAAAAAAAAAATTGCCTCCCTACATAGCTCTAGGATTTCTAAGTCAGAGATACACGCTGAGGTTTCAATTGTAGCTACTAGGGGCTATTAAATGAGGCAGCAATAGTCTCTACAAAAACCAAAAGAAGGCCAACTGGTAGCTTTGCCTTATCAAAAGGGCTTTCAGATATACGTGGTAAACTTAAAGATATTTCTGAGGGTTCAAAGGAATGCATAATAAACCTTTTGGATTTTCAAAGGAAAATAAGCTTCCATTTGAAAAATACATTTTAAAGCTCCCATTTGAAAAATAAATTTTTGAGTTTGAAAATAAAAATAGACGTACTGTTTTCCTATTAAGGAAAAGCCTATTGAAAATGAATCAGGCTTTCAAAGGGCAGTGATAAGAATTGTCCACTTACTCCTCTTCTAACCACAGCAGGGACTGCCAACCATGGGTAATTTCAGGCTATGGAGCATCTCCAGAGCTGCCCTCTCTCCCCATTTCTACTCGAAATCCACTGACTTCCTTTGCACCTCTCTTCCTGTATTCTTTGTTCCTCTTCCCTTTTTCTTCCTTTTCTCATTATCCTGTTTCTGTTGACATTTTTCTCTTTTTTCTGCGTTTCCCTTCATTTTTCCTTTTTTTTTTTTGTCTCTTTCCTTTAATTGCTTGTGACATGGTATTAAAGTATGTGTATGCAGGGCTGGGCACGGTAGCTCATGCCTGTAATTCCAGCACTTTAGGAGGCAGAGATGAGCAGATCACTTGAGGTCAGGAGTTCAAGACCAGCCTGGCCAACATGGCAAATCTCTATTTAGATGTTACTTGTGAGACAGAGATCTTTTCATATTTAGTAGGATGAAACCCCATCTCTACTAAAAATACTAAAATGGGCATGGTGGTGTGTTCCTGTAATCCCAACTACTCGGGAGGCTGAGGCAGGAGAATCGCTTGAACCCTGGAGGTGGAGGTTGCAGTGAGCCGAGATCGTGCCACTGCAATTCAGCCTGGGTGACAGAGTGAAACTCTGTCTCAAAAAAACTAAAAAAAAAAAAAATAATAAAGTATGTGTACGCATATGTTTGTTATAGGTCACTTTTTTGAATATTTTGTTTCTCTGTTCTTAATTGGAAGTAACCTATTGTTTATCTTGCTTTTTAAAAGTATTGGTTGCCTTTGTTTTTCATCTGTGCAGCTCTAGGTCTTCTCCCACAGGCACTGTGGTGTGGTTTTGTTAGTTTGACTGTCGGAGGACAGCCTTATTTTCAGGAGCTGAGAGTTCTTAGGAGATACTTCACTGACACCCTCATGTACTGACATCAATCATTAACTAATGTGCACTGCCCAAAGTCTCAATCCTGATGTTATGTGAAGCCTTGTCTAAGGCATTTACAAGAGGTGTCTTGGAAATGTGTGATCCAAAACACCCACAAGTCCACCACAGCACCTGGATCTCATCACATGAAGATACAGCAGGGATGGGATTGTCATTGAGGAACCAAGAGCTTAATAAGTGGAGATGCTCCCTGTTTAGAGAAAGGCTGAGTGAACTTGCAGGCAGTTGAACACAAAAAAGAAAAGCCTCAGAAGACACGTGTGGTGGTGTCCATCTGGAAGCTGGCCAGGGTTCTTTGGACTGCAGATTCCAGCTCTCCAGCCCTTCTGGGAGGTATGACCCTAATGCAAGGTATCCAACTCTCTCTCCTTTGCTATTGCCATGTTCTCTAAACAATTCCAAACAGGGGACCTAGTTTCTGCTCAGCTCATCTACAGGAGGACAATGCATTGATCTGTCAAAGGCAATGACAAGAACTACTGAACTGGGAAGAAGTTGCTTTGATAGAAAGCAATAGTTAAGGGCATTGGCTCCTGACTTCAAACCCTGCCTTCCACCATGCTAAGAAAGCTATTTAAATTTTTTGTGTCAGGCTCCTCATCCATAAAATAAAAATATAATAATAATCTTTACCATATAGGGTTGCTGTGCAGATTACAAAATTAATGCATATGAAGTGCTTAAAATAGTTATTGGCATGTAGCAAAGCACCCCAAACATATTACCTATTATTATTGTTTTCCCCGAAGACCTTTATCAACCTTTCTTTTTCTTAGTAGCTTATACTTTGCTATAGTTGGAGAGGATTATTTCTTCTCAAAACACTAATTGCTCTAAATGCAAATAAAAATTCTGCAAAATTAAATAGAAATGAGATTGTTATGCTGTATAAACATAGAACATTTTTTATTTTTATTTAGTTATCCAATAACTTTTAAAAACATTCAGATGTTTAAGGTCTTTTTTTTGCAGTAGATTAATGAATAAGCTTTCAGATATAGATAACAAGAGCTATCTATTCTATAGATAGCATTTACTATGTGTCAAGGAGGTACTGTACTATTTTATCTATTTAAGTCACATGGCTAGAAGGGGCAGAGGCAAATTTGAACCTGGGCCTGATCTAAACTCAGGTCTTTGCTTTATCCCCCCAGTCTAGTTAGCCTCCATGAGCTTTGTTACAATACCTTCAGGAGAGGAGGTTGATGAGTTTGCAAATCTAAGGACTAGATCCTTGAATGTGGTGATATCACAAGGTCAACACCCCCTTGGCATCCTCATCCCCTGCTGGTCTTCTCTGGAGAAAATCCTCCCATATTGTCTGGGTGCCACACAAGATCTTGCTGGTGATTTTTTTCCAAAGAACCATTACAGACTTTTTAAAGGTACACAATTGTGCATTCCTTAATTAAGTCCTGTGAATTATTCCAAGGAACCTCTTCAGAATAATCACTGTTTCACAAAAATAAGAAGACGACACCAATATAAGGTACATTATCTTTTACCCAGGGAATCAAGCTGAGTAATTAGAGCTTAAGGCGCATCCAATTATCCACAGCACACAGCCAGATTAAAAATCGGAGCTACGTGAGGAAGCAGAACCCAGAGGAACTCACGAAGCCCCGTCGCCTTAATTCTTGCAGCAGGAGGATTGTGCAAGAGGAGCTGCCTTCCATGTCTCTGCCCCTCCCCCTCCCCACCCACAGGGTCTTACCTTGTTCACAAAGTTTCTTGGTCAGAGAGCCCTCATCTTGAAAATAAATAATGCGTTTTTGTACGATGCTGGCCCTGTGGAGAAAGAAGACCCAAGCACAGTGGTGAGGAGGGCAGGAAGGCAGGTTTGGGGGATCAGTCAGACATAGTCCCTGCTTGGCTTTGTGGCTTTGAGTGAGTCACCCCAACTCTCTGTGTCTTCATGAGAAAATTAACATAACAGCAATACCTGCTTTATGGGGTTGTGGTGAGAACTAAGTCAGAAAATGTATGTCAAGAGATTAACACATACCTAGAAACCACTCCACTAAATATTAGTTACTAAATTGTTTTTGGTGGTTAGGTTATTGTGAAGGTAAGAAAGTGAACTAACAGTATTTTAATAACTTTTCTCAATGGTTTATTTTACTCTACTTTTCATGTTAAACTATTGAGGCCATTTATAGATCAGCCAAATTCAAATCACAGAAGCATGTCAGATCCTCTTTGTGAAGGGGAAAAAGGAATTTAAAAATACATTTTGATTTGTTCTGAAAATGTCATTCTATATCTTTCCTGAAAGTCTAGACAAAACTGTCTCCTACATTCTGAACAAAGACAACTTCAGCTGTTATATCTCCCTCTTAAACATGTCAAATGCAGGATCTTAGAATTTGGAAAAAATATTTTGAGGTTGAAAAATGACTTACTTTTGGCCAGCACATATTTTCGCTTTAATTTGGGATTGCACAGACATGCTTCTTTTATTTTAACCCACTCTGTTGTTGATTTTCAGCTGGCCTTGAAGGGGTTGGATACTGAAACCCAGAGTTTCAGTAATTTGAAAGTTTACAACATTTAAAACTGAGACTATGTGAAAGGATCTTGGGCCACTTCTATAGATTTTCTTCAGCAATGCTACTCAGTCAAAAGGTAATTTTCACTTCCATTAACCCTGTTTAACAGATGTAGGGATTCCTTGACTGTATTATAACTGACCTTACTGAAGGAGTATTAGAGTCACATGATCTGCATGTGTCACATGATCCCAGACCCAGGAATGGGGCCATGTGTGCATGGATCCAGAGTACAGAGGCAATATTCCTGATGGTCTGGGCCTAGGCCAGGATGACTCTCCAAAGAAATGTCTACTGTACATCTAGTCTTGCACAAAATAATACAATTCTGACCATCCTACAGATGTCTTTTACAGTCATTTCTTACCCAAGAGAGACAAGATGTTGAAATACATGAATGAAATATGCTTCCTGTCTACGCAAAGCTACTTTGATCATTCTTTTGACTATGAAGCAAAAGAAAGTCTCCTCAGGCCAAGAGAATAACAGTCTTCACCCCAAAGCCAAATAACAAAGCCTTTTGTTAGTCAGATCATCCCATCATCTCCAACAGTGCTTTTCAGAGTGTTTTCCACTCTGTGCCTCCAGGACCCCTGTGGAGTCTTAGTGGGCTCCACAGGCTTAGTGGGAAGTATCCCAGGCCCCACATTCCTGCTTCAGCCAAAGGCTCTATCCTAATTTCAACCACAACAGCCTCCTCCCCCATTTGTCTTCCCATTATATTTACTGGTGTATTTTCAACAAATAGTTGGGGGTCTGCTTAGGGGCCCGAGGGAGGTTCCAGGACACTGTCATAAACAAGCCAGATGGGGCCACACCACCCATTCTCAAAGTTTACAGCATAATAGGAGAAAGTATCAAATAACCAAACCTGCAGCTGATCATTTAACACAACCTTGATTAAAGGTTAGAAGGAAGTCCACAGAGTGCAGGAGAGCATAGAATAGGGCATCCTAACCATGCTGGGAAAGACTCCCCTGAAAAAAGGTGGCAGAGCTGAGGTTTGAAAGAGCAAACTAGGAGCTAATTAGTCAAGTGGAAGGGAGGAGACAGGGAGAGGGCATCCCTTATGAAGTTCTTCAGGAGGGGAGGGACATGGGTTCATGGGAGGACCCACGAGTGGTAAGTTAGGGAGGTAGTACAGATTATACAAGCCTAATCTGAAAATCTAAGATCTGAAATGCTCCAAAATCCAAAACTTTTTAGGTGCTGACATGACACTACAGTGGAAAATTCCACGTCTGACCTCATGTATCAGGTCACAGTTAAAACATTTATTGGCAGCACATAAATTTAGGGTTAGGAATGATGGTGATGCCAAACAACCACAAACTGTCCACATGGCAGGTTGTGGTGGTGATACCTTTGCTTTCTGATGGCTCGATGTTTGTGTAAAACACAAACTTGTTTTAGGCACAAAATTATTAAGAATAATGTATAACATTAATCTCAGGCTATATATATAATGGTCTATTCATGTATATGTTTGAAATGTGCATGAATTTTGTGTTTGGACTTGGGTCCCATCCCAAGATACCTCATTGTGTATATGCAAATATTCCAAAATCTGAAAAAAAATCACAAATCTAAAACATTTCTGGTCCCAATCATTTTGGATAAGGAATACTCAACCTGTATGAGATGAGCTGGGAAGATGGGTAAGGCCACATTACCCAGAGCCTGCGGGAGATGGCATTTCACTCCAAGTTTAATGAGATATCTTTGAAGAGTGTGCCCAGAGGACTGAGATGATCACATCTGCTCTTTTAAAAGAGCACTCAGGACATAGTAAAAACCAGTTGGTGTGTGGCTGCAGTGGACAGAGCTCCCATGCAAATCAAGTTTTGTTTCCATAAAGCTCTCTTGCTAAAAACATTGAAAAATCAATCATCTACAGGATAAAATACAAACTTATAATATTTAAGGGTCTTTATAATTTTCCCCAAACATATCCTGGCTTCAGTTGTCATCACTTTGTGCCAAGCTTCCTGGGTTGCAGACTTTCAATGTTTATTCTTGTGTGAACACGTCTTCAACTCGACCAGGTCTCTGCCTGTGCTGCCTCCTCTCCCAGAATCACCCATGCCTGCCTTTGCTTGCCTCTGTAATAAATACTCTGAATCTTCTGCCTCCTACTGTAAATAGGGGGACAATGGCAAAGCCTGTCATTTAAAAGCATGATAGTGCATAGAAAAGTAATTGTCCTCAAATTTTTGAAATATATGATTATAAAAATTTTGGGGGACTAGAGATGAAAAACATGTATTTCTTAGACGATGTCTCAGCTTCCTCAATATTCTATAAAATCTAAGGCAACCCATTTCCTCTTTTTGATAATTGTTGTCATTTCTGAGCCCTTACTATGTGCTAGTCTGCACTAAGGAGGCACTTAATATACATTATTACCTTATATAACTTATGCTTTATATATGACAGGTCCTCAAATTCTTCACCCAAAACCCTTGGTCTGGATATGTTTTTGAATTCAGAAATTTTTAGATATCAGAAAGTTAAGATTGTACATATACCACTAATACCTCTATAATCAAACACATCAATATTCTGCAGTAAAATGTTAGATTATGGGGCCAGGTGCTATGGCTCACACCGGTAATCCCAGCACTTTGGGAGGCTGAAATAGGTGGATCACTTGAGATCAGGAGTTTGAAACCAGCCTGGCCAACATGGTAAAACCTCATCTCTACCAAAAATACAAAAATTAGCTGGGCAAGGTAGCCCATGCTGCTTGGGAGACTGAGGCAGGAGAATCGCTTGAACCCACGAGGTGGAGGTTGCAGTGAGCTGAGATTACGCCACTGAACTCCAGCCTGGATGACAGAGGGAGACTCCCTCTCAAAAAAAAAAGTTAGATTATGTAGGAATTTCATTTGTCCTCCCTAAGAGTTCTGTTGCTACCTGTTCACTTTTCAGTCTCCTGTGCTGGATTCCAAGATTCGTACCTTATTTCTCCAAATATTAGTATCATTCTACTACCAATGTTCTAGGAGAAGGAACAGGGTTTGGGGACAGAAGAGAATCTGAGGTTAATGTGGCTTAGGTTGTGATGGTGGGCAGTCTAGTGGGTCATTAGACATAGGGCATTGTAACTTCGGAGAGCTGGGAGGGAATGGGAGTGTGGATGTGGGAGTTGCTGGCCTAGGTAAGAGTCAAAGGATTTGGAGTGGCTGATGTCACCCAGGGAAAGTGTGCAGAGTTGAGAGTGAGAGTCGAACTGAGCCCAGAACCCTGAGGAAGACCAACATTCACCTACAGAGATGCTAGCAGAGACCAAGACTTTGGTACACTTGGTTGCAGAAGTTTCTTTTTATTCCTCATTTGGTCAACTCCTGAGAGAATTTTATATTCCGAGAAAATGCATTTTGAGTCTATTCCCATCAAAACTATAAAACTCAGCTGAGGTTTATAAATCATATTATCATTCAGAAAAATAATAGCTTTACAAGATGAGAAAGCTGTTAGTAAGAACTCCCTTAGCATTTCAAAATGACAAATTTCTCCCATTCTGTGTTGCAATTTGGCAGTACTGTTGCATAGCATTTATATACTGAATGCTCTCTTATCATAAGAGAGCATGTTAAGGAAATCTAAATTAAATTTCTCAGTATGTTAGCTTCTCAAACTTTAGAATATTGAGGTTCTAAATAACTCACTAATCATTTCAAAAGTTTTCTTTTCAACCTGAAAAATGCCATCCTGAATCTCTTAGGTGCTCAGCCCTTTTCTGTTTGGAGGGTTTATTCATTTACCACTCTTTTTCCTGAGGGAATTTGCCTGTTGGGGTGAAGTTAGAGTTTGTTAAGTTGTGGGTTTGCTGTCTAGTGCTAAAAGGGGCTGGGGTCCCTGCTCCCGGGAGAGAGAGATCTCAGAAACTGAAGTACTTGGGAGAAATCAGGTCATGAAATGACTTAAAAAATATACCTGGATCATCAGGGAATGGGTCACAGCCATGTAGAGACAATTCATGTAAGTTCCTACTGTGGTGTGTTGCACACGGTAAATATCCAGTATGTGGTGGTCATTATCATTGCTGCTAAGTCACCAGCCCCTAACAAAAAGTACCTGGCATGTAATAAGTACTTAATAAACAGTAGTTATTTTTATGATTGATGACAGGTCTGTTTCTTTGCTTGTGGAAGGAGGAGTGAGAGTATTACCTTGGTCAGCTGCTTCAGACAGAGACAATAAATTGCCAAAATGAAGGTTGGGTTTGTGGTCTCTAGGCTATTTTTGCCAACCTTCTTCCCAATTCCAGTAAAATCCTTATTACTGAATATTTCTTGAAATACTTTATAAAATTTCTCTATGATCTCAGTAATGTTTTCCATAGAGTTGGTCCAGTTTATAATCAGCAATATTTATTCCCATCTACCAATGAAAAAATACTGTGGGATGACCCAGGAATCAAATATTGAAGTCACCGCAATGATAATATCGGATGCTGAGGCCGTCTCCCTTATTTTACTTCACAAGGATGCCAAGGGCTAACTGAACGATGGCCACATATTTATCCAAAGGCTGTGTACATGCCAGGATGCACACTCACCAATCTTGTATATGGGTTTAGGGAGTCTTAAGAAATGGAGGTATGTTCAAGAGTTAACAAGTATCCAGGAAGCCCAAGACAGTGTGCCCAATAGCACACTGAAGAAAAGTGAAAACTTATCTGCAGGACTCTATCTACAAGACTCCATTACTGTTCAAGGGTAAGGCTGCAGTCTCTGCTTGGGGTCACAAAGCTATAGATTCAGAGGTCATCTACCATGACGGCAAAAAAGCAATTCCAGTAGCTGAAATGAGATTATTCCTGATTAATTATCACTCACTCAAAAACATATGCCGAACACTCATTTTGTGCCAGGCACTATGTTAGGAGCTGAAACTTCAAAGAGGAATAAGAAGCGATGCCTTCCAGTAAGGAGCTCCTATGCCAGTGGGTGAAAAGAGAGAAACAGAAAAAGGAAACTGGAAATCAATGTGGAACATGATAATGGAGGAGCCATGGGAGGCAGAGGTGAAGTGACTAACTTCACAATGGCAAGGCTTCAAGAGGAGGAGATGATGGCGGCTCTGAAGGTCAGAACTGAGAGAGGGGCATGGGAAATAGAGACTCTATGAGACACATGGTAGGAAAATTCATCAGGACTTGTAACATATTGGATCTAAGGCAGAAAGAGAAAGTTAAGCATACGATATTTTATTTATTTATTGTTTATTTAACAGTTAAGCACCTTCCTATGCGCTTCACAGATATTAACTCATTTAATCCCCCCAACCAAGAGGTAGGCACTACTATCATCCCTATTTTACAGATGAGAAAACTGAGATAGAGGGAGGTAAGAGAACTGACTCCCTAGGTACGAACCCCAATGACTAGAGGGAGACATAGTAATGCTAGGATTGACACAAAAGGCAGGGGGATTAGAAAGACATTTTTTTATTTTTAAAATTTTTATTGAGATATTGTAGATTCATATATGGTTGTAAAAAAGAATACAAAGTGATTGTACTCTGCCTGGTTTCTCCCAATGGTGACACTTTGCAAAACTTAAGTATAATTGTACAACCATGATATTGACATTGATACAATTCACTGGCCTTGAGTCTGGATAGAAAATGGTGCAATAAGGTTAGATGAAAGCTAGATCATGCCATCCTAAAGAAACTCTGGCACTTTCTATGACGGAACATACCCTAATGACTCTCACAACACAAATCTGTTAGAATCCCAATCAAACAATCGTCTACAAGTGCTACAACTCAGTGGAGGGTGGCCATTTCTGGCTGGAATGAGGTGGAGACAAAGGTGGAGTTGGGGGAAGTGTTGGTAGAAGTGAGGTTGACCAGGTGTAACTTCTTGGAAAAATGGCACAGGAGTTGGACTTGGAGTCCTAGAGACTAAGTTTGTAAAACCAGGGACAGGAACTTTGCAGTAGAGCTGTATACCTAAAAGAGACCCTTGGCAGGCCCACCATCCGTGGCCCTTGGAAACAACGTTCTCTGCTCTAAGCAGACATCTTGATCTGAATCAGAGGTATCAGCTCCACACAGTGCTGCACACCCATGTGCAGCTTTGGTTATTACCAGAATTTGGCTAAGAGGTCGGTTAGGCTCTTAACAAGACTACAACCCATTCCCAAACTTGTATGGTCATTGGATTTCTCAAGCTCTCAATTCGCATTGCACAAAGTTACACTACAAAGCCCTGGTTCTGATTTTAATAAAAACTAAAGGAAAGCTAGTTTTAGTGCTCAGTTTATTTCCTCTTCAATAGTTAGACTGACCTAGGGATAACAAGGTTACCATGATCCCATTTTCTCTCATATTGTTCAACTTCATCATATACCTTGTCAATACCATTACTCTAGCACTTTACAACTTACCCTTCTCCCCAAATCCAATGGAAAACTAATGATGAATTGATTTTCATATAAGAGATGTAAAAAGAAAAGAATAAAACTGGATTGTGTTTTAAAAGACCTACTTTAGATGTGAGAGGTATTAAAACCAGACAGATATTCATTTATTCATAAGTTTGTCTAACAGAGTAAGTGCCACAAAGCTGTGTTAGGACTTAGAGATACAAAGATGAATAAGCTATTGTTTGTGTGATACCAAATAGTTGCCCACCTGACAGGAGAGTGACGTAATCTGTTGAATCAGAACACTGCATAGCAAGTCCTGGCGTCTACCCAGCGTCCATTCCCTCCATCTTCCCCACTTGCAGAGCTGTCATTTTGTTTGGGGTAATATCAGACATGCCAGTCATGATAGTCCTGTTCCTGCTTTCCCAGCCTTCCTTGCTGCTGGTGGTAGGACACGTGACCCACATGTGGCCTCAGTAACATAACAGGAAGTTTGCAAGATGGAAGAGACAAAGTCTGTAAAACCAGGGACAGGAACTTCGCAGTAGAGCTGCACACCTAAAAGAGACCCTTCTGAGGAAGTTTTGCTTTCCAGGTAAGAAAAATAAATGACCCACCATGGCCTTTCCCTTACAAACACAATGTGTGGAACAAGGCAGCCATTTTGCTACCATGAAGAAAGGCCAGGAAGAATCACAAAGACACTGGCCCTGACATCATTTAGCTGCTGAAAGAATACCAGCAGTCACTTACCCTGGGCCTTCTTGTGGTATGGGAAAAATAAACCTCTATTTGTTGAAGCCATCATCAGCCAAGTTTTGTAATGAATGCTGCTCTTAAATGCGTGCCTAACTGATGGAAAGAGGCATGGTGGGATATAGGGAGGGCAGTTCAGAGGAAAGGAGGAGTCAGGCTCTGTCTGGTCCCATATGTAGGCCATAAGTTTGCACCACTGGGGAGCTGTTAGAGGTCTTTTATTGTTGTTTTGTTTTTTTTTTGAGGCAGTCTCACTGTCTCGCCCAGGCTGGAATGCAGTGGCATGAACACAGCTTACTGCAGCCTCAACCTCTTGGACTCAAGTGATCCTCCTGGCTCAGCTTCCTGAGTAGCTGGGACAACTGGTGCCTGCCACTATGCTTGGCTGCTTTTTACATTTTTTTTTTTTTTTTGTAGAGATGGGGTCTTGCTATGCTGTCCAGGCTGGTCTCGAATTCCTGGCAAGTGATCCGCTTGCCTAGGCCCCTCAAAGTGCTGGGATTACAGGTGTGAGCTATTGTTCCCAGACTGAAGGTTTTTGGTGGGAGTGAGGGGCAGGGATGCCCTTCATCAGAAGAGACTCTGAGAAGAGGGACAGCTGTGGACAAGGCCTTATAAGAAGGCCTTGGATTTGGGAACCAGAGGGTCCCTGTGCTGGGTCAGGCCTTCAAGTTTACACCCCAGAGATGTGGCTGTAAAGGAAAGGTGGGATGGGAGTTGTGAGCAGGAGTTTGACAGGAAAACACAAGCAAGGGAAACACTTTTTTTCTCTCTGGAGGAAGCTTTCACATGCCTGTAAGGTGAAGCTGAGGAAAGAGTGGAAATCCTTAGGGGTACCTGCTGGATCACCGGCTGGAAATTTGTCAGCTGTTGGAAAACTCTTCAACTCATATGAATGAAATAAATAGGCTGCAGGAGGTAGTCCCGGTTGTGGAAGCTCTGACAGGCAGACAATTCTAGTTAACAGGACTATTTCTCATTTTCTATAATTGTTTTAAACCAAACTATCAATTTTTTTTTCCAGCGTCTTTTGACCCTTAATGGTTTTCTTCATCTGGTTGAAATTATCCATGGTATTTCTTAACCTTGCAAAGAGATATTTGTCTAATCCCTGAGCCTGGGGTGAAGGCAGTATCTCACATACATCATTAAGCCAAAAAATCTTTTCTCTTAATAACACATGAACAAGGGGTTTGATGTTACTGAAAAATTACTTTTATTTTTCAGTTTGATGTTACTGAAAAATTACTTTTGTTTTTCAATCAGCCTTAGCATATTACTTAGCATTTTGCAATTGATTGGGGTACCTGGGGTATTACTAGTCAAGGGACAACTGGCAGGCTGTCTCTATGACGTTGTTTAGCTGGTGACTATTAATGCCCTTACAGTTCACTTGCTATTCGGTGACCTACCGGGCTCTCCCTGCCAGCCTTTTCACATCTATAAACACTTCCTTAAACTCAGAGCCCCTTGAGTCCAGGGACTGTGTCTTATTCATCATTGCATTCCTAGGACCTGAGGATCGGGCCAAGGATTATCAAACCTGGAGTTCTTAACATAGGGTTTGCAGACAGGTTTTAGGATGATGAAATTTTGTTTGATGTGCACAAGTGCATTTTTCTGAGTCAGAATTCATAGCTTTCATCTGCTTCTCAAAGGGGTTCTTGACCCCAAAAAGCTTAAGAATCACCATTAGGTCTGAAATATATGACAGTAGATATGCAGAAGGGCATTAATGTCATTCCATTTAATAAAATATTCCAACTAAGATATACACTTTTTTCCTAAAGATTAAGGTCAAATTTTTATTCCAAGCACCCAAGACTTCAACTGCTTTCTCTCCAGACTATGCTCTGATCCAAAATAGAACCTGTCTCAGCTGGAAAACAAGAAATAGAAAGTGAAGTGTTGCTCTTGGGTTTCTCGGGTGTTCTGTGCTGAGTCCTTGCTGCTCCGCAGCTGGGCGTGGGTGTAATCACATAATCGCCCCAGCCTCTAAGGAAGAGGAAATGCTGCCACATTGCAAGCTCCCTCTTGGCTGGGTTCACGCAAGTCATTACTCTCTGCAGTTCGTCCCACTTTGCCTTGGCTTCAGCCTCCTCCCGCTTCTGTGGGTTCCTGCAAACGAGGGCTGACTGCAAGAGCACTGTCCTCTCAGGTGTAAGGAAACAATCCAGGTGACACAGCAAGGTCCTTGAGGGCAGGCCACCTGCCTTCTTTCTGTTTCCTCTCACTCAGGTTTTCTGCTGTGGAAATGGGAGCGTCTTGTAGAGAAGTAGAACTGGCTGTTGGGAGATGCTTGCTCTTTAGGTGGGGTTGGAGGTGTGGGAGGGGGGTTACTGTTCTCAGCTAGGAACTCATAGTCCATGATTGGTTCCAGAGGATCTTTGAACCCCTGAAAAAACTGTATGGAAAGTATATGCAAAATTGTAAGCATGTGCATTGCTTTGGGGAGAGATTCTGTAAGAGCAGCTGTCTAAAGTAGAAGCCATGATTTTCATGCCTGCTAGTACCCACCTGACTCCCCTCTACCCCATCCTAAGGAAGGACACACACAGAAGATTAAGTGAAGGATTTTCTGGTTAATTACTGCAGTAACCTCCTAATGGTCTCCTGTCCTTGCCAACCCATCCCATTTACCTATGCTCTGCCAGGGGACTGATCATCACCTCTTCATTATCACTTTCTTTCACACATTGTTAGCAACGATGGCACCACATCCTAATTATGCTACCCCCAACCTGTACCACACCCCAGCACAGGGTGTGGCACACAGTAGGTCCTCTCTTAACAAAGGCTCCTCTCTCACTTACAGGTTATAGTCCAAAGTCTTGGCTAAACATCCACAATCCTGAACACTGGGGTACAAGCCAACTTTCAGGTCTGATACCCCCCTCCCCAAGTACCTGAACTCAGCTTTACTGTGTGGATGTGTGTCACACATCTCCTCCTCACTTTTACCCTCCTCTCTGCCTAATCAGATCCCAATCATCTGTCACCATCTCACTTCCTCCTCAGAGCCGCATTAACCAGGACCATCAGAAGTGACCTGTCCCTCCACCAGACTTCTAGAACACAGTTTGTTGTTACTGTTCATTTGGCATTCAGGCATTGGGTACTCTTGATGTTTGCTTGAACTTTATTTAATATCTTGTGTTATCCTTTGATTTACTGCATGTTTATATTTTGCATTTCTGCCTTAATTCCAAGCTTTTTGTGGGTAGGAACCTTGTTACTCCCTGGTGGACCCTCTAACATTTGGCACTGAGCTTTCCTACAGGAAACATTGCAGGTGTGCTGATGTGATGCATTTTCAATACACTGACTTTCCCCATAATTCAACTCTTTTATATTCAACACATAATTTTGAGTGTCTACCATATGTCCACAATCTGGCAAGAAGCACAAACTCTTCTGTATTAGCAGTGCCACCCAGAGTGCTGTGTGATCAGCAAACAGTGACTGGTCTGAATCATGAAACATTTCCCACTGCATAAAGGCTGTTTATGCCTTCTGTGTTTTGACCAAGCTAGGCAGTTTGGCTGATGGCAACCATTGTTCTCAAAAGGAACCACGGAGGCTGAACTCAAAATCCCTTCACAATGTTGGGAATCAGCAGGATGATGGTATGTCCAGCAGTAGGAGGTGAAATCAAGCACAGAGCTTTCTTATAAAAAAGACACTTGCTGATTGCACAATGCATTCGACTTTGCTCATCCATTGAGTTGCCCCATGTTTCTTCTTTTCAATGTCTGTGCCCCTCTTGTAGCATCTGACCTCATCCTTATGTGGCATAAGCTCATCAGACATAAGCCACGGTCATCTTGGACCCTCACAGAGTTCTGGGGCAACAGCATGAGACCATATGTAAGCTACAAAATCTGGACATGATCTGTCCTGTTTCCTAATCTTTCTCACAGAAATATTTTCAGCTACAAGAAAGGAAGGAAGAAAGGAAGAGTGGGAGAAGGGAAGAAAAAAGGAAGGGAGGAAGGGAGGGAAGGAAGGAAACAAAGAACTCTAGTTTTCTTAGTGAATAATGTGGAAAAGAAATTAATGTGATCCCATTTTAATGCAGAGCAGAATGTAAATGACAAATTTTTTTATTTTAATGGTAAACCACTCATGTTTATGTTGGGAGACTTGGGAATCATTCTGGAGCTTCTGTGTGAAACAAGGTACTGCAAATTGTTCTCAAGTTGGTAAGGAATAAATTAAAACCCAATACATAAGTAAAAATCTATATCCTAAGGTTGACAATGTAACATGTACATTTCCATGTTGCATATCTGGGAGACATGAGGGAGTTGAACATTCAGAGAATGTGTCCCTTGAAAACACTTAAAACCTTTACAAGGTAGGATAGGTAGAAGTCACAGAGGAGAGAGGGATAAAAAGAGGGAAGGAGGGGGAAGTCTCTATCTCCTCATCTCTGTAAGGGAACCAGAGCAAAACCAGGTAGTTGCCACCTCCATGGTGCAGCACAACAGACCTCCCTGGAGCTGGACCCTTGCATTGTGGTGGGCCCAAACTTTTTCCAGGGTCTTTGTCCTGGTCACTGCTTTGTTTGTAAATGGATGAGTCTGGGCCATGAGATTAAGATGTACATTTCCCTAGCTTTCTGGATATCTCCATGTGAAGGATGTTTCTATTACAAAGTGAGATGCATTTCAACAAAGTCAACTAGCAGCATTCTTATCCTCGGAGGATATTTGGCAACAATCTTTTGGTAATAACATTTTGCACTGTATTTAATGCTTCTCCATCCAAAGGCATCAATATGTACAGTGTTTCTCTGGGCTGATATAGTCTTGAAAATCTACAGTTCACTCTCCTGCCGATTTGGATTCTTCTGTGTTCAAGCTCCCCTAGAGATGACCAGAAGTTCCTCATGGCCAGAGGTCAAATGCCACTGATTGGCCCAGTTTGCGATGCTACTGTACTGGTTGTCAGTAGAAAAGGTAGGAAATCCTGGCCTTCCATGTGTCTAGTACCCTTCTTAGGATATGTAAACCAGTTTTTTGATCCATAAATGTTTATGATTTATGTAACATGCTTTGGAGAAACCGATTAATTGCAATTGATTACACCAGGGATCAATGCATGAGCCAAAGTCATCCATATTAGACTTGAGGGATGCTGGCCATTTTGGAGTTGCCTTCCTGCTGACCCTGCCCAGTAAGGGTTCTGAATATTGAATGATGTGAACCGGCCTGCTTGAATTCTGTCTTTTGGGAAAAATAAGTTTCAGTCAAATTAAGAGAAGATGAGTCACTTACACAGGCGTAGGTCCAGAGCAATGGACAATTGTCTAGAGCACTTTTCTCCTAGAGCTGTGGTATATCCCACTGTGACCCAGTACTACCAAGGCTGATGTGATGATGTAACTAGCCAAGCTATCCCACATCGCATGTATTTGTGCAATAAACTTCCAGCACTGATGGTCAACTTGTGTGTGAGGAAGACCACATGCAAGCCTGCAGTTAGCAACATTGCCATTTGCATCTGTTGGGCTCTTGTTGTAGTGGTTAGGCCTCATCAGCATAAAAATGAAGTTGTTTTGATTTGATGCTGTCTGTCTATCAGAAAACTGTTATTAGGAAAATCACATTAATTAGTGACAGCTGAGGAGAGAACCAGCTTTTGGAGCTGCAGCTGCAAATGTCTGCAATCTGACTGTTGACTAAATAGCCTCCGAGTGTATTTAATCACGTTAATTTTGTTTTCCTCTATTTGTATTACTGTTTAGGGCTGGTAGTTAATCTACATTAAATAGTCTGATACCATTAGTATACTTTAAAGAATAACATCAGCAGTCCTATTCCTCCATGATTTACTGGAAGTGATACATTGTTTGGCTTAATGCTAATATTTTAATTTTATGCAGGAAAATGGAGAATTAATTAAGAGTAATTTAAAAGCTTGACCTATTAACTGCAATATTTGATTAAGCTGAAAATCTAATTTTACAACCAATCATGGATAACAGAATTAGATGACTGGATAGATGGATGGATGGATAATTGGATAGAATGCCAGATACATAGAATGACAGTTAGATGATAGATATGTACATTCACACACACACATAAGGACTTGAACCTTCTACATTCTAATTCTTACCAGCTTATTACTTGTTCTTATAATCACCATGAAATCAGCGTGCTAAAGACATGGTACAATAGAAAGACCTCTGTAGTCAGGCAGATAAAATTTTATTCTGGATCTAGCTGTTTTGTGTGTAGGTGAATTTCTTCCCTGAGCCTCAGTTTTCTGTCCCACAAATTGAGGTTAATATCTACTTTATGGAGCTCCTGTGTGCATTAATGGTATAGAAAATGCCTAGCATGAGATAGGAGCTTGAAAAATTTTATCTTTCATTCTTCCTTCTCCTTTAAACCTTGCGTTACTATTTATTATAACTTCTCATATTTATGCCTTTTTTACCAAACTAGAGAATTAATGAAACCCTTATAAGGTAGAGACTCACTCTTGTTCACCGTTGTATCTGCCCACAGTGCATGGCACAGTAACTGGGACCTACTGGATGTTGGTACCAATGGATCAGTGTTGGCCCACGTGCCTTGGTTTTATCACCAACCAGTATGACAGTGATGACTAGCATCTACTGAGTGCTTGCAATGTGCCAGGCACTCTGTAGTAGACATTTTATTTAGTTCAAGGGTTTGCAGCCCTGGTTGCTCATTAGAATCATTTGGGTGCCCTAATTCCATCCCAGACAAATCAGATCAGAATTTCCAGAGGTGGGGCCAAAGCACAGGTGAGTTTTAAAAGCTGCTCAGGTGATTCCAATATGCAGCCAGGGCCAAGAATCCTGGTTATCTTGTTTAATTCTCCTGCCTATGAGGTAGGTAGTACTCTTTTTGCAAATAAATGAAGCTGAGGTATAGAGGGATCAAGTACCTTGCTCAAGTTCAGCTGTTAAGAGGTAGTCCAGGATTAGGAGCCCAACAACTTTGACTCCACAACCCATACCCTTCTCCACTGGGCTCTCCTGTCTTCCATTTGGCAAGGAAATTCCCAGCTAAAACTACTGGGTATTAGATAGTATGTAGGTATCCTTGGTATTAGGCAGTAGATTCTGACCATCGCAAAAGAAAATGTACAAAAGCCCAGCAAATCATTTCCATTTTAAAAGTGAAGGCCGGGTTTCTATATCTTGACATTTATACTCAGGGTCTGTGTGATCCAATTCAAATCACATTATCTCTCTGAGTTTCAATTTCTCACAATTATTATGATGTTGACCTAGCAAGAGTAGTTGGGGGGTAGAGTGGAAGGTGCTCTGCAAACCCTAAATTACTTTTAAAAATGTAAAGGGGTACTTCCTATGCCTTTGCTCCTGATTCCCATTTTATAAGGAGGGAAACAGGCTCAGACTGGGTAGAGCCAAGATTCCAACCTTGATCTGTCTGACCCTAAAACCCACCTGCAAGGGGAAAGCTTTGCCTAACAGAATGTTTAGAACCAGTCAAGGACCTTCTTGACAACACAATTAGCAGAAGCATCTGTATTGATCACCAGGCAGGTGTGGAAAGGGGGATTTTTCCCGGCTGCGGAGGAATAATGAAATAACCAGGCTTTTCTGTAGAAACCTGTTTTAGAAATGACTGTGGCAGCGGCTGCTGGGGGGAACTTGCTCTTCCCTCCCTCCCACACTCTTCCCCAGCCAGTAACTCTGTCACTTCCTGGCTTTGTTCCAGGGGCTAAAGGGAAAATGGAAACGCAGCCTGGTTCCAAAGAAAGCTTGGCATTTCAGGTTCTCAGATGAATATTCATGTGCCAGCCCCTCTAGTCCCTGTGCCTTGTTTTTTCTCCTTTCCTCCCCAATTCCTAGCACCAGCCTGGCACATAGTAGGTGCTCACTAAATATTTGTCCAATAAATAATCGAGTCCTGAGGAGGTAGTGGGGGGTCTATGGTGATGGAAAGTATGTTTCCCATTCCCTCCTGCCTGAGACCACATGCAAAAGAGCCTTTTTCACCTTTTACATTTTGACTTTGCCTTATTCAGTTTCCATCCTGAACAGCTCACCTTGACCCAACTTCGTGCCCAGTTTCTTGCTGGGCACAGCCTTTCCCCCTGAGGGCCCTTTGGACCTGATCCTTCTTTGATTTGACCCTTTGCTTCCCTCCTCCACTATGAGCTGCGCTGACTCTGCAGCCACCCTGGGTAAAACCCTCACTGGTCCAGCCCAGGCTGCTGGTGTCCCTGGACCCATTGCAGGTCTCACACAACTGATAACAGGGCAGGCATGAAAAGGCAGTGAGTGGAATGAGGGGAGGTGGCTGGAATGGGTAAGATGCACCAACAGACACAGCTTGTAAGATCCCCACTCCCTCTACCCCTCTAGTTATAGAACTATTGAGGCCTTCAAGACACTTTATAAAAGACATAATCCCCTGAGAATTCAGCCTCATTAAAGATGTACTCTGGCATTGTGGTAGATCAAAAGCTTGGGCTACAGAGTTAGGCTGTCCAGGGTTCAAATCTCAGCTCTGCTACTTACGAGCTATATCATGTCGAGCAAGCTGTGCTTCAATTTTCTTCTTTGTAAAATGGAGGAAATAATAGTATCTGCATTATAGGATTGTGGGTATGTATTTTAGCAATTGTTACTGTCATTAAAAAATTAGAGCAATACCCAGCTGAATGCTCAAAGAAGGGATGTTTTGGCAAAGGAAGCAATAAAGAAGAGAAGGAAAGTATAGAAAAAGAGGAGGAATATTCATTAAGCACCCACTCCTTAGCATGGCCTCACCTTTGCCCCTATCACAGTCCTCCCTGCTCCACCTGCTTGCAGGTGCCCTAATGTTCCTTGCCTTCTCTGGTCTAGGGACAATCCCACACTGTTTCCGCTGCTTCCCTTCACCTGTTGCCTTTTTGCCACTGCTGTCTGGACCTTCCTCACCACCCTCAACCAGGATGGGTGCCCGCCCAACTCCGCCCTGTGCTTCTCTCGGGGAGGCCCTTTCACACCATGCGGTTGCTGCCTGTTAACTGGCTCATTTCCCACCACTCTGCGAGTCTCCGGTCACACAGGCTGCATCCTGCTCAGCTCTGTATCCTTGCTGTCTGGTATGGTGCTTGGGATGCGATGAAGGTGCTTAGTATACACACACTACAGGAAGGATCACTGAACGAACCAACTCAGCTCAGCCCCTCAGATCTGGCAAGTCCCTGCCTGCCTTCCTGACTGAACCCAGTGTCTTTTCATCAAAATCTTGGCCCAACCTTCTGAGAGAAAAAAGCCAGGGAGAAAAGAGAAAAAGGAAGGAAGGAAGGAAAGATGTCAATACAGCTCTTTTTTCCCCTCCACCCCAACACCCCCTGATTTTGCCGAGTCCTTTGTTTTTGAGACAGGGTCTCACTCTGTCCCCCAGACTGGAGTGCAGTGACACGATCATGGCTCACTGCAGCCTCTTTCTTCCTGGCTCCAGTGATCCTCTTACCTCAGCCTCCTGAGTAGCTGGGACCACAGGCATGCATCACCCTGCCCAGCTAATTTTATTTTTAAGTTTTTTTTTTTTTTTTTTTTTGGTAGAGATAAGGTCTCACTATGTTTTCCAGGCTGGTCTTGAACTCTTGGGTTCAAGCGATCTTCCTGCCTCAGCTTCCCAAAGTGTTGGGATTACAGATGAGCCACTGTGTCTGGCAACTGTGAGTCTTTTTAATTTGAAACCATTTCAACCTTAAACAAAACTTACAAAAGCAGTATAAAAAACTTTTTTACCCTGAAGCATTTGCGAGTAAGTGGTTGACATGATGCTGATCAGCTCAAGTACTTTTTTTGTGTAATTCCTGCAAAGATATTCTCCCATTTAACCACAATACAACCATCAGATTAGATAACATTGATATATCTAATCCTCGAACCCTATTCACATTTCAACAATTGTTCTTTTGTAGATAATATATCTAGTTTAGAATCACAGTGTTGCATTTAGATTTCATGTCACTTTAGTTTCCTTCAATCTAGACTCTTCCTCAGTCTTTGACTTTGAAACTTGAAGATTACATGTCATTTATTCTGTAAAATATTTGAGCTTGTCTGATGTTTCCTCATAATTAGATTCAGGTTATGCATCTCTAGCAGGAATATCACAGAAGTGACACTGTATTGTTTTCTCCTCATTGCATCCTATCAGGTGGCACACATTATAGGTGGCTGCCAGATTTCTCCATTTTAAAGTTCTTGCTTTTCTGTTTTTAGTGATTAAGTATTTCAAGGGCAAGTACTTTGAGATTATAGAAACATCCTCTTCCTTATCAAACTTTCCAATTATTCATCCATTTGTTTAACTGGTATATGTGTTTATTTATGTTATTTAGTTTATTTCCATTTTATTTAATGGGTTGTAATCCAGTGCTCTTATAAGTGTATGAGAATTTAGAGCCCTTAGCATGCTTTAGATCTTCCTCCTGTCTTGATGTTATATTTTATTTTTTTAATTAATTAATTTATTTTTTGAGATGGAGTCTCGCTCTGTCACCCAGGCTGGAGTGCAGGGGCGCGATCTTCACTTACCGCAAGCTCCGCTTTCCGGGTTCACACCATTCTCCTGCCTCAGCCTCCCAAGTAGCTGGGACTACAGATGCCCACCACCATGCCCGGCTAATTTTTTTGTGTTTTTTAGTAGAGACGGGGTTTCACCGTGTTTGCCAGGATGGTCTCAATCTCCTGACCTTGTGATCCACCCGCCTCAGCCTCCCAAAGTGCTGGGATTACAGGTGTGAGCCACCGCGCCCAGCCGATGTTATATTTTAATGTTGATTTTCCCTGGTCTTGATTTTTTTTTAATTTAACACAACCACTTTGTTTTATATTTTTCTTAATGTCACTTCATATTCTTTATGGGAAGTGGCAAGGAGCAAGCAAGTAAAAGAAATGGAGATCCAGTGTGACTAAACAGTTTTTGAAGCTTGAAAAACGACCTTTAAAATGTACAGTTTTTGTCCTAAGTACCAGAAACTGAAATTCACTTCTTGGGTAGATCACTTCTTTGTCTTAGGAAACATCTACATGATGATCTTCGTTTTATTGCAAATGTAAAGCTACAGTAATAACAGCAACTTTAATAATATAGTCTTGTTTAGAGCTTATTCTGTGCCAGAAATTGTTCTAAGAACTTTACATGCACTAACTCATTTAGTCTTCTCAGCAACTCTATGAGGTAGGTACATACTATTAATATTACCACCCCCATGTTATGGGGGAGGCACCTGAGGCACTGGGTGTCTAAAATGACTTGCCTAACGTCATTAGTAAGTGGTAATGCCAGACTTCAATCTCAGATTGCTTGACCTGGAAGTCCACCTTCTTAACTGCAATGCTAAGCAAACTAGTGTGGAGGGGAGTTAGGTCTGGAAATTGGGGCAACCGGGACTTGTACAGGGGTATTCTTTTAAGGAGAAGTAAAGAGGCCACTGGGGTTAGGCAGGCAGTCTGGTTCCCACCTTGTGTGAGACAGGCCAGGAGCTGAGAGCAGGGAACCTCTAAGGATGAACTTGGGCTCGTGGGCCTAAGAGCAGCCAACCCTTAGTCCAGTTATGTAGGATCTCTGTGAGGACTTTGGGGCACTCCCCAAGTCCTCAACATCTTATTAACCATTGCTGTTTGGCCCTAACCATAATGTGGGTACTAATGGACAGCCTGGAGTCCAACCTTGAGGCAAAGGCAGGGAGAGGAGCTGCCCAAAGAACAGATCCAGAGCCTAGCCCCAGGTGGATGGCCAAGGTGGCAAGCAACAAGCAACAGCCAGTAGTTTTTGGTACATGTTTATAATTCCCTAAGCATTCTCACAGATTCTTGGGATGTTAACCTGGCAGAAGCCTGGTCTTTCATTAAGGAAGAATTAGTTCTTAACTCATAATCTACAAATAATACTTTCCATTTAAAGATGGAAGACTACCCTTTTAGGAGTCAGACTTGCCTCTCAGGGTCTACATCTTTAGTTCTGTCTAGAGGATCCTCTGGCACTGGAAGGGTGAGGTTGTAGATTGTTCCTCTATCAAACTTTAATTTCAGAGCTGGGGTCCAGGACATTTGCCAAAGTTTTCCTTTGGGTGGGATCTTTTTTAGCATAGCACATATCGAGTTGTTGACTGATGAAGAAGGCAAGGCAGTCTTTCATCTCAATGTACAAAGAAACAAATAGAAAGATAGGAGCGTGTTATTGCATCTACTGTCCCTACTACAGAGGCAATGTCAAAGAGGTTCTTTGGGACATTGTGATTGGACACATGACAGATGGCAAAAAATGAAGGCCAAGTGAGACCTCCGGAAGCCACACATATAAAAATGAGGGTGAAGAAAGATCCAGGAAGTGGGTTTAGCTAGCATCACAGCTGGTGCGAAGGAAGATTCCTCCAAGCAACGTGGACTGGAACAGTGGGCCCGATCAAGTACATACTGACTCATCAGATTTCTACGTGGAGCTACAGATGTGTTTAATTTTATACTTTGAGACCGATTTGCACACTGTGAGCCTGTACAAAGCCAGCTGCCTGGCCACAGAAGCATGGTAGATATGTAAGAGCGGGAGATCCTGGCTGCTGTTCCAAGGGCTCTGATTGCTCTCGCTGGTTTCCTGATTCCAGAGCCACAAGACAAGACTCAGCCTGTGGCTTTCATCTGGGGTTGTGGCCTAGTCACCCCCATCATTCCCCATTCCTTGATTTTTTTTCTTCTGCACTTTGGAAGGCTTTTCTGTGGAGCTGGGACTGTTGTTCAGAGTCTGGGTGTAATTACCACAAAACACCCTCTGACTTCAGGATGAAAAAAGAAAAGAAAACTAGACTTTGGACCATGTAGGAGATGATAGCTAACTAGTTCTGCACCCAAAACTGCAATTAGAGCAATTCTGATGTCATTGTTAATCACGCCGATTTACATTTTGAAAGGAAACTAAATGATGAATATAATGATTATTTCTGTTTCTGCTTCCCCCTCTTTCTCCTTAAGAACTGGCAATAGCGCTAAAGTCAAATTAAACATCTGCTTGAAAAATAAGCTGGAGTGCTGATGACAGCTGCCCTGGACTTACAAATGCACCACAGCTGTCAAACTCTAAATTAACAATGATTTTCATTTATGAATAGCATAGAACTAAGACATAAAGGAGCTTTTTCTCCTCTGTATTCCTGGCTTCCAGGGACTGTTAAATGTGAACTGTTAGGAAAATGCCCAAGGAAAAACGTAGCTGAAATCAGCCCACAATAATTAATTATGGAGGGAGTGTGGTACATTCTTTCTTCTTATGCAATCTTATTGTTCACTGACTTTAGGTTGGGTATTCTTTGTTGTGAGCAGGCTTGCAGGGAGGTAAATAATTCAGGCGCACTTATTTGATTAGTAATTGAGAATGAACAGTGGTAGAGCAGGAGAACATCTATAGAGGAATGCCATCTTCCACAGCACTGAGGACCTTCAGGTGGCTTCTGCCCTCGCTTCTTCTAGATGAAGGAACAAATGCCCAAGTATATGACTTTGTTGCACTGTGGTCACACATTGGGTGTCCAAAGATCTAATCAACCCATTTTTGGGACAGGCTGTTTCATACTTTGTGACCCTGAAAGACAAAGTAGGTGTAAAACCATTTCTTTGTCTTTTTCTACTCTTGTTCAGAGTCATTACTGTCCTTCCTATGGATGGTATGGGACTTAGGTGTGAGGCAACATGCCAATTATCTCCTGGTTAAAAAAATAGGGACTGAAAAGTTAATGTAGGAATAATACCATGATACTTTTTCACTGTTGCCCAAAGTTCTCATTTTTATCCTTCGATCATCTCATGTTAAAAATGTTCACAGGGATAAACAGATTGTGGTATATCCATACAATGGGGAATTATTCAGCTATATAAAGGAATAAAGAAGTGATACAAGCTACAACATGGATGAACCTCAAAAACATTATGCTAAGTAAAAAAAAGCTAGACACAAAAGGTCACACATTGTATGCTTCCATTTATATGAAATATCAAGAATAGGTAAGTCCATAGAGCCGGAATGTAGATTGGTGATTGCCAGGGGCTGGGGTGGGGAGAGGAGAGTGGGGAGAAACTGCTCAATGAATAAGGGGTTTTACTTTGAAGTGATGGAAATGTTTTAGAACTAGGTAGAGATGGTGGTTGCACATTATAAATGTACCAGATGCCACTGAATTGATCACTTTAAAATGGTTGATTTTATGTTATGTGAATTTAACCTCAATTATAAAAATGTTCATAGGGTTGAAACATTTTGTTTTGATCCCAACTTGACCAGGGCAGGGAATATATTGGCAACTCCCACTCCATCAGTGGAAGAGGATTGGAACTAGTCTTGCTGCCATAGACCTGGTGCTAGTGCACAAATAGGGTGGGCCATGTGTTCTTGCATGCCCACCAAGCTGCAGTCGATCCCAGGATCCCCACGATGTTGGCGCAATCTGGCAGTGCTTTAGTCTTCCCACCAAGCTTCAGTTTACTGCTGTGCCTAGAGCTCTGTCTAGGGCCTGTTCCTCGGCAGCCTGTACTTCCTATTTAATTCTTTCCAGTTTTCTCCCCTGGGGGCTGGATCCTGCACCTGGGATCTCAGCGTTGAATGAAACTCTGCTGCCATTGGACTGATCCCCTGGAGCCACGCTCCCACTGGCATCCCGAGAACCTCTGGCATCTGGATTCCACCTGTTGGATGGCAGATTCTGGGGTATCTGAGTCTTCCTATTCAGGCACATGTTTCCATTTAGCCATGGCATTGCTCTTTCCAACTGCTCTCCCAAGAATCTGACACTTTAGCTGGTTCAGGGGTTTCCTAGTCCCTTTTCTGTTGACTCCTTGCTTCCTCCCTGGTCAGGGTTGCTGAGGTTCTAGGCTGCCTGAAGTAAAACCACCCTGACTTACAACAAAGGAGCCTGTAGTTCCTCTTGCTACCTAATGCCAGAAAAATTGGGGGGTAAGCTTCACCCCAGCCACATCAGATCCTTCTAACCCTGCCATTTTCCTCTAAATCACACATGGAGTCATTGCATGTGGTTTTCTGTTACTTTCTTTGAAGATAAAAAGAGTTAGTGAGCCCTACGAAATTACAAAGTATTATGAGTGCTAGCTAATTGCTTCTTAATACTCATCCTCTCTTCCCACTAACAAGTCTTTCTCTTGCCAGTTTCCCTGGGCTTGTTTTCCATTTTCTAAGTGACATTTAGTTTCCTCACTTGGGGAACAATATCTCACCCCACAGGTGACCTTCAACCCCTGGTTATAGGAAGGGCTCTTTCCTACTCTTGACAGACCTGCTGAGGCAGAAGGTGGGCAGGAGCTGCGGGGAGGGGAGTCAAGCTCAGTCAGTGTAGCTTAGTGGTGATTAGGGCTTTGGAGTCGGGCAGAAGTGAGTTGAAGTCCCAAGCCTCATTACTTTACATCAACTGTCTAAATGTCAGCTTTCTTAAGAACAAAATGGGAATAATATAGTGAAAATTCTATAGGGCTTTTATGAGAATTACATAAGACATAGATAAGACATGCAATGCATTTAGCATAGTGCTTAGCAATAAATATAAGCTACTTATTATTTGATTAATCAATGTATTGGGCACTGTCTTAGTCTATTCAGGCTGTTATAACAAAATACAATATCATAAACTGAGTAGCTTATAAACAGAATTTATTTCTCACAGTCCTGGGGGCTGGAAAGTCTAAGATCAAGGTGCCAGCATATTCAGTGCCCTGTAAAGGCCCTCTTCATGGTTTAAAGATGACCATCTCCTCTTGTCCTCACATAGTGAATGACAGAGAGAGAAAGGAAGCCCTGTCTCTTTTTTTTTTTTTTTTCTGAGACAGGGTCTCACTATGTCTCCTAGACTGGAGTGCAGTGGTGCCATCTCAGCTCATTGAAGCCTCAATCTCCTGGGCTCCAGCAATCCTCCCACCTTAGTCTCCTGAGTAGCTGGGACTATAGGCTCTCACCAGCACACCAAGCTAATTTTGTTTATTTTTTGTAGAGACGAGGTCTCACTATGATTCCCAGGCTGGTCTCGAAGTCCTGGACTCAAACGATCCTCCCACCTTGGCTTCTCAAAGTGTTGGGACTACAGGTGTGAGCCACCACATCTGTCCCTGTATGTCTTTTTATAAGGGCACTAATCCCATTTTCGAGGGCTTCACCCTCTTGATCTAATTATAGCACAAAAGTACCACCTCCAAATACCATCACAATGGGGATTAAACTTCAACAAATGGATTTTGGGGTGGACACAAAATATTCAGACCATAATAGGCAATTCTACACACCTCTTCACATCCTCTCAGCACAACTCTGACTCCAACCACTATTGCAGTGACCAACTCTGTACAGACTTTGACCATCTCTGCCCCCACTGCAATGGGATGATGCACATCTTGCCTGCATGGTGTACCACTTGATTCCTGTCCCAGAGCTTCTCTGATACTGCAGCAAGTGTTCAGAATCTTAATAATACTCACATGTATGCATCTCAGAAGTGGAAGAGAGTTAATGCTAGGCGGCCACCTTTGATTAATGAAGGATGGAGGCCAATGGATAGTGGCTTCCCCGGTTACCCCGGGCACACTGTTCTGAGACACATGTCATAAGCCTTCTCCAAAGGCCCCAACTGGGGTCAAACACCAGTGGCCTGCATTGGTGGCCAAGTCAATAACACTTGACCAAATCACCACCCCCACCCTTCACTCTTGCTCCCTGGGATCATTTCCCAAATAAACTACCTGCTTATAAACTTAGGTCTCAGCTGGGCTTTTAGAAGAACCTAGGACAAGAATCAATAATTATTGAGTTCCTGATGCTGGAGTGTACATTAGAACAGGAGTCAGTAAACTTTTTCTATAAAGGGCCAGATAAATATTTTAGGCTTTGCAGGCCATATGGTCTCCATTGCAACTTTTAAGTTCTGCTACTATAGCTTGATAGAGCTCTAACAGTACATAAATCAATTAACGTGACTGTGTTCCAATAAAACTTTATTTACAAAAACAGGCAGTGGACCAGTTTTGGCCCATGAGCAGTGATTTGCTGACCTACATTATGACCACAAAGAAGAGTGAAATTGATCTATGCCTTCATGAAGCTCAGAGTCCTGTGTGGGGAGGAGTTCCTACAAATAAGGTTGTAAAGGTGGCTTGAAATATACAGAGTTAGACACTGTGCTAAGGAATTTTGACTTTATTCTTTGGTGGTGAGAAACATTGAATGAGTTCTCATATCTTGTAGCAGCTGCAGCTGGGAATAGGTTATTTCACTAGCAATTCACTAGAAATGAATTGCTTCTTTTTAACATTTACATGAAACCCAGTCCTGCCAGAGGGTTGCCTAAGCACCCTGAGTGATGCTTCCATTACTGAATTTCCCACCCTGGATTGCATCAACAGGGCCAAGGTCCTTTCTCTGATAGACCTGAGGCCAGATACGTTTTGAAATTAAGAATATTTTGAATAATATAGTACACATTCCATGTATCTTGTAATGCCCCCATCAGGGTCTGGGACAGCATCTCACCATCAAACACATTAATATGTTCACAAAAAGACCATACGTAACTTTGGGGCAGTTTAGGGCAGGTTTTGGCCCTAAATGAGTTATGAAAAATCTTTTGGATTTTAGAGCTTTCTGGATTTCAGTTTGTGGATGAAGGGCTGTGGACCCAATTTGTATGTTCATGATTTTCCCTAGACTGTGCCAACCTCAAAGGCAGCCTCTGTGTCCTTACTGCCTGCACGCAGGAGGTGTTCAGTAAGTGCTACCAAGGGAATGGACAGACAAGAAAGGCTGGGGAGGATTCAGAGTTCAGAGAGAGATGCAGTGGAAGGCTGGTGAGGGACCTGGTGAAGGTCATAGGCACCCTTATATGCTCTGATCAGGATTTGGACTTTATCTGAAGGTGCTGGGGAGCCCTGTTCAAGTGTTAGGTAAGTGGTGTGACTCAGATGGGCCTGAGGACAGCAAGTCTTATACCAGCGTGAGGAGGACCAGAGGGTAAGGAACTGGAGTGATCAGTTAGGAGGTTTCTGTAAGAGTAAGGCAAGAAGTGTCTGTGAATTAGGCAATGAATGTAGAGCAAGTGATAAAAAAGAGCCAAGATCTGGCTCTAATGATGTTGGAGGGAGAGAAGAGTCAGAGTTCAACCTGACCCTGTGGCATCAGACTGAGATGGCAGAGTACAATATGAAGATCACAGACTTGGGAGCCCAGATGCTTCTGTTTGAATCCCAACTCTGTCACTTACTCTGTGACCTTGGGAACATTACTGAACCTCTCTGTGCCTCAGCTTCCTCCTTCATATCTACTTCATAGGGTTGCTATGAGGATGAAATAAGTATTTGTAGTGCACCCAGAACAGTGCCTGGCTCTTGTCTCTTATGTCTGCCTTGTACCAACCACTGTTTCCTAAGAGTGAATTTCCTGATGGTTTACCAAATGAATGTGTTCTCAGGAGAAGGATGATCTACATCTCAGACCCTTCCAAGAAGGGACAAGTAAGTGTTGGAAATCTATCCAAAGGTAACAAATCCATGGAAACAGAGGATCACTTCACGAGATAAAATTTTGGTAGACTCAAGGGTACGGAACTTCCTTCTGGTGGGGTCTGTAAACATTTATTCTACTCATGGGGGCTTTTTCTTTTAATCAATTGCTACTTGTCTATGATGGTTTGCAGCATTCTTGCAGCATTGTAGCATATGCCAGGGAAACTTTAAGTGCTGGGTCACTCATTTGTAGAGAGAAGGCTATAAGGAGGGCTGCCTGGAAAGTCTGTAATTTAGAAATGTTCAAAGCTTTGCATCCAAATGGAAAATGGAAATGGTGTCAGGTTTGTGCCAAAAGGAAAGTCATAATTGCTATGTATTTTCCTTCCCAGAACTCCTGGGCAAAAGGAACACAACCAGCGACGTGGGCTTCAGAGCTGTCATCTATAGACATTCATCAGTCTGTGCAGCTTATCTACTAGGCTGCCTTCTCCCAGGAATATTACTCAAACACCACAACACAAATGCTCCTTTTTACAAGTGAGGGCTCTGCAGCACAGTTGGTATCCCCCTTTTTATCTGTCCTGAACTTTGCTGCCAGATGTAAGTATCCTTACTAACCTGTTTGTTTGTTTGTTTTGAGATGAGGTTTCGCTCTTGTTGCCCAGGCTGGAGTGTAATGGCATGATTTCCGCTCAATGCAACCTCCACCTCCTGGGTTCAAGCGATTCTCCTGCCTCAGCCTCCCAAGTAGCTGGGATTACAGGCATGCGCCACCACACCTGGCTAATTTTGTATTTGTAGTAGAGACAGGGTTTCACCATGTTGGCCAGGCTGGTCTCAGACTCCTGACCTCAGGTGATCTGCCCACCTCAGCCTCCCAAAATGCTGGGATTACAGGCGTGAGCCACCACACCTGGCCCACCCTTACTAACTTTTTAATGAACATTCCTCCCAGTGTGTCAGTCTACTGTTTAATAACTACTAATGGCTCCCTCAACTACTCTAGAATCAAGTTCAATCTCTTCCTGTTGACATCGGAGGGACTCTATGATTTAGCAATGGATTTTGGCCCCAAAGGCTTTTTAATCTTGAAAGGTCTACCTACTGTCTTCTAGGGCTGCCATGTTTGCTTTCACTTTGTCCACCCCTTTTACCTGGAATAACCTCTTCCCTTCTTTCCTTTTATCCAAACCCTAACACTATCTTCAAGATGTAACTGCTAACCTTTCCAAGAGGCTCTGATTTTTCCATTTCTCATTCATCTCCTCTCTGAACTCTTACCATGTTTAATTTGTCCCCCATTAATATCTGTCTTCGGTTTGCTAGCTTTTGCATAAATATTTTAATTTACATCACAACTAGACTGAAAGTGTTTTGAAAGTCAGGATCATTGTTTATACCCTGAATCTTTCTCAATGTCTGGTATACTCTGGGTGCATATACTTCTTGCCTTACTCTTACACATGGAATACTGGTTGGTTGGTTTCCCAAATAACACCTTCAACATGATAAAGAAGGGAAGTTTCTTAGCTAAAGGGTCTTCCTCAACTTGATTAAAGGCACTGATTTGAAATCTGTAATACTGAATATTACACTTAAAAGTAAAATAGTGTTCCCATTAAAATCTGGAATAAGCATGAATACTACTATGTAATACTGTACTAGAGGTGCTAGATAATAAACTAAAACATAAAAAAGAAACAAAAGGTATATATATACATATTCATTATTTTAAGATATGATCATTTACATCGACAATCCCAAAAGAATGAAAGAATAAGCCATTAGAACTACCAAGAGAGTTCAGCAGTGTCCAAATTCAAACTTAAGGTACAAAAATCGATAGCTTTTCTAAACACAAGGGATCAATGATTAGAAAGCACAAAAAGACAAAGATCCCATTCACAAAAGAAATAAAACTATAAATTACCTATATGGGGAAAAAGCCTCTCAAGAATGTGCAATCTAAATGAAGGAAAATTACAAAATTTTAAGAAGGATACGAAAGACCAACATAAATATGAAACATTCCATGTTTTTGACTGAGAATACATCTTATGTATTCTGGGAAACTATTAATTCAGTGCAAAGCCATTCGAAATCCCAAAATGATTTTTTATCAAACACAACAAACTTATTCTACGATTTGTCAGCAATTAGAAATCTGCTTGAATGACCATGAACAGTTTGAACTAGAAGACTAATGAGCAATGACTTGCTATCAAAACATAACCATTTTACACTATAAAATGGTGTGGGTTTCATGGAAGAATACATAAAAAGATCAACAGAATGGACCAGACCTGTATAAAAATTTTGCATTTAATGAAGTAGCATCTCAGCCCATCAAGGAAAGAATAAACTATTTGATAAATGGATGGGGGACAACTACCCATTTGGGGAAAAATTGGTAGATTTCAATTTCCCATCTGTGGTGGATATCTTTGATTTGTTCCTCTGGATACCTGCTCTACTCTTCTGCCCCCTAGTTAAAGACTGAGAATACTCCGTAAAGATTATATCAATGGGCTCTATGTTCCTGTAGTTGGAACCACACCAAAGGGAGAGCCCACAAGGAATTAGAGAAAGAAGTAGGGTTGGGGTACCTGAGGCTAGTTGCTTCTCTTAACCAAAGGTCTTAGCTCCTGTAAAGGGGTGGTCCTCTCTACCCCATCCTCTCTGCCTTTTCCTTTTGATTCTTCAGGCCCTCCTTGTATAGCCCTCCTTCACTGTTATTTTGCCCCCACCATTGTAAATAGACCCTTATTAAACTTTCCTCTGGCACCTCATTTTGAGCATGCCATCTATTTTCTGTGGTAGCTTATTAATATCATATCATTCACAACATTAAATTCCAGGAAGATTAAAGACCTACATTTATTTTAAAATCTATAAAATATGGGAATATATTTATAGCCTTAGGCATAGGAAAATTATTTTTGAACAAGACATAAAATCAAAATTCATAAAGGAAAGGATGGATACTTTTGATTACATAAAAATTTCAAACTTTTGGCTGATTAGACAACCACAAGCAAAGTTAAAAGAAAGGTGGAGAGAAATATTTGAAATTTACAACAAAGTGTCATTATCTGGACTACCTAAAGGGCAATTTTAAACATAAATATGTTCTAAATAAATCAAATTATTTTATATGTATGTAAATATATAAGATGTCTTTACATATATTTATAAAAACATTTTATAAGCTATATTTTAAATATAATATTTATATATATTAAAACAAAATTAAATATATAATTAAATTATTATTATTATTTTTTTAGATGGAGTCTCACTCTGTCCCCCAGACTGAATGGCAGTGGCAGGATCTCGGCTCACTGCAACCTCCGTCTCCTGGGTTCAAGTGATTCTCCTGCCTCGGCCTCCTGAGTAGCTGGCATTACAGGCGCATGCCACCATACCTGGCTAATTTTTGTATTTTTAGAAGAGACGGGGTTTCACCATGTTGGCCAGGCTGGTCTCGAACTCCTGACCTCAGGCGATCTGCCCCCCTCGGCCTCCCAAAGTGCTGGGATTACAAGCAAGAGCCACCACGCCCGGCCATGTAAATCAATTTTTAAAAGACAGATTACTAAAAAATGGACAAGAATATCAATGGGCCATTCACACAATCTTTATGAATCTTAAAGATTGATAATACGAAGTGCCATTGAGCAAGTAAAGATTTAGGCTGTCTTGTTCACAGTCAGGGAGAGTGTTTAAGTTGGCAAGCTTTCTGGAGAAAAATCTGGCAGCATCTAATAAAATTATAAATGTACATCCCTTATGATCCCATTTCTTGGCATCTACTGTGGATAAAAACTTGGAAATTTGCTCAATAGGCAAGTATCAGGATATTCATCATAACATTATTTGTCATAGTAAGACACCAGAAACAATCTAAATGTCCATTAACTTTGGAATAATTAACATCCATACTATAGACATGCAGCAGTTAAAAAACAAAAAGAGGTAGCTTTGTATGTACTGACCCAGACATATCTCTAATACATCTTATTTAGTGAAAAACCATTCAAGTTCAGGACATTACATATAACATGATACCATTTGTGTAACCTTAAATTCTCACAGGAATGAAACTATGTGCTTTTATGATTACCTTCGTGAATGTAAAAGCAGAGATAAGTCTAAAGCATACAAACCAAATTGATTCTATTATTGCCTTTGTGTAGAAAACTGGAATTGAGAGAGATGCTATGGATTTTATTTGTTTGTTTATTTATTTGAGATGGGGTTTCACTCTGTCACCCAGGCTGGAGTGCAGTGGCACAGTCTCAGCTCACTGCAACTGCCACCCCTCAGATTCAAGTTATTCTCCTGCCTCAGCCTCCCGAGTATCTGGGACTACAGGTGTGCACCACCACGCTCAGCTAATTTTTGTATTTTTAGTAAAGACGGGGTTTTGCCATGTTGACCAGGCTGGTCTTGAACTCCTTACCTCAAGTGATCTGCTTGCCTCAGCCTTCCAAAGTGCTGGGATTAGAGGCATGAGCCACTGTGCCCAGCCAAGATGCCATGGATCTTTAACTTTTTCTTTATTCTGTATTTTTCTGTATTTTACTACTTTTTGTATTGTTTGAAATTTTACAATGTGAATGCATTTATGTCCTGCCCATACAATTACTATTTCTTTAATAAATAGTTGTAGCTTATATATGATTTCTTCAGAGAAAAAATAAATAAAAGAAAGGCAGAACATGGACTTTAATATTACATGGATTCATGACTTTAAAAAACTTGCCTAATTTCCCCAGGGCCTGTCTCCTCCTCTGTAAAATGGGAGTAGTTTTCTGTGAAGATCAAATTAGACAAAGCCTGCTAGATGTGCGCTGAGTTCTTGGTACACAGAAAGCATTGGTTGACTTTTTCTCTCTCCCTTATTTGACTTGTAAGAACCTCCAGGGTCAAGAACATAACTCCATTGTGTATATCCTGGATGCCTGGGCTAATAGAAGCTCAGTTGCTTTGTTGGAAGAATGAGCAAATGAATAAGCCATACATATTAATGGATAAACATATGTACACATACGTTGATTGTTAATGGGTAAACAAGAGATGCCTTTCTGGCTTCCACCAAAAAGATCTAATGCTTCTGGGTTGTAAGAACAATGAATCAAAGAAAACCAGAGATCTGGGCCAGAGGGATGAGAGCTTTTAGAGCAGGAAGACTCTTCACACAGATCTGACATTTTCAGCCCATCTTTTTTAGAGCTCCAGGCTCTGTGGAGCCATTGGGCTGTCATGGGTAGTGGGATGGGCACTGAGGGCCAAGCTGGGAACCCAGTCGCTGGGCTAAGAGTGAATTTACTAACAGACAATAGCAAGGTTATTTATCACAGTGACCATAGTACTCTGACCCCCAGTCTCTGGGCCCCAGCAATTGACACAGAATATCAGGATTTGTCCAAGGAACTGTCAACTGCTCTATTTTTTGCCCTTACCACCTCCCCCACTTTCAACTCAGAACTAACCAGAGGAAGCCAAATACGCCCTCCAAACCAATCACATAAGATGCTCCACTTGTAGTTAGCCTGCCTCCAGCTTCCTCATGCCAAGGAACCTCCAATCAGTCTTCTCTTGTTTTCACTAGAAGGCTTTCCCAGTCCTCTGCCTGCCTTTGAGACTCTGCCAAATGCTAGTAATGGCAGCTGACTCCCTTGTTATACAACAGGCTCTGAACACACAGTCTCTGTTCTCATTTCAGGGGTCTTTGTTCATTTCCACAAGGCCATCTCCCACATTTTAACTAGATACTATAGACATGTTATATATTGACATTTATAGATATGATTTCATGTTTTAAAATTCTACTGATTTTTTCTTAATGACCAGTGTAGATTAATGCCAAGAGCCAAACTGCTCAAGGAATCTGAGGAAGGATGCTTAGCTTGCATTAAACTAAGAAAGAAATAAATAATGTCCAGACAGATGGCGGCAAAGGGAGGCCAGACAATGACAGGGCTGAGTCTCGACAATGGACAGATGCCTCAGAGACTCTGTGGGGTTTTTTCCATAAGCCAAGCACAGTGGAAGTCTAAGAACTGCAGGTACTGCAATGCCTAGGTGGGCTTTCTTATCGGGATCTCCTCAGGGGTGCGCTGGAGTTAACCACAGTTGTAAGTCTGTCAAAATGACTATATTTGACAAATGAACCAAATACATAAATAAGACCTTCGAGGATTTAAAAAAGAGAAAGGCTGTTGGGAAGGTTTCAGTGCCTACTTCCATTAAAAAAAAAAAAAGTGACTTCTTGGATGCCAGGACTGGAACCCTGTCCATCTACCCATGACTAATTTGCTGATATGAAATCCTAACATTCTCAGCATCATTTCATATAGGACTTCAAACCTATTTAAAATAGATTATGGCTGTGTTTCACCAAACTGTGAATGTTAATAGATATCACCATAAATACTGGGTGAAGCCAAATAACAGATTTTTTTTTTTGCCAGGACTTTGCAAAAACTTCATTATGCTAGTATTATGAATCTGTAAGAAGGATATCTAGTACACAGCCTTTTGCAAACATTTGACCACAGAAATCGTTTTCCTGCCCATCTATTTCCATTTCCCAAACCATCATTCTGTGGCACATAAGTTTGGAGAAACAGGTTTGAGACAATACTACCTTTCAGAGGAAAACTGTTTTGGCTGGTTAATACCTTTTATCACCTATGATAACTCACTGAAAGGAGGGTCAGGAGGCCAGACAGGAAGGGGCACCAGAGGGCCATTTTGATGGGCAAGGAAGAAGATAGCATCATAAAGCAGAGCTCAGGGCTAAGGAAGGTCACATGTGGGTCTCAGGGCAGCCTAAGCAGAGTTTAAGGATTCTAGGTGCTGAATGTTCTGAGAAAAGAAAAAGTGTTAAATTCTAGGTGGAAAAAGTCAAAGATTATCTTCACCTGGTTTGTAATTTTTCTTAACCAGCCCTAATATAATTATCTCTAGTAGGACAGGGTGGCCAGGAGAATCATCCTATTTGATGAAAATAGAGATTCTAGCAAATGAATCTTTATGGAGCACTTCACCAATGATAGTCTATGGTGCTATTGAGAATTCAGATAAGGGACGGCAGAGAGATGATGCAGCTTTCTGATGCTCAGTAAAGAACTTTTTTTTTTTTTTTCCCTGCAATCACACCACAAAGTCTTTGATAAACTGCAGGGAAGGATTCCATGTTTACTTACTTCAGAATCACGCAGCCTGTTCCTGCTGGTGGCGCTATCCAAAACACCTGGATCCGCGTCCTCCTCCGTGGAGTGCTTTCAGTGACTGCAACAGGGCAATTGCTCATAAACTGAGTTTCTTCTTCATCTATGATCTACGGAAAACCAGTGGGAAATAAATACATGCAACATCATTTTGAGAGAGCGCTTAAGCTTCTAAGTTGGTACTTCCTTAACTTTATTTTTAAACTTGTCATTTTATGTTAGCAACTCTGTATCCCCAGGCACCAGAACAGTGCTTGGCATAAAGTCCCAGTCAACACTTGTTGAATGAATTAACATTGTATGAGGACACAGATTGGGCATATCTTTGCTCTCTGGGACCAAATCTTGTGTCAGCACTTGGAGGAATTAACCACTAGGTGATGATCTTGCTTATTTCAATAGAACAACCTGTGTCCCACTTTGGGGAAGAAGGAGAATGGGGGAGGGGTAATCCAAATCAAACACTGCATAGCAAAACTTTGTAACTCAGCTACAATTTTATAACTTAAAATGTTAAAACACCCTTTTGGAGGAAGTATAGCAAAGTATATAAAGTCTCCCAGCTTCATAGCACTTTTTACTAGCACAGTTCCTACTTCCTTAATCTGTGCATTGTATTTACTAATCAGTATTCTCCCAAATTAACCATCAAAGTTTCCTATGATGCTACAAACAAGATGGTAGCCTTTCCCATTCCCCAAGGATGTTCCATCTCTTCTCCTACCTGTTGCTTCTGGGCCTCCTGTGGTATTTCCCTATCCCTCTTGCAGAACTATAGTATATTAGACCTGAAAGGATCTTTTGGGGGAAAATAATCTAAATCCAATTGGTTTTAAGTGCCAACTCCAATGGATTGGTAGTAGCTGTATCATGAATAGTGTTGATAGCATTAATAGATAACATTCATTGAGTGTTTAATATGTGCTAGGCACTAAGTTAAGTGCTTTATCTGAATTAATCTTCAAAACAGAATCTTATTAAATTATTGTACCTATATTGTATTTATTTTACTTTTAAAAATTCCTTTTCTTTTTAGGACAACAGACAGAAGGAATGAAGTCACTCAAACTCCATAGCTTATCATATAATTTTATCACTGGACAAAGTAAAGACCATTTTCTATTACTTTTTATCTTTATACTCTTTATCCTACTTCCATTTTTCCTCCTCTACTTAGCACTCACTCCTAAGTATTTAACGTGTGTTGTTCTGAGTGTGTCTGTGTTATTTAGAATTGTTTTGTGTTTTAATGGTTCTTTCATTCAACTTTACACTTTTGAGCTATATCATTGTTACTACATGTAAATGTAATTTGTTTATGACTGTTGCCTAGTACTCCATTATATGCATAGATCACATTTTACGTAACCATTCTTCCAGTGAGGGGCACTTAGCTGACTTCTAGTTCCTTGTCTCCACAAATATTGATGTAATGAAGAACCTCATGCTGCTGTACTTGTGATCAGAGTTTCTCAGCAAGATTGATAATGTAGTAGGATTGCTAAGTTGTGGGTATAGTCATATTAATTTCACTAAGTACTGCAGAATAGCTATACCTTTTATTCTATCAGCTATCTACTAGTGTTCCTAATTTCCTCCATATCCTCACCAATACTTGTTATTACTGGACTTTCTAATTGTTTCCAATCTGATGCTTATAACGTAGTATCTTATTTTAATATTACTACATTTGATCATCTTCACAAATTTATCAGGTTTGCCTTTCTGCAAATTTTCTACTCAAAATCTTTGCCAGTGGATTTTATTGTCTTTTTCTTTCCGTTTTGGGGGATTTTCTAGACAGGAGTACCTCAACATTTACAAATATCTTTTCCTTTCTGGCACCCAGAGGTTAGTCTTACCTTTGGAATTCTTCATTTAACAGAAATAACTTTCTTCTAGTCAAATTCATCAACTTATCTCCTATGGCTTGCACTTTTATGATCTTGCCTAAAGAAACTGGGATCATATAGGTATTCTCCAATATTTTCTTTCATTAGCTTTATAATTTTCCCTTTCACATTTAGGTCTTCAATCCATTTGGAGTTTATTTTTTAATATGATAGAGTAGGGATCCAACTTCATTTTTTAAAAAAACATTAATAAATTTTCTTAGAGCACTTTTAGGTTCACAGCAAAACTGAGTGGAAAGTACAGGGTTATCCCACATATTCCCTGTCCCTTCACCCCTACACACACACACACACACACACACACACACACACACACACACACACAGTCTCCCTCACTATCAATATCCTATATCAGAATGATACATTTGTTACAATCAATAAGCCTATATTAACATATCATTATCCTGCAAAGTCCACAGTTTACATTATGCTGCTCTCCTGGTATTGTACATTTTATGGGTTTTGACAAATGTATAATGAGATGTATCCACCATTGTAGTATCATATGAAATAGTTTCACTGGCCCAGAAATCCTCTGTGCTGTTCTTATTCATCCCTTGTTCTTCCCAACCACTAATCTTTTCTATCTCCACAGTTTTGCCTTTTCCTGAATGTCATAGAATTGGAATCATACAGTATGTAGCTTTTCCAGATTGGCTTCTTTCACTTAGTAATATGTATTTAAGTTTCCTCTCTGTATTTTCATGACTTAATGGCTCATTTCTTTTTTAGCACTGAATGACATCTGATTTCCTGAACGTACCACAGTTTATCCACTCACCTATGGAAGGATATCTTGGTTACTTCTGAGTTTGGGCAATTATGAATAAAGCTGCTATAAACGTCCATGTGCAGGTTTTTAGGTGGACATAAAATTTTTAGTTCATTTGGGTAAATACCAAGGAGCACAATTGCTGGATCATATGGTAATAGTATATTTAGATTTAACTGCCAAACTGTCTTCCAAAGTAGCTTTACCATTTTGCATTTCCACCAGCAACAATTAGAGTTCCTGTTGTTCCATATCCCCCAAAGGATTTGATGTTGTCATTGTGTTGGATTTTGGCCATTCTAATAGATGAATAGTGGTATCTCATTATTGTTTTAACTTGTAACACCCTAATGAGGTATGATGTTGAACATATTTTTATTTGCTTACTTGCCATCTGTATATTTTCTTTGGTGAGGTTTCTGTTTGGGTCTTTTACCATTTTTTATTTGGGTTGTTCACTTTCTTAATGTTGAGGTTTTTTTGTTTGTTTGTTTTTTGAGATGGAATCTGGTTCTATTGCCTAGGCTGGAGTGCAGTGGTGCCATCTCAGCTCACTGCAACCTCCGCCTCCCAGGTTCAGGCAATTTTCCTGCCTCAGCCTTCCAAGTAGCTAAGATTACAAGTGCCCACCACCACGTCTGACCAATTTTTTTGTATTTTTAGTACAGATGGGGTTTCACCATGTTGGCCAGGCTGGTTTTGAACTCCTGAACTCAAGTGGTCTGCCCACCTTGGCCTCCCAAAGTGCTAGGATTAAAGGCATGAGCTGCCACGCCCAGTTGTTATTTATTTATTTTTTGAGACAGAGTCCCACTCTGTCACCCAGGCTAGAGTGCAGTGGCACAATCTCGGCTCACTGCAACCCCTACCTCCCGGGTTCAAGTGATTCTCCTGCCTCAACCTCCCAAGTAGCTGGGATTACAGGCGTGTGCCACTACACCCGGCTAATTTTTGTATTTTTAGTAGAGACAGGGTTTCACCATGTTGGCTAGTCTGGTCTCAAACTCCTGACCTCAAGTGATCTGCCTGCCTTGGCCTCCCAAAGTGCTGGAATTACAGGCATGAGCCACCACGCCTGGCCCTTAATGTTGAGTTTTAAGAGTTTTTTGCATATTTTGGATAGCAGTTCTTTATCAGATATGTCTTCTGCAAATACTTTCTTCAAATCTGTGGCTTGTCTTCTCATTCTCTTGACAGTGTCTTTCACAGAGCAAAAGTTTTAAATTTTAATGAAGTCCAACTTATCAATTATTTCTTTCATGGATAATGCTTTTGGTGTTGACTTAAAAAATCACTGCCATATCCAATGTCATCTAGGTTTTCTTCTGTGTTGTCTTCTAGGAGTTTTATAGTTCTGCATTTTACACTTAGGTCTGTAATCCATTTTGAGTTAATTTTTGTGAGGGGTGTAAGGTCTATGTCTAGATTCTTTTTTTTTTTTTTTTCTACACGTGGATATGCAGTTGTTTCAGCACCATTTGTTGAAAAGACTATCTTTGCTCTATTATATTACCTTTGCTCCTTTGTCAAAGATCAGTTGACTATATTTGTGTGGGTCTATTTTTGGGCTTTTTATTATATTCCATTGCTCTGTTAGACAATTTTTTTTACTAATACCACACTGTCTTGGTCCCATCCCTTCTTCCCAACTCTAACAATGATCTCCTTACTCTTCTCTGGATTCAACTCGTGCTCCAACTGAACTGTTCTCATTGTCTTTTAAGCACATTCAAATCTCTCCCATTAAAAAGCTGAGACCTTACTTAACCCTTCATCCCCCTCTAGTTATGGTCTTATCTCTCTCTTCATCACCATCAAATTATTTGAATAAGGTAGCTATACTTACTGTCTTCGCTTCACCTCCCACTTATTCATCAACCCAGTTCTGTGTATTTTCAGGCCACATTGTACTACCAAAATAACTCTAGCTAAGCTTCTGCAATGCTTAATCCAATGGATCCTATGTTGTCCTTCTTCTCAACCGACTCTCCTCCCTTGCCTTCTGTGCCATATCTCCTTTTTGGTGCCCCCCGCCCCCCCCCAACTTCCCCCATCCACTGTCTCTACTTTCTTTGGCTACTCATCTTCCACTACTGGCCTTTAAATTTGAACTTGCTCGAGGTTCAGTCGTAAACCCTCTCCTGTTCTGACTTGATTCTTTATCTGTAGGTGATCTCATTCAACTCATGGCTTAATTACTACCTCTGTATAGATGACTCATTTGTTTATATTTCTAGTGTTGGCTGCTTCTTAGAGTTCCAGGCATGTATCTCCAACTTTCTATCTTTTACTTGCATTTACCTTTTGATATATCAGAAACACCTCAAATCTACCCTGTTAATAACTAACCTAACCATTAACCATCTTCCCTCTAACCTGGTCCTACCCCAATTGTGCAAGTCAGAAACCCTGGAGGTCACCCTTGGCTCTTCCTTGCCTTCATCCTCCATATTTAAATGTTGTCCATCTTACCTTCCAAATATCTCCTGAACATCTACCACCATTCTTACTATTACCCTGTACTAAGCTACATCATTTCTTCTCTGAACTAATGTAAAATCATTCTAACTGTCTTTATATACTCTCTTGTCTTTCTCCAATTTGTTATCTATACTGCAAGCCACAGTGGCCTTTTAAAAACACAAATATCATTACAATATAGTATCTCTTTCCTCAGAGTATTTCAACAGCTTTTCATTGCTTTCAGAATCTAGACTGAAATCCTACACAGAGGCTAGTTCCTGCCTCCCTGCCTCTAGCCTCACATTGTGCCATCTCCCTCCTTGCTTCCTGTACTTTGTACACTGGTCATGTGTCTTCTCCTGCCAAGGCCTGGTCAATTCCTATTTCCAAAGTCTTTTTAAAAATAGTCATCATTTCATCATCACTTTGCAAGGTAGCTGGTACTTATAAGTGTGCACTGTAAGAATGAAGTGTAGTAGGCTGGGCATGGTGGCTCATGCCTGTAACCCCAGCACTTTGGGAGGCCAAGGCAGGAGGATTGCTTGAGCTTAGGAGTTTGAGATCAGCCTGGGTAACATAGTGAGGCCCCATCTCTATAAAAAAATAAAAAATTAGCCAGCTGTGATGGTGCATACTTGTGGTCTCAGCTACTTGGGAGGCTGAGGTAGAAGGATTGCTTAAACTCAGGAAGTTGAGGCTACAGTGAGCTGTGATTGTGCCACTGCACTCCAGCCTGGGTGACAGAGTGAGACCCTGTCTTAAAAAAAAAAAAAAAAAAAGAACTAAGTGTACTTGCCTCCTCCCTTTTGTTGTGAGGTTCCTGGCTATATGACTTGGCCACAATATGTGTCTCAGCTCCTTGAATTAGATAATTCCCTGGACTTCCTTCTGAATTTGGACTTTGTTTCCCTAGATGGTTATTAATAGCCTTGATAATAATAATAGCATTTTTGAGCACTTTCTCTTGATGAAGACCTTTACATATATTATTTCCATTCCCTCGAACACTGAAAAATAAGCATTATTAAACTCACCCCTTAGGAAACTACTGTAATGCAGATGGGTTCAACAACCTGTCCAAAGTCCCAGAATAGCAGAGCTGGGGCTTGAGGTCAGCGCTACTTGGCCGTAATGTCCATGCTCTTTCCCCTATGCTACAGTCCCTCCTAATAGTGCCATATCCTTTATGATAGGCAGGAAATTTCTCTCTAGCCAATCCTAGTCCCATGAAACCACATACACTGAACCAACCCACAACAAAAGACGCCACTCCACTCCAACATACACATAAGTACTTGGTAAAAGTGAATAGTACTTTTGCTTCATGTTTTCTTAACAGGTTCTTAGACTCTCTTCTGCAGCTTTGTTGATGTGAGGGTAGGTTTCCAAACAATGTGATTTTCTTGGACTTGCAGAATAGTGAGTCCAGTGAGGACCCTGTTTGCTGATGGTCGCAGAGAACTTTGGCAGGAATTTTTAATCCTAAGTCTTTAAAATCCTTGGGAAGGTTCTGGGTGACTACACTGGGAAAGCCATAAGACACTCATATTTAGTTAACGTTTATTGTCTGCCAGGTACCTAACATGGTCATATCACTGGACCTTTGATAGGAACAGAAGATTTTACAGATGAGGAACTGCAGCTCAGAGTGATCTGTCTGGATTCAGACCCAGGGCTGTCTGAAGACAAAGTCCATGCTCTTCCCAGGTGAACTCTGACCAAGATCCCAGGGGGACAGAAGACTAAGACCCTTGGCCCAGAAGTGAAACAAAAAAGAATGTTCTCCAATCCATAGAAGCTACCTTAGGTAAATACGGTTGTTTATCCACCACCTCAGTTGCCAGATGGTAATTAAGCATTGAACAGAAGGAGTTATTTCTCTGGATCCAGAGAATCCTCCAAATATCGTTTGCTTCTCAGAAAATATCAGCTTCTTCTGAAAAGCCTTGCGCTATCAGAACCTGCTCTCAAACCTCCTGGCAATCCCAGATGTCTCCACACTCGTCATCTAGAGTGGGTCTCAGAATCCTACCATGTTAGCTACCAACTAAATGACAGTCATTCATTTCAATCTGTGATTTCTTTTTATCTAAGACAGAAAATTAAAATATATTACAATGGAGTGGTTGTGTCTAGTAATAGTATTATGGGTGATTTTTATTTCCTTTGTATAATTTTTGTGTTTTCTAAATTTTCAACAATGATGATGTATTACTTTAGATGAAGAGGTTATACATTTTTCTTTTTTTAAATGGGATCTTACTATGTTGCCCAGGCTGGCTGTGAACTCCTGGGCTCAAGTAATCCTCTCACTTCAGCCTCCTGAGTAGCTTGGATGATAGGTATATGCCACCGTACCCAGCTTAATATTTTTAAAGGACCTAATTACAACATTCCAATGATAACATTTCTATTTTATATATAGGTTTAAATAAACCTTCTTGGGTTAAGTTTAAGTTTAAAGTCACTTTGGGAGAGATTTGCTGATAAGGCAGCTGCTTGACTCCTTGCAAGAGAGGGAGAAATCTTAATCTGTGACTGGTTCCCATCCAGACAGGTGAGACAACCCAGGTATCCACCAAGTTTAGACAGGTAGACAAGGTTTGATTTCCCCAATACTTGTCAGCCTATAGTTAAAGCAACTGGTTGGGTATCTGGTCATGAATATGCCTTTTCAAATATCAGGGGCATTTTAAGCTAATAGAATGATTTTTCTAGGCTTCTAAAACTTTTCATTGAACGCAGTCTTAGTCCTAAATCACATGCCATACCCATTTTGAAATCTACATCATGACCCACCTTTACTCTGAGGGTACCTACTCTTCCCTCAGCCTATTTATGGGCTTTTCTTTTTCAGATCTGAACATACAACCCTTCTTCCCTAAATCTAATCTTGACTCCCCTCCTCAACTCTGATCTGGATTATCTCCCCTGATACGTCACCTCCTCACACTTTCTGGTCCAACAGACACAAGCCTCAAGAGATGAACCTGAACAGCATCAAGGTCCCAGATGAAGTTGCAAGCGTTCTAACACGTGGGTGGGCCATGGCAGTGAGACATCTAGGAGAATACTATTCCAAAGTCCATGTAAGTGGCATCTGGGACATTTGTCTTCAGGAAGCAGAGCCCCAGACACAGAGGTCAGGACTAGTGGTCAGGTCAGGGCTCCAGTTCCCACATCAGAATCAAGAAGTCAGATAATTAGAACAGGAACTTGGAATAGCATCCACAGCAGGAAACTGGTCCCATGAACATGGGCTTGGAGCAGAGTGAGCAGGAGAGGCTAGTCTTAGAAACTGGGCCTTGGAATAAGAAGGGACATCTTCTGTGAGGGATGTGAGATGTGATTAAGGGAACAACTCAGGGGACTCAGTGGTCAATGCTGAGGCACCACGACCAAAGGTTCCTATCAGGGATAGTGGTGTGATAACCCCCAATTGAGGACAGCAGCTTCTGGTCTGGGTATGTGGGTACTGGGTGGGCTGGGCCTGAAGAACAGGGCATTGGGACATGTAAATATGAACTGTTGAGTCAGGGAGTATAGGGGGCACTGAAGTTAGGGACCAGGGTGGAGAATGAGGGAAGACATGTGCTATGACACCACCTTGTAAATATTTCTTCTCTAGAGGTGTCATGAGAAGTAGTGTGGTAGAGTAAAAAGTAGATGAATGTTTGAGGCAGGTAGATTTGGACCAAATCATGGCTCTGCCACTTTCTAATTAGTTGACTTTGACCACACCAAGCTACTTGACCTCTCTGGGTCTGTTTTCTCATCTGCAAAATGAGGATGATAATATCCATCTTGCTTGATGGGACAGAAGGAATAGATGAGATAGTATTGACGAAGCAGCCAGCAGCTGTTAACAGGCCCTCGGTATGTTGTGGTTCCCCGTGTGTGCCGTGCACCCCTCTCCTAACCGGTCGTGGCCCACATCCCCAGAGGGAAGCATTAGCACCACAGGCTGGCTAACATGGGAGGAAGACACTTTTAAGAGGGGAAACAAATAAGCTTCTTATAATTACTCCATACAGATATTTGTTCATTGTAGAAAATCAGAAAACATACAGGAGCAAAAAATATGAAACAAACATTCCTGATCATTCTACCACCCCAAGATAGTTATTAATTTTTTGGTGCATGTCATTTTAGATTGTGCCTACATACACATATAAAAATGTAATTCTAAAAGACAGGATTAAAGTCTGCTTCCTATGTTATAACTCGTCATTTCACAACATATCATGAACATATTTCTTTTCCATTTAATGTACAATCCCAATAAAATTTTTAATGGCAGCATAATAGCTCACCTTATGTTTGGTCCACATTTTACCTAACAAACCTCAGCATGTTGAACATTTTGTTGTTTATAATTTGGGGCTATTATGATCCCCCTTAGCTAAATTTGACATCTGAAGTTTTTTCTGAAAATGAAATTAATGCAGTTTATTATTGCTGAATCTGCCCAGGAAGGGCTTTCTAACTACTTCAGTAAAACCTGAGAATCCAAAGAAAATAATCCCAGTCATTGAATCACCTCTTACTAGTTTCCTACGTGTATTTTTTCAGTCTGAAAGCCATGGAAGGAAAGACAGTTGCTTTTGTCTTTTATGAAAGGGCTTTCAATACAGATTTTTTAAAAATAAGATTTTGCCCTTATTGCTTTAAAAAGTAAGTTTATCATAGAAAAGTTAACCAGGACAGAAAAGTAAAGGAAAAAAAAATCCTCCACTGTTTGAATAATTTTGGTTTGTTTCCTTCTAGCGTTTTCTCCATGTATTCTTTAAAATTTGTTAATAGTGGTACTGATTTTATTTATATAATGTGTCTTGTTTCTTTTTCCATTTGTCCTAGGAGCTCGATATTTTTCCAGGTTTTTCGGAACTTAACAGAAACATAATTTGAATGGCTGCATTGGCTGCGTTATTCAGTGTACTTTTTGTCAGTGGCCTCTCTTCTAAACTGTAAAGATTTAGGCTTAAATCCTGTCCCTTTTCCCTACAAATACCCCCATCTTCCAGCCTAACTTTCACAAAAGTTATAGCATCCTTTTTAAAAATACAGAATTTCAACTTCAAGGTATACATGTGCAGGTTTGTTACGAATGATCCCATCACCCAGGTAGTGAGCACAGTACATAAAAGGTAGTTTTTCTGACCTTTCCCCATTAATCTCTTCCCGCTCCAGTAGCCCCTACTGTCTATTGTTTCCATCTTTATGTCCATATGAATCCAATGTTTTGCTCCCACTTACAAGTGAGAACATGTGGTATTGGTTTTCTGTTCCTGAGTTAATTTGCTTCGGATGATGGCCTCCAGCTGCATCCATATTGCTGCAAAGGATAGATTTTATTCTTTTTTATAGCTGTGTAGTATTCCATGGTATATATGTACCACATTTTCTTTATCCAGTTCACCACTGACAAACACCTAAGTTGATGCCATGTCATTGCTATTGTGAATAGTACTGTAATGAACATATGAGTGCTTATGTCTTTTTTGTAGAACAATTTATTTTCCTTTGCATATATACCCAGTAATGGGATTGCTGGATCAAATCGTAGTTCTGTTTTTAGTTCTTGGAGAAATCGCCAAACAGCTTTCCACAGTGGCCAAACTAACTTACATTCCCACCAACAGTGTACAAGTGTTCCCTTTTCTCCGCAGCCTTGCTAGCATCTGTTATTTTTTGTCTTTTTAACAATAGCCATTCTGACTGCCGTTAGGTGGTGCCTCATTGTAGTTTTGATTTGCATTTCTCTGAACTAGCATCCCTTTTTGCATTAGCAACTCTTCCAACGGATTCTTACCTTCATCTTATTCATCTTTTAAAATCTCACTTGCTTTATTTTCTCTTCCTGGGAGTGTACCCTGTGCTTTCCAGACTTGAGAAGCACGTGGGATTGTGGGGGAGGTGACGTCACCATGAGCACCATTGGCGGACCCTCTGGCCCTGGGCATGTGGCATCCAATCCACAGAAGTTTAGTCCTGAGAAACACCAGATTGCATTTCTCCCCCAAAAGCAGATTAATCCTCCATGCTATGTGAGTTGTTTCACATATTAGGAGCAAAGACAGCAGGCCAGGCTTGGGAGCAAGGCTGGGCCAAGATGCGTAGGCGCCCTGGGCAGGCTAATAACCTGGCCCCCTTTCAAAACGATATTCTCTAAATATTTGCCCAACACTCATTTGGAGGAGAGGCTGAGTGCTGCGTGGGAGAAGGAGGGAAGGCAGACTGCTGGCTCAGCACTGCTCACTCTATTACCCTGAGCAGTTCAACTGCTGCCCTAAACTTGCACACCTCACCCAGCAACTAAGAGGCCTGGAAGGTCACTGAGATACCAGCTCTTGTCACTTAAGTGCTCCTGGGGGTTTCCCCCCTACCAGGAGGCAATACAAAGTCCTGGGAGAGTCCAACAGCCTATTTATTACTGGTGTGACTCTGGCAAGTTCCTTAACTTTTCTGGACTGATTCTCCTTATCTGTAAAATGGGGACTGATAATAGCATCTACCTCAATGGGCCAGAAGTGTTTATATGAATTCATATACAAAGTTGTTAGAGAAGCTTCTGGCACAAAACCAATAGAGACAGGAGGCAGCCAAGGGTCCCCAGCAAAACTCCATATTTAAACCTAAAACAGCCTGAAGGCTGAAAAACCTGACTACTCTTCCTGGATGAAGCCACCTTTTCCTGACTGATTCTTTCTGAATAACGCCCACCTGAGCACTGGAAGGATGGGGTGGAGCCTCAGGAAGTTCAGTGGGGAGGAGCCTGGCCTCTCCCGTTCCTATGTGGTGACCTGGGAGTCAACGTGTGAGGCGGGAAACCTGATAGGAGGACTCTCTCACTTTGCTGAGAGTTATTTTTCCTTTTTCCTTTTCACCCAATAAATTCTGTTTTCCTCACCATTCTATGTGTCCACAAGCCTAATCTTTTCCTGGTCATGTGACAAGATCCCGGTTTTAGCTGAGCTAAGGAGAAAGTTTATCAACAAAACTATCACTGTGTATATTATAATCGCTGTGCATTGATAAATATTATTATTATCATTCTCATGTCCCGCTTGCTCTCAACAATTCTGGTAAAGTCCATTTTCTCCACTGTATTACATTTCCAGCAGCATTTTAGTTCTCTTTACAGACTGGTATCCAGGGCACCAACCCAGCTGGCCTGCACCTAAATCCAGTTTGGCTTGAGAACCTCAAGTACGATGGACAGGCTCCAGTAGAGCTGGGCACACACACGCTTTTGTGTGTGTGTGTGTGTGTGTGTGTAGGGGTCACTGCCTGAATCATGGTGTAGTCCTCAGTTAGAGTAGAAAGCCTCATCTTCCAGGTGAGAATTGGAAGATGCTGAGAAAAGTAGAGACAGACTTCGGGAAAGTGGTAATTTTTCAGGGGTGAGTAATCCTCAATAAGAAAAGAGCTATCTCCTCTAGAAAAACCAGGAAGAGGAGGAGGAATTATCCTTCAAATCAGGTGAAATGTGCCTCCTGGAATCCTGAGAGGTAGCATGGGGTAGTGGGGAGAGAACATGTGGACTTTGGAGCCAGCAGACCCAGGTCTGATTTCTCCCTTAGCTACTGAATGACCTTGAGTAAAGTCACCCAACTCTCTGTGAGTACATATCCTTATGTGGAAAATGGCTACACATGGATGATGAAAGATGTCCTGTGTACAGAGCCTAGAAGGGGACCTGGAGCTGCTAGATGCTTGATGACCGTGACTTTGAGTTATTGAAGTGACAGAGAATGGGCCCTAGTGGCAACTTGAGTGCCTAGAGCCTAGTAGGTGATTGATGCATATACACTGAATAAGTGGGAAGAGTCTCACTGGCTATATGTAAATGCCAGAGAATCTCAGAATATCTAGTGTTTAATAAGTACATACCCTATATTCTTTTTTAAAATTTTATTTTTATTTATTTTTGAGACAGGGTCTCACTCTGTGCCCTGGCTAGAGTGAAGTGACAAGATCATAGCTCACTATAACCTTAAACTCATGGACTCAAGCGATCCTCTCTAGTAGCTAGGACCACAGGCACATGCCACGGTAATATTTTTTATTTTTTATATTTTGTAGAGATGAGGTCTATGTTGCCCAGGTTGGTCTCAAACTCCTGGGTTCAAGCAATCCTCCTGCCTCAGCCTCCCAAAGAGCTGAGATTACAGGTGTGAGCCACCAAACCTGGTGCAGACTCTACATTCTTGCTAACACTTTGTATCCATTATTTCAAACAATAATCCTGTGAAGTGGGAATTATCCCCATTTTACAGATTCAGAAACTGGGACTAGCAAGTAGGGGGTCTGTATTAATATCCTCCATGACCCCAAAGCTAATAACCACTGGACCTAACACACTGTACCCTTATTTTTCACATGAGGACCTGGTGTCAGTTTTGACTCAATACTAGAAAATCACTGATAAACAGGTTTTAAAAAATAGAACCATGTAATTGGGGAATTTTATTCTATGTAGTCTAATGCCTAGGAAATAAATCAGCCTTTTAAGTTTTATATACCAGTACAGTTGAAATGTTTAATAATTATTGCCAGAGAACAGTATAATGCAGTACTAAAAATGAGTAATTGAAAAGCCCATCAAGGCAGATGAGGCATCTTCTTACTGAATTGCTCTTGAATACTTCACATAATTACTTCATTCAGATTTATGATCAGCTCAGCAAAACATACATCTCTCTATCCTGCTCCGCCTGAGTAGTTTGGGAAGCCTTTTTATATTGTGCTTACACCTTCAGGGATGGACAAATGAATGTCTCTTATACGCTAATGGGGTTTGCAATGGTTTGATTTCATTTAGCAAAGGAAAAAGGAGCAAAAACTCAGTTTGCTGAGGTCCTTCTGTGTCCCAGTCACTGTGCTGGTGGTTTATTTGTATTAACTATGTCAGCTCATTTAAAGTCCCTGACAGTCCTGAGAAGGGATGGTGTTTTCCATCTCACAGAAGCAACTGAAGCTCACAGAAATGTTGGAACTTGATCAGATTATTGAAGCTCATAGTAAACTCATACTAGGCAGTTTGGATCCAAACCTAGTGACCTTTTCACGACATCACCAACCTCCAGAAAGACCCCGTGTGCCCCAAGAGGGCTTGAAATTTTGGAAAGAGGCATCTAGTGAGGTCAGTTGGAGAAGAAAATTGTTCCTAGCCAGATTTTGTTTGCAGCTCTGGCTCCTTTAAACATCTGAGTTGTGGATACTCCCCACCCCTGACCCCATTCCTTCATTTCTTACAACGTTAGTGCCTCCAGGCAGAGAGAAGTCCAGACAAGTCTCCTCAAGGGATGCAGTTTCCCATGGATTCAGCCTCCCCACTCAGCCCAGATCATCCCAGGCTGCAGGCTTTATCAGAGGCACAAGCTTATCATCTTGCCTCTCCCAGAGACCGCAGAGTGGGAGTTCTTGGCAAATTCAGTTTACTGGTAAGTGTGGGCAAATGGCTGCCTGGATGAGATGACAGCCTTTGTTTCTGGTCTCACTTACATGTCAAAAGAGCCAAAAATGGGAAAAATGGGGAGAGAGGAGGAGACAAATTGGGGTAATCTCACAGGCAGGAGAAATAATATAATCCCTTTAAAACATTTTACAATGCATTGAGAAGATTATCCATAGAAGAGAAGGACTTTCCAACTCTCCTCCACCCTTGCTTAAGACAACGACATTTCCAGCAGACTGATTTTTCTTTCTCAACCTCCCTGTTATCCTTTCCTTAATCCTGAAGCTTGTTGGACTCTCTGCATAAGTCAGCAGACGTCGGCATGGGATCAAAACTGTTTGTGCACCCAGTTTCCCCCACCCCCTTGCCTTGAGAATAAACTCAGGCTCTGCTGAGGGTTATTTCAGAAGAGGCTTAAACAAGTCACTGAATATCTTCCTTCTTTAGGACATAAAGCATGTCAGATTTCCCTCTTGTTTTAGAGTGACAATGGCAGACATCATGCACCGACGTATATCTTACTGAATATGGTACACATCCACGAACTTCCTTACACCTTTGGGAAATACCAAACTTTGATCTAATTATATTTTAACAACAAGAATCTCTCATCAAGATATAGATTTATGGTAACACTCAAGGACTATTTGTCAAACACATCCAATGTGGTTATCAGCTGGTGGGTACTGAGCACTTACTTGCAAAACAAATCAAATATCTGAAAAGAATACATTTTGTCTTTGTGCACCTGAAGGTGGAGGGTTGGGGGGAATACACTGATCAAATCATGCAGCAAAGAGAGAATTTCCCTCTGCTGTAGGGAAGCAATTGAGCTGGAAGCTGTGGGAAGGGAGCCGGAGGCTGTCTCCTGCCTTGCAGAGAAGCAGTGGACATGAGATGGATGACAGGAGGAAGCTCTTTCGGATAATTATTAGGAGCTGGAGAATCAGCTGTTGTGCTGTCAGTATGGTGTACTGTAGGATAAAGAACATAACAGGAAGGGAGTGGGGCTGGAAAGAACAAAGAGAGAGAAACAGGCAAAGGAACAATGGCATAGTTCTCGTCTCCGACCATGGACTATGGTCTACCTCTGTTGCCCCTTTTACCCTCAGAGCAACCTCTGGGGGCTCTGGCCTTCCCAGACACTGCTCCCACTTCTTGTTCCTGGACTAGTCCTACTCATGGTCTCACCTGATGAGTCACTTCCTCTGGGAAGCATTTCCCAGCCCCAAGAACCCAGGTCTGATAGGCTGCACCCTCCACCTGCCAAACCACCACCCGCATGACCCTTTATCTTTGCCTCTCCAGCACTTCTTCACCCCACCCCTATAAGAACCACTTGGAAGGTTTGTGAAAATAGTGATGCCTAGCCCCACCCCAGAGCAGTGGAATCGATGGCTCCGGGCATGGGGCCAGGGCAGCAGTGACCTCCTAAGGGCTTCAGGTGATTTTGATGGACATTTAAGATGACAACCAACTTGCCTCTAGTTCATCATATCTGAAAGCAGGGGCTGGTTCTACCTTGCTTACTTTTGGGTCACCAGCACCTAGCATTGTGCCTGGCACATCATATATACTTGATCAATATTTGCAGAATGAATAAATGAATTAATTAAAATTAAAGAGGTATTACTACTCCCTTTTTAGAGAAGAGGAAATCGATTCATGAAGGCAAACTAGGTGGACTGCCATGGTAGTCTCAGAAGAGTCTGTAAGAGGAGGAATGAGAATGTTAGCTCCATGGGGGCAGGAGCCTTGTCTGTTTTATTTGACTGTGTTCCTGGTGCCTAGACTTGGGTCTGACATGGAACAGGAGCTTGGTACATGTTTGCTGAATAAATGACTGCACCCCCAGTCTCTTACTTTAAAACTCAATCTCTTCCCACTCCAGTTTGCTACCAGCCCTGCCTTTGCCATTATCTCCGTGGCTTTGCCCAAGTCACTTTTCCTCTCTAGAGATCAGTTTCCTAAAATGAGGAATTCAGATGATATGGCCTCCAGATTCTTTTCAGTTCTAATCATAGCAGACTGCCCTGATATACCTATATTGTCACTTGAAGGATGCAACTCCAGCTGTTATGCCAGCACCTTCCACACACAGCAATGCCCTCACATTTCTCAGTGATACGAAAGTAGGGCAGGGAAGCCCTGGGTAGAGAAGAGTGGGGTTCCAGGCAGGGGCTCCACCCTTGGGCCTCTGCCCATGGACCTAAGAAAGAACAGGCACTCTTGTTTTTGTGCCCAAATGTTGCATTTTAAGACCACTCTGACCCGCCATGCCCCCCATCCTGTGCCCATATAAACCCGAGACCTTAGCAGGCACACACACACACAAGTGGCTGGACATCGAGAGGAGCAGAGGAACACACCAGCAGACACTGGCAGACCAGCGACGGCGGAACAATGCGGACTCTGAGGGGAGTTCAGCCAGGGGCCATCAGAGGACAGTCTGCCATTGGGTAGCCCAACTCCAGGGGAAGACCACCTTCCCACTCCATCCCCCTTCTGGCCCCCCATCCATCTTGCTGAGCGCCACCTCCACTACTCAACAAAACCTTGCACCAAGCCCACCTGTGATCAAATTTTTCTGGTACACTGGGCAAGAACTCAGGATACAGAAAGCCCTCTGCTCTTGCGATAAGGCAGAGGGTCTAATTGAGCTGATTAACACAAGCCACCTGCAGATGGCAAAGCAGAAAGAGCACACTGTAACACACACCCACTGGGGCTTCAAGAGTCGTAAGCACTCACCCCAAGATGCTGCCATGGGGTTGGAGCCCAAAAGTGCTCCCCGCGACCTCTGCACCTGTCCATCTGCATGCTCCCTTTAGGAGTTTGAGCACTGGGGCACTGAAGCAGCCAAGCCACACCCCTGTCAAATGCCTTGTGAGGGAGATAAGGTCCCCAAATCGCTCCTTCCAGTCTTTTTTTTTTTCTTTGAGATGGAGTCTCGCACTGTTGCCGAGGCTGGAGTGCAGTGGCGCGATCTTGGCTCACTCCAACCTCGGCCTCCCGGGTTCAAGCGATTCTCCTGCCTCAGCCTCCCGAGTAGCTGGGATTACAGGTGCCCACCGCTACGCCCAGCTAATTTTTGTTTTTTTAGTAGAGATGGGGTTTCACCATGTTGGTCAGGCTGGTCTTGAACTCCTGACCTCATGATCCCCCCACCTCGGCCTCCCAAAGTGCTGGGATTACAGGCGTGAGCCACCGCACCTGGCCCAGTCTTTTTTCCATACTGCTCTTCCCTCCTTTCCTGCTTCCTGCTTCCATTATGCCTTCCTTTCGCAAGTGTTTCCAATTGGCAGGCTGTGATCTGCAAAAGCTGACCTCCATCTCCCAGCCAGCCCACCTCCAAAGAGCAAATCCATAGCTGAGAAAATGTGGTTATTAATTTATCATCTCCCTATATCCAGTTCCAGAGAAAAGCATCACTTTGTTGATATAGTTGTAGCACGAAGAGAGGGAACTTGTGTTGTTAAATGTCTACTACACACTTGGCACTTCATTTATATTATCTCATTTAAGCCTCACCTTTGACTGCCTGTCAGTTTTACCTTCACAATATTTCTCTCCAGCACTCTAAAGCACCCAAACTCAATAAACGACTGCAACAACCTTCTGACTTATCTCTCTGCTTCCATACTTAGCCTCTACAATCCAATCTTCCCACAGAAGCCAGAGTGCACATTTAAAATAATAAATCATGTCACTTCCCTGTTTAAAGACTTCCAGTGGCTTTCCATTACACTTAAAATCCAAACTTTATAATGCCAGCTTGCAATTTCCCACCTAATCTGGTCCCTGCTAACTTCTCAGACATCATCTCCTGCCACCGTTTGTCTCACCCACCGAGCTCCAGTTCCTTAAACAAGCAGAACTCCCTCCACCTCAGAGCCTTGGATGGTTCCCTTTGGCTGTCGTCATCCTACATGATCCCGCCCACAAACCTTAAGGAGTTAGGAAGGAAAAGAGGGAGGAACAAATTTAGATATGCCTGAGGCTTCCGTGGCAGCTGATTTTCCAGTTGAACCTACATGAACCTGCTTTTAACCCTACTCCTCACCTTTGTTTTCTCAGCGTGCAGGTGGTTGCAGCAACTCAAAGCGTTCTTTGGATAAAGTCGAATGTATGGGCAAAATGTGGGTAAAGAACCCAAAACATTGCCTTCTCTTCCCTATGAAAAGGTTTCAGTAATTCATTGCATGATTTTTTAGATGAACAGGGAAGAAAAGCTTAACTTTGAGGGAAAGAAGCTAAAGTTTATTGAGCTATGCAGCAGCCCTTTTAACATGATTTGGTTGAATCAGCTGAACAATCCTCTGAAACAGGTTTTATAATCCCCATTTTACAGAGGAGGAAACAGATTCAGGGGATTTCAGCAATTTCCTGAGGACCACACAACTGTAGTAATGAACAGAGCCAATATTCCACCCGGTCATATTTAGATCCCAAATCTCAAGCTCTCTTCTGCCATATCATCCTACTTCGCTAAATGTATCCTTTCTTCCCAGCAAAACAACCTCAGAGTAAACATCAATGTATGAGTAAGTAATGACTAAGATATAAAAGTGAGAACAGACTATTTGCCAGAAGCACATTCAAATCCTCCATTTACCTGTGCTAATTGTAATATGTTAACAACAGGTTGTTCTTAAATATTCATTAAATTGAATCCCCTGAGGACCTGTACTTGGGAGCTCAGCTGGCTGATATTCTGAATTCCTAAATGCACTTAAAAATAACCAAATGTCTTTTCTCCCAGAGCATTTAATAGTATAGAATAGTAACCAATTCATAATGATCCTCTGCTCAATTAGTGCTTTTTTTGGCTTTTTCTTTTATTCTTCCAAACGGTAAGGTCAAACTTCAACAGCATCACCTGCTGAGTCCCTCACTGGGCTCTCTTTCTGGATGTGTGTTGCCAGGAGAATAATTCTGCTTTCAACAATAAAAACAACAATCAATGCTTGCACAAAAGACTTAAGGACAATGGGAAATGTAGGTGAGTTAATTACATCCCTAGTCCCTTTGTTCTTTACAAATAAAGAGCAAGAGCGATGGGTGATCAGTGAACTTTAGAGACGCAAGCCATTGAATTGTGCTTAAGAGAACTGGGTTTCTTAGGAGTCAAATGAATGCACATCCTCTGAAAACAACTTCATTTATATCAGAAATCTACAATGTTCAGTCCTTGGAAGAAGGAGCCAGCACTAGAGCAGGAATTGGGAAACACAGGGCAGGGTCGTCTCAGGTCTTGTGGGAACTTGGAGAACTCCTCCTTCCAGAGCCTTGGGTTTTCTGAAGTTAAAATGACTCAATGGCACCAAAATGCCCCGCAATTCTAAAATGTGATTTGGCTCTCAGATTCAGCCTGTTTGGGAAGTGCTGTACAGAACCAGGGACTGGATCCTGGTGCTTTGGGGCTTGTTTTCCCTCTTCTTCCTCAGGTTTTGCATGTTTCAGAAGCTGAGGCATCCATACTGAAGACCAATATACAACCCTCAACCTTGACTTCTGCTTCATTTCAGCAGCCTTGTCCCTGAGGTCTACCCTGGGACTTGTTGGTGCAGAACTACTGCATATTTGAACTCTTGGCCTATGGAATTTCCTTCTAAACACAACTTACTATTTTTTCATACATTCATTCAACACATATTTATCATCTGCTTGTAATATGCCAGATATTATGATATACTGTGGTGAACAAAACAGAAATGGTAGCTTATCTCCTGTGGCTTATAATTGGCCAGGTGAATAAGACATTAAATGCCTTTGTTTTAAAGGTAAAAAATACAAATAGGTATAAAGTAGAAAGTGAATTGTGCCCAGGATTTTACCTCCCAGATAAAACCACCTGTTGGATCATTATATCATGATATTCTGTAACCTCATTTCTTTCTCTTAACATCTTATAAACAATCTTATAAACATACATGTAAATCTGCCGAATCTTTTAAAATGACTGCATAATAATCTGTGCCAGAAATATTCAGTGTATTTCACTTATATCAGCATCCTTAATCCTCACTATAGCGCTATGAGTTAGTACTATAATTATCCCATTTTACAGCTAAAGAAACTGAGTCCCAGAAATGTTCCCAGAGAGCTGAGGTCACACAGCTGGTAAATGGCAGAACTGGAATTTAAACCCTGGCTGTGGGACTCCAGAACTTCAGCTCTTTTCTACTGTTCCTGGTATTCCACTGCCAAGATGTACTACCATTTACTATAATTAATCCTATATGATGGGCTTTCAGATCAGATCAATCACCGCTCTTTTTTTGTTTTGCTGTAACAAACAAGGCTGCAATCAACATCCTCGTACTTACATCAGCCTCCACTTGTCTAAACTGGCCAGTTGAATTAATTCCTAGAAGTGAAATTCCAGAGTTAAAGGGTATGAGCATTTTAAATTTTGGCACACAGTGCCAAATTAATACAAATTTTGGATTAATTTGCACCCCTACCAACTGCATATGATAGAGATCACCATTCTCTTCTTAACCCTTGGCATCACTGAATCTGCACTGGCAGTGGTCACTCTGACCTCCTCACTGCCAACTCTGACAGCTTTCTACAGCCTCATTCTGCTCAAAGTTCTGCCAGATGTACCCCTGTAGACATGCCTCTCCCCCAGTTCTTCCCTTTGGGGTACTTCTCTGGATTTCTTCTCTTATTTCCTTGGCATTTGAAATCTCTTCCCTGGCCCCTGTTCCCTATAAGACCTATGAATGTCATGGAGTCCTGGGTTCTCCTCTTGTCCTCTTCTCTAAATGTCGTCTCTCCCTAGAGTGGTGGACATTCTTAATTACTGGCCCAACAGCCATTCCCTCCTTTTCTTTTGCTAAAAGACCCTATTTGTTTAGGGTTTACAGTGTCCAACCCCAGAGATTGAATCATGACTGGTCTAAACCAATTATGGCTATCCTGTTCCCTTCCTTGAGCTTCAGGTGACCATGTGACCTGCTTTTGGCTAATGAGACGTACAGAAACATCAGCCAGGAGGCTTCTGGGATTTTCCTCTCTGACAAAAGGGGTAGTGGCCTATGAGGAGAGTGTTTTCCCCCACTATCCTCATTCTCTTCTATTTAGAACACTGTTGGTGAGGGTGACATGCTTTGAGCTAGTGTGGCCAATTTATGAACCGGAGGAGCTAGCACAGCCATTTTATGGAATAGAAGAGAAAGGCTGAGTGAATCACAGAGCTACTGGTCCAGGGACCTGATGTCACTGAGCTGCTAAAAGAATGTGGAAGCCATTTATCTCCAAACTCCTTGCTAAACCATAAAAGAACCCACGATAAAAGCCACGATTGGATTTTCTGTTTCTTATAGCCAAATAACTCCTAAGAGATACATAATGATCAAACATAATGATCATATATAATACTCTACCTTGATGGTGTCAACCCAGGTCCTTCTCTTGAGTCTCAGAACTATATAATGATAATAATTAATAACAATAAGTTATCAAGTACCTGTTATGATCTAGAACCTAAATTATATATAATCATATACAATTTTATATATATTATATATTTATATAGTTATACATATTATAAAATTATATATAATATATAATATATATAATTTTATGTAAAATTTAAATATCACAACTACTCTATAAGGTTAAGTGCCATTATTCCCATTTTATTAGTGAGGAAACTGAACTGAGGCACAGAGGGATTAAGTAACTTACCCATGGTCATAAGTCTCCTAAGTGGCTGAGCTAGGATTCAAACCAGGGCAGTCTGGTCTCAGAGTCCATACATCAAAATACTACGGATGACTAAAGGGACCTTGAATTGTACAGGTCCCAAATGGAGCTCATCAGCCTTCTGCCTCATAAATAGGCTCCTCATTCAAACTCTGTCTTGGTCAAGGCAGAAACTTGGGACTCTCCTTGGACTTGTACTTCTCTTTTCTACCCCATGTCCAGCTGGTCACCACATACTGACAATTCTACCTTCTAAACATATTCTGAACTATTCTGCGATGCCTGGCTTGCAGTAAATGCTTACAAGTGCTGGCTGCTATTACCAGGCTCTTCATGACTGAGCTGCGGCTTCTTGTCAAATCTTTCAACCATCCTAAACCCTCCAGCCCACTGAACTTGCCTGGTCTACTGGCTCTTGTTGTACCGTTGGAGCCTTTGTATAGACTGCCTTTACTGCATTGAATGCCCTGTGCTACACTCTCCCTAATTAATTCTTCTACAATTTAGCCTATGTGTCAGGCCCACTAGGAGGCTTTCTCTGACTTCTCAACCTCCACAAATTGTTCTCCCAGCATGCTCTGCAGATCTCTGTCTCTGGCCTTATCATACTGCAGTTTAGTCATTTGTTTACTTATCTTTTCTCATCCCTGTCAACTCCACATTCCCAAACCAAGTTATAACCTCCTCAGAAGAAGGATACAATATTTCAAACTCAATCCAGCCCCTTCCTTCAGCCCCTGACCCTCCGTTGGTCTCTCAGTTACTGGCATCATTAAACTAGAAATTTCCATGTCATTTCTAAACTGAACAAGCCAATTTCTACCTCTGAAATGTTGTTTGAATCTATCCTTGCCTCTTCATTCCTAAGTGACTACCTGGATGCCTTAAGATCTCAGGCTTGATGGTTATGACAGAGTAGATCTCATTTCCATTTGGGACCTACTAAGGGCTTCCTGCAGAGTTGAGAGGTGAAGCTCATTGTCTGAAAGGTGGTCAAATTTGAACAGAGGCCCTCTAGCTACTTGTAAATGGATTATATCCATGTATTGAAATATATCTTACATTTTCTACCCACAAATTAGCAACAAGACCCAAAGACTCTAAATAGTACCTTGTTCCATGGTTATTTCATAAGAAAAGTGAGCTAAAGAATTGTTCAGTAGCTCCAGCACAGTCTTCCTAAAACCAAGTATAGTATAAGTTAATTAATCAGGCAAGTGATCAATAAAATATAAGAAATGCAGCATTAAATAATACTGAGCTGCTCATTCCAAATAGTCTGACTCATTAGTTTGATCAATACATTACAAAGATGTAACAAGTGTAAAAACACAAGGGGCCTAAAAATACTTAGTTGATGTATTGCATCCATTATCAGAATGCACGTATTTTTTAAGACGCTTAGGTAGTTCCAGCAAATCCAACAATTAACTTTTGAAATAGACAAATAGTAAGCAGAGTTTTGGTGAAGGTCTTCTATTCAAGCGTCCAATTTTGCAAATATTTGGAAAGACAGTGTGCCCAATGAAATATGCCTGAACTAGGGCTCAAATGGCCCTGCTACTTTAGGCAAGGTGGCCTTAGGCAAGTTGTTCAACCTCTAACTTTTCATCTGTAAAATTTGGGTAAGAATCCAGTTCTGTCTCCATCACAAGGCTGTCACAGAGCTCAAATGACAGGATGAATATGAACACGATTTAAGCACTACTAAGTTCTCTAAGAATATAAGCTGCATTTTGCAAAAGAGTCAGTCCATCTCTAAGGCAGGCACAAGAGAAGAGAAGCTTTATTCATAGATTACTAAAAAACTAAGCTAATTTTAAAATTCTTTAAAGCATAGTCTGAAAACAATGATGTAATTAAAACAAAACATTTTGACACTGATTTTTTTAAATTAAAGAGCTGGGGATCTTTAGAATGTGAGCCTAACTCTTTTTATTTGTGACCTCCATGGCTTTCAACTCAATGACAATGCTTAAAGAAACAATGACATTATTTTGGGGTCCTGAACCAGTTATACCTGGTCATTTGTTCAACTTCAACTTGAAAAGTGGTTTGTAATATTTTCCCTAATACCTCTGGAGAGTAAAATTAAATTTCTCACCAACACAGGAAAATGCAGCATATGCCAGGAAGCTCATTGCCAATGAAAATGAGCCTGACACCAGCCCTGGAACATACAAAAGTTTCCCTTACACCGTAGCAATCTCTGGGCACCTCAAAAGAGGCCCTAAAGGCTGCTTTGCAAAGTTAGAGTGCCCTGTGTCCATCCTGGTAGCAAAAGCCTGCTGATCTGCTGTCAGCTACTGGGCAACACATGGAGGTCTTACTGGCCACACGCAGTGCCCAGCACTTAGTAGGTGATCAGGAAGCATTGCCTGAATTGAAATGAAAAAATGGCACATTATCTTCTGCCATGTGAAACCAATAGTGTGAGTCAACAGCCAGCTTCTTGACTTTCCCAATTTAAGTCTCCAAAACACTACTAAAATTATCATTTTAAAATTCCATTTTTAAAGTATTAATTTTAGATTAAACCAGATATGAGCTATCCTAAATTCTTTTTGAACAAGATTGGGTATATATTTCTTTTTTTAATGCGAGTATAAAAATATAACAGAAAAAAATCCCTTACTCTGAGAACTTGTTTTAAAGTACCCACTAGGAATAAATGAATAGTATGTTCAGTTGACTGCTAATCACATTTAGAAAACAATAATCAATGCTATAGTTACATGGGTCCAAATAAATTATTTTGATATGAAAGTATACTTAGATGGATATACTTCTGCCTTCCTGCTGATACATAGAAAGCACATCAGTCTTCACCTGACAGATGTTTCACCAGTTAAACCTTCTCACACATTTGCACAAGTAAAAATGTAAAGATCATAGAACTGGTTTTGTAAGCCACTTAGCCTCTTGGCGATTCAGTTAAATGGATTGAGTTAAATGAGATCACGTGTGTGAAGTGCTTAGCACTTAGTACATGCTCCCACAAATAGTAAACACTGAGAAAGTAAGGAAAGAAACGAAAGTATACCCAAAAAGAAAGGAAATTCCTGAGGCACCACAAGCAGGGAGTCTAGGAAGAGGGAACTGCCATCAGAGCTTTTTCCCCTTTTCTTCCTTTCCCTTCCCAGCAAATGAATATAAAAGAATTAATCCCAAGATTGGATGACTCCAGAGAATAAGTCGTCAACTACCCTGCCCTCTGCGGCCATCTGCACTGAACCATAAGAAGAAAAGGCAGTACTTGACACTTCAGAGATCCCTCCTAGAGTCGTGGCAACATGAACTTACCTCCAGCCTGCTATGAGCCGGTCAGATAAGGCAGGTAAAGTCAAAGGTGACCTAGAGCCTGGATATTGTCCCTAAGACCCTGAGCCTCTGACACACGGCATTCAGGCAGCATGACTCACTCCACTCCTAACAAGGACATTGCCAAACAGCCAACATAAATGTACAATGAATTACTTCCAATAGTTTCCTGTTCTTTGGTAATGGAAACACAAAAGCTTTATTACTGAGTTTAAATTTACCCATAGTTAACAAGTGTCAATCAACCACATCCTTGACATATCAATTCAGAAATTATCAGAAACCTTAAGCATGTTTATGTTTCTGGGAAACCATCTTAATAAACTAATTTAAAACATAAGTAAAGCATTCCTTGTGGCTATGGTCTGAATGTCCCCTAAAATTCATATGTTGAAAAGTAATAATCAATATGATACTATTAAGAGGTGGAGGCTTTAGGAGGTGATTAAATCATGAGGGCAGAGCCCTCATAAATGGGATTAGTGACCTTATAAATGTCTTAAGGGATGAAACTGCTTGTATTATCCCTTCTACCACCTGAGGACACAGGGCTTGTCCCCTCCAGAGCATGCAACAAGGCACCATCTGGAAGCAGAAAACAGTCCTCACCAGACACTAAACTTGCTGGCACCTAGATCTTATACTTCTCAGCTTCCAGACTGTGAGAAACACATTTCTATTCTTTATAAATAACCCAATCTGTGGTATTTTGTTATAGCAGCATGAATGGACTATGACACTGGTCAAACAGGTTTTTCTGAGTATTTACACTCATAAGAAACAAGAAATAATCTTTGAGCCAAACCTCAATGGGGAGAGGTTAAGTAGACTACGTTGTGCCCATTAAAAATGAGGCCTGCCCAGAATTCTGCTTTCTAAGATTTTCTCCATAGACAGACAAGTGTGTGTGTGCACGTGCACAGACATACACAAAGACACATTTGTTTACAATAGAAGAAGGGTAAAAATCTATAAGGCCAGTAATAGTAACATCTATACAATGAGACATTTAAAATTTCATGTACTTCTGTATCTTTGTATTATAGCATGCATGTACTATTTTTATAATTAAATTAATACTTTAAAAAAGTATTTAAAAAGGCCACAGTCACAAATCTGCATGAGAAGAGGCAGGCCTCTGACCTGGTCCCTTGGAAATGCTTCCTATATTTTGTGTCCTTTAGTTTACAATTGAAGATATGGCAGGTGTTCCTCCATTTAATACCAAAGATATTGGATGAAGGCGCAAATGCCTGACAGTAGGATTCTATGCCATCTCTCATGCACAGTGACGCCCCACTCAGTTTATTGTTGTTCCCCACTGCCATGGACACAGCACCAGACCTTTCTCCTCCCAAACTCCAGATAGTCTCCATCACTTGATCAGAATTGACACATAAGATGAAACCTGCCATAGTTCCTTGAATCCAGGATGCCATTGAGTATAAGAGGTATCAATGATGCACTAACAGTTTATCTGGAGAAGGAATCCTACATTTCATGTACATATCAATCGTAAGACGCATTCTGACTTGTAAAACGCTACAATGTTAAAAATGGGCATTTTTGAATCTGTGGAATGCTGTGGTCACCCTCCTTGGTCTATGGCAACCCCTCCTTTCCCTTCCCACTGATGGCCTTCCATGCCTGCTGCCATCTCACTTGCTGTTAAGAAGCTACAGCACAGACATAAGGCAATGGGCTGCACCCACCTTGTTCACTTAGCTGCAAGACGAAGATCTAGGAGCCAGAAGTCACTGGCAGCCTCAGGTAAGCCAAGGCAGTTTGGGCTAGGCCAGAGACGGGAGTATGTGGGTCCTTCACACAGAGCTTCTCCCCCAGCATTAACTTCCAATTTGATGATAGTGAGAAGCTTCAGAAGAACCAGTGTTCTCTGATTACTATGTTTAATACTCCCCTTTCCCTAAAGTCCACGATAATGGAAACAGGCTTTGACTTTCTTTCTCCCCGCTACAAAACACCCAAGGAAGAAACACCCTACAGGTTTGGGAAATCATTGCTGTATGGGCTTGAGTAAGAAGTAAATAACCTCTCTGAGTCTCTTCCTTCATCTCTAAAATGTTCATAACACTTTTCCTAGATTGCTTGTGAAGATTAGAGGTCAAGGAGACAGGGCACCCAGTCTAGAGCCTGGTATACAGCAGGTGCTCAGTAAATCTAGTAAGCCAGATTTCCTCTAGTTGGTAAACCGATTGCTCAATTGGCAATGTATACAATATTAGCAATATGACCTGAGAGAAAGACAAGCAACTTTCAAAACTACATTTAAGTTATATGTACCCCAGAAGATCCTACTCAATAGGCAGGCAACACAGTCAATGGGACTTCAGGCAACTGCAGCCACAAACCCATTGATGAGTTGGAGAATTGGGGGAAATAAGCTCCTTAACTCCCTCCTCCTTTCTTTTATTCCCCAAACAGAATGGCCAGGTTTATTAATTAACAGTTTTACTTAAACAATGGCTCTAAAATGACTATCATTCTTTACTAATAGAGTAGATTTTTTTATTCCAAAACATGACCAAATGGAAGTGGAGTAGAGTAGGTTTAGATTTCAGTCTCTGTGTTTCCCATGCCCACCTTTACTGATGAAACAGACGAGGCCAAGCAGAGAGAGTTTAAAGGATAAAAAGCAGGAAGACGATCTATTCAATAATCCACATAATCGGCCTAAGAATTAGCAGAAGTTGTTAGCATGGGGCTTCTGGGACTGCCTGGATCTATATTCCCAGCTGGCATTTTATTCTGAAGGAGAAGCAACATCCTAGGTTCAGGCTGAAGCAAAGTGATTTAGTAACATGTGTGAAATTACATTTAGAAGATGAGGTTGCCGTTAGAAACAGACTCACAGGGAAAGAACGTAAGAAATATCAGAGTACAGTCATCAGGGACCATTTTGTGTAGGGACCAGCAACACCTCTTCAGTAAGGCAGAATATGTAAATAGGAATATTTAATATTTAATAACGAAGGAAAAGGGCAGAAAATGTAGCCATCCTTTTGTTCAACAAACACTTATTAATTAACCACTGAGAGCCAATTTTTGTCCTGGGCCCTGGGGAGTCCAAGATGATTAAAACATGCTTTGCCCTCAAAGGACTTGCAGTCTAGCAGAGGGAGACAAAGAGGCAGAAATAAAAGGGAAATTCTCCCCAATGGCAGATAGCAGAAGCCTCAGGAGGGCTTGGCTTCTACTAGGTGTTGGGATGGGGGAGGAGGCACAGGAGAGGCTTCACAGAGGAAGTGACTTTGAGCTGAATCTTGAAAGATGAGTCTGTTTTTGCCAAATCGGTGGACAAAATGGTTAACACTTAGAAGGCTGCATTATGTGATGATGCCTTTATGGAGAAAAGTCTCATTCCCTACCACATAGGATAAAAGCAGTTTGCACGTCGCCACTGAGAATATGCTTGGCATAACTAAGTTGCTCTATGAGGAATCTGGTGTTAATCTGGTTCTCCAATGTATCTCACCAGAGTCAAAAGCTGACCCCCATTTGGGGTCATAGGAAGCCCTGCTGTGGCACAGTCTCAGCCTTCCCATCTTGGTCCTGTGGCCTTTGGTGAAAGGTTAGGGTGGGTGTTAGGATGGGAGGTGTCTGTCAGTAGGGCTCAGTTGTCTGGAGCTGCAATCACTTTTGGCACAAGGAGGCCCTGCAGCCAGCAGGAGAGGCTGGCAGCATTCAGTGTTAGACCTCTGGAAGGCTGGCCAGCAAGTCCCAACTGGTAAAGAGGAGGCAAAGTGTCAATGAACTCCCTCCTATGACCTACACGGCCTTCATGGCTAGGCACCCCATCGCATGAGTTGGTATCACACTGCAGCCCACCCATCCACTGTTTACCTGCCACGACTCTGCTAAGCACTGTCCACACATTATGCATTGCAGCCCTCATACCCTTCCTTTGAGGCTACTATTACTGCCATTTTACACATGGGGAAACTGAGGTTTGAAGAATTGCCCAAGGTCACCTGGTTAATAAGAAGGAGAGCCAGGAATCAAATCTGAGATGTCGTATTCCAAAGCCCATGTCATATTCCTTTCTTGTTCTTTAGGGTTCCCTCTCACCTCCAGGCCTCTCCAAGCAACACTCCTCCTCTTCCATCCTTATCCACTCTCTAACTTTTATTTGTCCATCAGATCTTCACTGAGTTACATTCTCCTCAAACCTCCCTCACTCCCCTCCCTCTACGTGCCTACAGTGGGGAAATGTGAGGTAGTTGCCAGATCATGAAGGGCCTCATAAGCCATGTAGAAGAATTTGGGCTGACTTGAGAACAATAGGAAATTTTTAATTTAGCAGAGGAATGGAAAGTCAGAGAGCAAAGAGGAGAGACCTGTTGGGAGGCTGCAGTAGGAATCCATGAGTGGATTCCTAAACTACAGGGGGCTCCCTAAACTACAGGGGGCTCCCTAACTACAGGGGGAGTCAGCCATGGATAGGCCTCAGAAAGTTGGAGAAATCCCTGAAATACAAGCAAAATTGTGTGTGTGAGTGCATTTTTCTGATGACACAGTACATAGCTTTCCTTAGATTCTAAGAACAAGAACCACAGTATCTTGTTATATGGTTACCTGAAAAATTGTCCAACATAATAGTGGGCCATGCCTAGAAGTCACAAAGCCTAAAATTTGCTAAAATTTGAACGAAGAATGAAAACTCATGTAGAAACATGGTTTTCAGTAGAGTCCAGTGCTCTTTCTTTGGAGCTTCTATAGCCGAATTCAAACCCACAGAGTGGAGAGGGCTGAGCTCTTCCTTGGGGCTGCATGTGCTACCCAAACTCAGCTGCCGAGGAGAGGAGGCACATTCCATCAATAATATTTTGGTTCTGGTCTGTCCTGACCACCCACACTAATTAGGAAAATGTAATTGATTCTTAAGGACTCCCCATTAGAGTAAAAAAGAGGGGAATGTTACAAGGAGCAACACAATTTCCTGAAGCTATGATCCTACTATATTGCTGTTTATCAAGGGTATTTTATTTTTCTCTGGCTGGAGGCCAATTTCATCTGCAGTAGACAGAAATGCTGAAATAAGACAGTAATATGTCTTGAAGTTCCAGACAAGCTGGCTAGAGCCCAGTGAAATAGTGTGGTTTGGTGGAAAGAGCATTGGCCTAGGATATGAGTCCAACTTAATATTGCACCTAGAAAAGAAAGATCACTACACCTGCCTCACCTACCTCAGAGAGTTTGGGTTGCTGTAAAAAGATGCCAGGCAATCTAATGAGAAGTGAATTCACATTGAGAGTGGTGTGGTGTTCCCTATGACACACGTATAAGCATGCACACAGGTAAACACACTTCACTCATGCAGGTCACCTGCTTGGCCTAGGCCAGCAGGAGATTTTTTTCCTCTCAGAAAGTCTAAACCTTCCTGATTCTCCCCAATCCCTCATTTTACCCCCAGCCTGTCCTTCACGTTCACTTGGCCTCACCTGCTGCTTCACGTGCCCTCAACCTCGTCCCTCCTTCACATCTCTACACTTAGCTCATCTTTTTTTAATCTGTGGGTCTTCCTTTCTGAGCTCCCAGTCTGCCCTTAATCCCATCCCCCTCTCATCTCTAGACATGAATCCTCTTATATCACCCATCTTTTGTGTCTACTACAGAGTTGCCAACGACCTAAGTCTAGATATCCAGCCTGCCCTCTTTCCTTAGCTCCCAGCCCAGATTCCCAAACAAGAATGTACCTCTCCAGCTGAATTACCTATGGGGCCCTCCAACATGGGCAAAACTGAGTTGTGACCCTTCCACTAAACCTTCTCTTCCTGTATCTGATCTCAGCCTTGCCATTATTCCATTATCCCTTCATTTGTTCCTGCAGTGCATACTTATTGAGCATCTCTGTGTGTCAGACAGTATGCTAAGCACTGGGAATATAGTGGCCCCTGTCCTCATTTGATGGGAAAGACAGACATTGATACAGCCTGAATGTTGACAGCCCCCTCCCTCAAGTTCATGTGTTGAATCTAATACCCAATGTGATAGTATTAAGTGGTGGAACCTTTGGGAAGTGATTAAGTGATGAGGGCTCCACCCTCATAAATGGAATTAGCGTCCTTATAAAAGAGACCTGAGAGAGCTCTCTTGCTCTTCCTCCACATGAAGATGCAGCAAGAAGGTGCCATCTATGGGGAACAGGCCCTTACCAGACAACAAATCTGCTGGTGCCTTGATCTTGGACTGCTCAGCCTCCAGAACTGTAAGCAATAAATTCTGTTGTTTGTAAATCACCGAGTCTAAGATATTTTCTTATAGCAGTCTGAATGGACTAAGACAGACATGAATCAAATAGTCACCAAATATGAACACAGTTCTTATTGGGGAATTTCTATGACAGATATATGTGCAATGAGAACATAACAGAGCATATAATGGTGCTAAGGAAAGCTTTTCCAAGGAAGCAACTTGCTATATATGAGCTGAGATCCGAAGGCTGAGTGGTATTTATTAGGAAAAGTTGGGTTGGGGCAGAGGGGAATGTTCTAAACAATGAGGAAACATTTCTCTACACATACCCTGGGGCAGGAGAAAACTGGGAGCGTTCATAGAAGACCAATGTGTCTAGAGCTCAGGGAACAAGGGAAGATGACACAAGATGAGGTGGAGAGATGAGTAGGGGTCAGGCCTTTCTGGGCCTTTTGGGCTGTTAAGGAACTTTGTCTTCCTCCTGAAATTAGTGATAAATTATTTGAATACCTTCAACAAACATTTACTGAACACCCACTGTGTTTTGGGCCCTTTTCAAGATGATGAGGACACAGGGAACACATGAATGGAACTAAGTCCCTGACCTCATGGAGCTCACATACAATCACACACTACTGAAGGCAGCTTAACAGAGCAACTGTGAGGTGCCAAAAATGGATGCAGAAAGGTTACTATGGTCGTCCAGGAGTATGTGATGACAGACTGGACTCATAGCAGGCTGAGAAGGGGAGAAGTTGGTGAATTAGAAAGATACTTACAATGTACCATCAGTAGGACTTAGTGATGGATTGGCTAGGGGGTGGAATTTTGTTCGTTGTGAGGTTTTTAAATTGTTCTTTTAAGAAGGAAAATTCCTGAAGGAAGAGTTTTAAAACTTGAGCTGAAGGGAAGGACCTTATCAAGAAGAAAAGGCTGACTCTACAAAACAAAGGTGGGGTGATTGGCCATTTAAGGTTCCTGAGGAAGCAGGAGAGAGTGGTATCCAGAGCCTGAGTAGAGATGGTCTCAGGACAGGGAGGGAGAGATCCATTATTTTAGTAGGGGAAAAAGTGAGGAAAGATGCAGGTAGGTTTATTAACTTTAGCAACAAGTTAAGAAGTTCTGGTCCAGGTCCAGGGATTTCTTTTTCTTTCTTTTCTTTTCCCCCCATAGAGAAAACAACAAGGTCACTTGTTGAGAGTGATGTGGGAACAGTGATGTGACCCATAGGTGGGTCAGGAATGAAAGGAATCAGCATTAGGGAAAGTGGGAGGACGAGCCTTCCAGAGTAATTTGGTCAGATTGCCAGGCAGGTCAAGGGCCCTCCAAGGTCAGTGGTCCTGCATAAGTGTAAATGGTAGGAAGAAAAATGTCCTCGCAAAATACAATCATTCCTTGGTATTTGTCGGGGGTTGGTTCCAGCATCCTCCTGTGAATATCAAAATCCACAGCTACTCCTCCCATATACTCCTTCTGTATACTTTAAAGCATCTCTAGATTACTTATAATATCTAATATGATGTAATACTTTGTAAATAGTTGTTATACTGTATTTTTTAAATCTGTATTATTTTAATTTTTAATTTTTATTTTTCCAATATTTTTGGCTGAATCAGTGGATGCAGAACCTGCAGATACAAAGGGGCTACTGCATGTTCACTTCTAATCCCCAGAAAGTGTGAATAGTACCTTATATGGCAAAAGATATGATTTATTTAAGGATCTTGAGAGGAGATGTTTATTCTAGACTATCTGGAAGCCCTAAATGCAATCACATGTATCCTTAAAAGAGAGTGGCAGAGGGACCTTTGAGACAGAGATAAGGAGAAGGCCATGTGAGGATGGAGGCAGAGAGTAGAGTGATGCAGCCACAACACAAGCCTGCTGACAGCCACCAGAAGCTGCAAGAGGCAAGGAACAAATCGTCCCTAAAGCAGGGGTCCCCAATCCACAATCTGTGGCCTGTTGGAGCTGGGCCACACAGCAGGAGATCAGGGGTGAGCCAGCATTACTGCCTGAGCTTCACCTCCTGTGATGGTTAATACTGAGTGTCAATTTGATTGGATTGAAGGATGTAAAGTATCGATCCTGGGTGTCAATTTGATTGGATTGAAGGATGTAAAGTATCGATCCTGGGTGTCAATTTGATTGGATTGAAGGATGTAAAGTATCGATCCTGGGTGTGTCTGTGAAGGTGTTGCCAAAGGAGATTAACATTTGAGTCAGTGGGCTGGGGAAGGCAGACCCACCCTTAATCTGGGTGGGCACCATCTAATCAGCTGTGTGGGCACCATCTAATCAGCTGCCAATTAATATAAAGCAGGCAGAAAATGTGAAAAGGAGAGACTGGCCTAGCCTTCCAGCCTACATCTTTCTCCCATGCTGGATTCTTCCTATCCTTGAACATCGGACTCCAAGTTCTTCAGTTTTGGGACTTGGACTGGTTCTTCTTGCTCCTCAGCTTGCAGACAGCTGATTGTGGGACCCTGTGATTGTGTGAGTTAATTCTTAATAAATTCATATATATATCTCCTATCAGTTCTGTCCCTCTAGAAAACCCTAATACACCTCCTGTCAAATAAGTGGCAGCATTCAATTCTCATAAAAGTGCAAACCCTATGGTGAACTGCACATGCAAGGGATCTAGGTTGTGTACTCCTTATGAGAATCTAATGCCTGATGATCTGAGGTAGAACAATTTTATCCTGAAACCATTCCCTCTACCGCAGCCCATGGAAAAACTGTTTTCCAGGAAACTAGTCCCTGGTGCCAAAAAGGTTTGGGACCACTGCCCTAGAGCCCCCAGAGGGAGTGTGGTCCTGTTGACACCTTAATTTTGGCCCAGTGAGATGAATTTTGAATTTCTGGACTCCAGAATTGTAAGATAATTAAATTTCTGTTGTTTTAAGCCACCAAATGTGTGGCAATTTGTTACAGCAGCTCTAGGAAATTAGCATGACGTGAACTGGCCAATCTGCACCGAAATGTGACTTCTTCCAGGTGCAGGGCTCAGGTGTAAGCACAAAGAAGAGAAAAGATGTGTGCATTCAGGACTGGAGTTTTGCTAGATTGGTGTGAGGACAAGAAGCAAAGAAGTTATGGGCTATGGCAGAAGTGTTACTGAGATGATGAGCTTAGCTAAGGAGGGAAGAGGAGAGAGGAGAGGGCAGTGGTGGGATGAGGAGACAGCAGAGGGTTCAATGGACCACCGGTCCACCACGTGCGGCCAAGCAAAAAGCCTCAGAGTCCTACTCAGCCCCCTGCATTCAACTCTTCAGTTGCTAGCTCTTTGATGTCTGTGGCATTCATCTCCTGATGAGCAGCCTTCCTAATCTCTCACTGGAGTACATGCCACAGTCTCCTACCCAGCCTTCCTGCCTCTGTTCTTACCTTCTCCAAGCTCTTCCATATTGATGAGAGTTATCTTCCTAAGTTGAAAATTTAATCATCATGTTGTTGCCTAATCTAAAACTCTTTGGTGTCCCTCTCCCCTTGCCAAAAATACCAAAAAACAATTTCTGCTTGCAGTTACTAAAAGGATAAAGCCCATAGCCCCAAACTGGCGTGGAAGGGCATTTAGATGATGATTCATTAGTTTCATCTCAAGCCCTAACCTTGCACTAGCAATCCAGAACTCCTTGTCATTCCCAGATTATAGCTCACTTTTCCTTGCCCTGTCCCATTATGCACGCTCTGCCGAGACTGCTCTTTCTGTAGCCCTTGAGATTCAGTTAAAGATCAGCTTCTCTAATGTTACCCTAATAATAATTACTAATATTTATTAAGTACTGATATGTTAGACATCATGTTAATTGATTTTCCTAGGACGATCTCATTTGATTCAACCACCAAAGTGGGTAATATTATTATTCCCCTTTTCCAAGGAGGAAGAAACCGAGCCTTAGAGAGGTCATAGAGCAGAGTTGTAGATTCAGGATTTGAACCCAGGTCTCTCAGACTCTAGAGTTGAACTTTCAACACTCTATTACATTCTACTGAATGACCCTAACTCCAGAAGCCCTTTGTGCATACCCTGAAGGCATTGAGGTCAGAATTATGAATGTTATAATAATTAATACTTAGCAACTTAATATGTGCCAAGGACTCTAATGATCATCTTTACAGTTTGACATCTTTATTATTTGTTTTTCAGACAAAGAAACAAAGGTTAAAAGAGTTAAAGTTACACAGCAAGAGTAGAACAGGGGCTGACATTCCCTCTGTCTAATTTGAAAAGCCCCAGGCTTAATTTACCTTAATTTAGCCCAGGGTCTAGAACATCAAAGTGGGCCACAAATGTCAATGTGGAGCATGAATGGGAGTCATTATCATGCAGATGGTACTCAAAGCCACAGAACGGATGAGTCTAATGGTGCAGAGAAAGGACAGAAAAGGTTACAGGACAGAGTTTGGAGAGAGCATCATTTAGAGAAGCAGATCTCAATAGGGATGATTTTGGTCTCTAGAGGACATCAGAATCAGATAAAATCTGGAAACATTTTTGGTTATCACAACTGGTGGGGCCAGGGGCCAGGGGTGCTGCCAACCATCCCAGAGAACACAGGGCAGCTGCCAACAACAAAGAATTATCTGGCTCAGAAATCATAAATCTCCTAGAAGAGAAAATGGCAGAAAACCTCCTCAACATTGGCCTTGGTAATAATTTTTTTGGATATCACACCAACAGTTCATGCTACAAAACAAAAGTAAATAAATGGAACTACATGAAACTAAAAACCTTCTTCACAGCAAAGAAAACAACCAACAAAATGAAAAGGCATAGCCTGGGCAACATAGTGAGACTCCATCTCTAAAAAAATTTTTTTTTAAAATCATCCAGACATAGTGGCATGCACCTGTAGTCCCAACTACTCAGGAGAACAAGGCAGGAGGATCACTTGAACCCAGGAGTTTAGGGCTGCAATGAGCTATTATCATGCCACTGCACTCCAGCCTGGGTGACAGAGTGAGACCCTGTCTCACAAAGAAAAAAGAAAGAAAGAAAAGGAAACCTACGAACTGAAAAAACAAACAAACAAAAACCTGCATTTCACATATCTGATAAGGAGTTAATATCTAAAATTTGTAAATAACTGTTAAAACTCAATAGCAGATATATTGGAGGAGCCAAGATGGCCGAATAGGAACAGCTCCGGTCTACAGCTCCCAGCGCGAGCGACGCAGAAGACGGGTGATTTCTGCATTTCCATCTGAGGTACTGTGTTCATCTCACTAGGGAGTGCCAGACAGTGAGCGCAGGTCAGTGGGTGAGTGCACCGTGCGCCAGCCGAAGCAGGGGCGAGGCATCGCCTCACTCGGGAAGCGCAAGGGGTCAGGGAGTTCCCCTTCCAGGGGTGACACGGCACCTGGAAAATCGGGCCACTCCCACCCGAATACTGTGCTTCTCCGACGGGCTTAGGAACCGGTGCCCCAGGAGAGTATAGCCCGCACCTGGCTCAGAGGGTCCTACGCCCACGGAGTCTCGCTGATTGCTAGCACAGCAGTCTGAGATCAAACAGCAAGTCGGCAGCGAGGCTGGGGGAGGGGCGCCCGCCATTGCCCAGGCTCCCTTAGGTAAACAAAGCAGCCTGGAAGCTTGAACTGGGTGGAGCCCACCACAGCTCAAGGAGGCCTGCCTGCCTCTGTAGGCTCCACCTCTGGGGGCAGGGCACAGACAAACAAAAAGACAGCAGTAACCTCTGCAGACTTAAATGTCCCTGTCTGACAGCTGTGAGGAGAGCAGTGGTTCTCCCAGCACGCAGCTGGAGATCTGAGAACCGGCTGACTGCCTCCTCAAGTGGGTTCCTGACCCCTGACCCCCGAGCAGCCTAACTGGGAGGCACCCCCCAGCAGGGGCAGACTGACACCTCACACGGCCGGCCAGGTACTCCAACAGACCTGCAGCTGAGGGTTCTGTCTGTTAGAAGGAAAACTAACAGAAAGGACATCCACACCAAAAACCCATCTGTACATCACCATCATCAAAGACCAAAAGTAGATAAAACCACAAAGATGGGGAAAAAACAGAACAGAAAAACTGGAAACTCTAAAAACCAGAGTACCTCTCCTCCTCCAAAGGAACGCAGTTCCTCACCAGCAACGGAACAAAGCTGGACGGAGAATGACTTTGACGAGCTGAGAGAAGAAAGCTTCAGACGATCAAATTACTCCGAGCTACGGGAGGATATTCAAACCAAAGGCAAAGAAGTTGAAAACTTTGAAAAAAATTTAGAAGAATGTATAACTAGAATAACCAATACAGAGAAGTGCTTAAAGGAGCTGATGGAGCTGAAAACCAAGTCTCGAGAACTACGTGAAGAATGCAGAAGCCTCAGGAGCCGATGCGATCAAATGGAAGAAAGGGTATCAGCCCTGGAAGATGAAATGAATGAAATGAAGCGAGAAGGGAAGTTTAGAGAAAAAAGAATAAAAAGAAACGAGCAAAGCCTCCAAGAAATGAGGGACTATGTGAAAAGACCAAATCTACGTCTGATTGGTGTACCTGAAAGTGACGGGGAGAATGGAAACAAGTTGGAAAACACTCTGCAGGATATTATCCAGGAGAACTTCCCCAATCTAGCAAGGCAGGCCAACATTCAGATTCAGGAAATACAGAGAACGCCACAAAGATACTCCTCAAGAAGAGCAACTCCAAGACACATAATTGTCAGATTCACCAAAGTTGAAATGAAGGAAAAAATGTTAAGGGCAGCCAGAGAGAAAGGTCGGGTTACCCTCAAAGGGAAGCCCATCAGACTAACAGCGGATCTCTCGGCACAAACCCTACAAGCCAGAAGAGAGTGGGGGCCAATATTCAACATTCTTAAAGAAAAGAATTTTCAACCCAGAATTTCATATCCTGCCAAACTAAGCTTCATAAGTGAAGGAGAAATAAAATACTTTACAGACAAGCAAATGCTGAGAGATTTTGTCACCACCAGGCCTGCCCTAAAAGAGCTCCTGAAGGAAGCGCTAAACATGGAAAGGCACAACCGGTACCAGCCACTGCAAAATCATACCGAAATGTAAAGACCATCGAGACTAGGAAGAGACTGCATCAACTAACAAGAAAAATATCCAGCTAACATCATAATGACAGGATCAGATTCACACATAACAATATTAACTTTAAATGTAAATGGACTAAATGCTCCAATTAAAAGACACAGACTGGCAAATTGGATAAAGACTCAAGACCCATCAGTGTGCTGTATTCAGGAAACCCATCTCACGTGCAGAGACACACATAGGCTCAAAATAAAAGGATGGAGGAAGATCTACCAAGCAAATGGAAAACAAAAAAAGGCAGGGGTTGCAATCCTAGTCTCTGATAAAACAGACTTTAAACCAACAAAGATCAAAAGAGACAAAGAAGGCCATTACATAATGGTAAAGGGATTAATTCAACAAGAAGAGCTAACTATCCTAAATATATATGCACCCAATACAGGAGCACCCAGATTCATAAAGCAAGTCCTGAGTGACCTACAAAGAGACTTAGACTCCCACACATTAATAATGGGAGACTTTAACACCCCACTGTCAACATTAGACAGATCAATGAGACAGAAAGTCAACAAGGATACCCAGGAATTGAACTCAGCTCTGCACCAAGCGGACCTAATAGACATCTACAGAACTCTCCACCCCAAATCAACAGAATATACATTTTTTTCAGCACCACACCACACCTATTCCAAAATTGACCATATACTTGGAAGTAAAGCTCTCCTCAATAAATGTAAAAGAACAGAAATTGTAACAAACTGTCTCTCAGATCACAGTGCAATCAAGCTAGAACTCAGGATTAAGAATCTCACTCAAAACCGCTCAACTACATGGAAACTGAACAACCTGCTCCTGAATGACTACTGGGTACATAACGAAATGAAGGCAGAAATAAAGATGTTCTTTGAAACCAACGAGAACCAAGACACAACGTACCAGAATCTCTGGGATGCATTCAAAGCAGTGTGTAGAGGGAAATTTATAGCACTAAATGCCCACAAGAGAAAGCAGGAAAGATCCAAAATTGACACCCTAACATCACAATTAAAAGAACTAGAAAAGCAAGAGCAAACACATTCAAAAGCTAGCAGAAGGCAAGAAATAACTAAAATCAGAGCAGAACTGAAGGAAATAGAGACACAAAAAACCCTTCAAAAAATAAATGAATCCAGGAGCTGGTTTTTTGAAAGGATCAACAAAATTGATAGACCGCTAGCAAGATTAATAAAGAAAAAAAGAGAGAAGAATCAAATAGATGCAATAAAAAATGATAAAGGGGATATCACCACCGATCCCACAGAAATACAAACTACCATCAGAGAATATTACAAACACCTCTATGCAAATAAACTAGAAAATCTAGAAGAAATGGATAAATTCCTCAACACATACACCCTCCCAAGACTAAACCAGGCAGAAGTTGAATCTCTGAATAGACCAATAACAGGAGCTGAAATTGTGGCAATAATCAATAGCTTACCAACCAAAAAAAGTCCAGGACCAGATGGGTTCACAGCCGAATTCTACCAGAGGTACAAGGAGGAGCTGGTACCATTCCTTCTGAAACTATTCCAATCAATAGAAAAAGAGGGAATCCTCCCTAACTCATTTTATGAGGCCAGCATCATCCTGATACCAAAGCCTGGCAGAGACACAACCAAAAAAGAGAATTTTAGACCAATATCCTTGATGAACATTGATGCAAAAATCCTCAATAAGATACTGGCAAACAGAATCCAGCAGCACATCAAAAAGCTTATCCACCATGATCAAGTGGGCTTCATCCCTGGGATGCAAGGCTGGTTCAATATACGCAAATCAATAAATGTAATCCAGCATGTAAACAGAACCAAAGACAAAAACCACATGATTATCTCAATAGATGCAGAAAAGGCCTTTGACAAAATTCAACAACCCTTCATGCTAAAAACTCTCAATAAATTAGGAATTGATGGGACGTATCTCAAAATAATAAGAGCTATTTATGACAAACCCACAGCCAATATCGTACTGAATGGGCAAAAACTGGAAGCATTCCCTTTGAAAACTGGCACAAGACAGGGATGCCCTCTCTCACCACTTCTATTCAACATAGTGTTGGAAGTTCTGGCCAGGGCAATTAGGCAGGAGAAGGAAATCAAGGGTATTCAATTAGGAAAAGAGGAAGTCAAATTGTCCCTGTTTGCAGATGACATGATAGTATATCTAGAAAACCCCATTGTCTCAGCCCAAAATCTCCTTAAGCTGATAAGCAACTTCAGCAAAGTCTCAGGATACAAAATCAATGTGCAAAAATCACAAGCATTCTTATACATCAATAACAGACAAACAGAGAGCCAAATCATGAGTGAACTCCCATTCACAATTGCTTCAAAGAGAATAAAATACCTAGGAATCCAACTTACAAGGGATGTGAAAGACCTCTTCAAGGAGAACTACAAACCACTGCTCAAGGAAATAAAAGAGGATACAAACAAATGGAAGAACATTCCATGCTCATGGGTAGGAAGAATCAATATCATGAAAATGGCCATCCTTCCCAAGGTAATTTACAGATTCAATGCCATCCCCATCAAGCTACCAATGACTTTCTTCACAGGATTGGAAAAAACTACTTTAAAGTTCATATGGAACCAAAAAAGAGCCCGCATCGCCAAGTCAATCCTAAGCCAAAAGAACAAAGCTGGAGGCATCACACTACCTGACTTCAAACTATACTACAAGGCTACAGTAACCAAAACAGCATGGTACTGGTACCAAAACAGAGATATAGATCAATGGAACAGAACAGAGCCGTCAGAAATAATGCCACATATCTACAAGTATCTGATCTTTGACAAACCTGACAAAAAAAAGAAATGGGGAAAGGATTCCCTATTTAATAAATGGTGCTGGGAAAACTGGCTAGCCATATGCAGAAAGCTGAAACTGGATCCCTTCCTTACACCTTATACAAAAATCAATTCAAGATGGATTAAAGACTTAAATGTTAGACCTAAAACCATAAAAACCCTAGAAGAAAACCTAGGCATTACCATTCAGGACATAGGCATGGGCAAGGACTTCATGTCTAAAACACCAAAAGCAATGGCAACAAAAGCCAAAATTGACAAATGGGATCTAATTAAACTAAAGAGCTTCTGCACAGCAAAGGAAACTACCATCAGAGTGAACAGGCAACCTACAAAATGGGAGAACATTTTCGCAACCTACTCATCTGACAAAGGGCTAATATCCAGAATCTACAATGAACTCCAACAAATTTACAAGAAAAAAACAAACAACCCCATCAAAAAGTGGGCGAAGGACATGAACAGACACTTCTCAAAAGAAGACATTTATGCAGCCAAAAAACACATGAAAAAATGCTCACCATCACTGGCCATCAGAGAAATGCAAATCAAAACCACAATGAGATACCATCTCACACCAGTTAGAATGGCAATCATTAAAAAGTCAGGAAACAACAGGTGCTGGAGAGGATGTGGAGAAATAGGAACACTTTTACACTGTTGGTAGGACTGTAAACTAGTTCAACCCTTGTGGAAGTCAGTGTGGTGATTCCTCAGGGATCTAGAACTAGAAATTCCATTCGACCCAGCCATCCCATTGCTGGGTATATACCCAAAGGACTATAAATCATGCTGCTATAAAGACACATGCACACGTATGTTTATTGCAGCATTATTCACAGTAGCAAAGACTTGGAACCAACCCAAATGTCCAAAAATGATAGACTGGATTAAGAAAATGTGGCACATATACACCATGGAATACTATGCAGCCATAAAAAATGATGAGTTCACGTCCTTTGTAGGGACATGGATGAAACTGGAAATCATCATTCTCAGTAAACTATCGCAAGAACAAAAAACCAAACACCGCATATTCTCACTCATAGGTGGGAATTGAACAATGAGAACACATGGACACAGGAAGGGGAACATCACACTTCGGGGACTGTTGTGGGGTGGGGGGAGGGGGGAGGGATAGCATTGGGAGATATACCTAATGCTAGATGACAAGTTGGTGGGTGCAGCACACCAGCATGGCACATGTATACATATGTAACTTACCTGCACATTGCGCACATGTACCATAAAACCTAAAGTATAATAAGGATAATAATAATAATAATAATAATAAAAGAAAAAAAAAAAAAGAAACTTAAAACAAAAACAAACAAAAAAAAACTCAATAGCAGAAAAACAAATAACCCAAATAAAAAATGGGCAAATAACCTGAACAGACATTTTTTCCAAAGACAACATAAAAATGGCCAACAGGTATATGAAAAGGTGTTCAACATCGTTAATCATCAGGGAAATGCAAATTAAAACCACTATGAGATATTATCTCACATCCATAAGGATAGCTATTATCAAAAAGACAAGAGATAGCAAATGTTGGTGAGGGTCTGGAGAAAAGGAAACCCTGTATGCTGTTGATGGAAATGTAGATTGGTATAGCCATGGTGGAAAATGGTATGGAGGTTCCTCAACTAAAAATAAACTATCATATGATACAGCAATCCCACTTCTGGGTATTTACCTAGAGGAAATAAACTCACTACCTCATAAAGACACCTGTACACCCATATTCATTGCAGCATTATTAACGATAGCCAGGATACGGAAACGACCTAAATGTCCATGTTCATTTGGGAAAAGAAAATGTAGGAAATGTACAAATGGGGAAAGAACATGTATATGTGTGTGTGTGTGTGTGTGTCTGTGTGTGTAATGGAATATTATTGAGCCTAGAACAGAAAGAGATCTTGCCATTCTCCACAACAAAGATGGACCTGGAAGACATTATGCTAAGTGAAGTAATCCAGGCAGAGAAAGAAAAATATTGCATGATCTTTCTTATATGTGAAACATTTTTTTTAAAAAAGAGCTCAAATATGCAGAGATAGAGAAGGAAGTGATTATCAAAGGGAGTAGAGAAGGAAAAAATAGGAAGATGTAAGTCAAAGGATACAAAATAACAGTTATGTAGGATGAACAAGTCTAGAGATCTAATGTACAGCATGAGGATGAAAAATTATATTAGGGATTTTGGTTAAGTAGATTTTAGTTGCCTTTGTCACAAAAAAAGTAACTATTTGCAATGATGGATATGTTAACCTACTTCACTGCAGTAACCATTTTACTATCTATATATATCATTATATATACTATCTATACGTAACATTATGTTGTAAACCTCAAATATGGCCCAAATGCCAATAGTGCTTACGTAGGACCCTTCAGCTTTCCCGCTTTCTTTCTGCGTCTTGATAGAAAATCACAGAGTGCCTTGACCACTCTGTGACCCAGCCAAATGTGGGTTATTCCCAGCAGGCTTAATCCCAAACTGGGGCCTTGAACATTCCCAGACACTAACAAAGGCATCTAGATTGTTGCCTAAAACACTGAAAGAAACTGGCCCCATCCCTGAGCCAAACTCCTTAAACCCTCATAAAAACTCCATACCCTGGACCCCTCACTGCATTTGTGCCTGGGCAGAACATCCCTTTTCTCTCGCTGTTCGGTGCAGGGATCACTGCAGCACCTCTGTAAGTAAGTTCCCCTAATAAATGCTTTGGACTGATCTCACTGGTGCTTAGTGCTCCTTTCTTTGGAATCCCAACCAGCCCCACTTCAGGATAGTGTGTGGCACTTTCTTGTGTGGGAACTCCCCTGCTGCCACTTTTTGGGGCAAAATACATAAAACCAGAAAGACATGAGAAGAGAATATTCTAGGAATCAGGGAGTGGCCAGCTCCCTCTGTGATACTGAGGAATGTGTGCAAGATGATGGAGTGTGCATGGACAACGCGGAGGCCATTGCAGAAACTGTCAAGACTCAAGAGCCATTTTGGTGGGGGTTGAGAAGTGAACAACAGCAGAGAAGTGGGGAAAACACGTGTAGGCACAACTCTCTTGAAAAGCTTGGCTCTCGAGGTGGGGCAGAGAAATGAGGTAGTGGTTGGAGGAGACGTGGGGTCCTAGGACTTTGGGGTTTTTTAAAAAAATTGTAGGTAGATAGTAGAGGTACTATCTTCCTGGCCAACTTGAACCCCTGACCAGCTTTCTCAATAGTGCCCTGGTTCCCTGGTTCTCTGGTTCTCTCTCCCCTTGGTGGATGCCTGTGCCCCCCATCTTCTACTGTATTTGGGGTTTTCCAGTTCTGGGAAAACTGTACCATCTGTCTGCTTGGCTCCTGCCACCAGGCTCTTGAGAGTTGATGAAGAAAGTTAGAAATCCAGTGTGAAATTCTCCTCTAGGAATATGTGTTTTCTAAACTGGGTCTCTGTTGCTATGCGATCCTTCCATCCATCTCTCATGGACTCCCTACCACATTCCTCCTGCACTTGCTCCATCTCCCCAGTCTTCAGCCCTGTCCTTTCCCTCTGCAGATCAGCTTGCCTCTGTCTACTTGAAAAACATTTGTTGACTGTGTTTCAGGTCAGTCACTAATCAACATGCTTATGTGTTTCTTAAGGTGTTCTTTGGGGCACTTGTGTCAGATTCACATGAGATGCTTATAAAAGATGCAGGGTCCACAGCCCCAGTTCCTCACCCCCTTAGGTGCACAGAATCAGATTCTCTGACTTGGGGCCCAGAGAGATGAATTGCAAACAAATACTCAGGAGATTCTGATGTTCATTACCAGTTGAAAACCATTGTTATAAATTATTTAATTTTCTCAGTAATTCTATAAGGGAGATATTACTATTAAAGTCAGAATTATATGGAGGGCATCCTGTGTAATCCTATCTTCTCTCACTTTCCTTCTTGTTCATCAAATTGTTGTATATTTTCACCAGTTTTGCTTGTTTTCCCCATCTCAAGAAAGACGTCCTCCCTCCTGTGCCTGATCATGACTAAGTCCTGTTTAAACAGTTACCTTTGATTCAACTCTTCTTCCCTCCTCTGATATTTTGATCAATTAATAGTAATATGACTATCATTTATTGATCACTTAGTATGAACCAACTACTTACCATAATAGCCTTTTTATTATTTCATCTAATCTTCAAATATTTCTTCTATTCTTTTCTCTATTTGTCTGATATTCCCATTATACATATGTTACATCTTTTGTAATTTTCCCACAGTTCTTGGTTATTATGTTTATTTTGTTTTTCATTCTTTCTTCTCATTTTTGTCTATCTTTGGTTTTCCCTAGAAACTCCTTCTTAAGTAGAGGTTATGCCTTGCAGCCCTCTCTGTTGTAATCCACTGTTGTTATACTGAGTCTTGTTGATGTGATGGTAACATATTGGGAAAGGGTAACAGTCTATCTTTTGATTAAATCTCAATACTTTATTGGGGCAGAATCTTTGTGCCGTGGTCTTCAGAAGAGTTTCTTAGCCTTTTTTTACTTCCTTTATATGAGACAGGAAGGCTAGACAGGGCTAGTGCTAGCTAATTGTTCTTTCTTCGGATCAGATAAGACTCTGGTAAAGTAGCTTCCTTGAGGGCAGACCTTGTTAGGGAGAAGGATCTGGCCAGATTTCAAAAAGGTTCTTTTTCCCTTCCCATGCCTCAAGCTGGAGGAGATTTCTCTGATTTTCACTGTGAGAACCTGATGGGGGCTCCTGGGGGTAAAATTCACAAAAGTGTGGGGGTCCCTTTAGGATTGGGCTCCCAGGAGTTTAACTCTCCAAGTAGTCTACACTCAGCCTGTAGCTAGTCATCAATTACCCTTTAAGTCTTCCTACCAGTTACTGTTTCCAGCAGCTCCTGAGAATCTGTGATTTTCAGTATTCACTTGTCTCTCCATTTCTTGGGGGGTGGAGGGAGAAGGAGGTGGTGAAGTTTTGCCTGATGACCTCAGTTCTCTGATGGAAGTAATTAGAGTTGTTGATTTTCAGTTTTTCAGCTTTTTTCCGTATGAGGACAGGAGTGATGATTTCTAAGCTCTTCACATGTCACAGTAGACATTAGAAGTTCTTATATAACTCTTTGACTTAGTATTACTCCAATTTTGACAGGCAAGGAAACAAACTCAGCAAGTTTAAATTAAGTGGCCAAGCTTATATAGTCAATGAGGGGTGGAGTGGCTATGTTGCCACTAAAATGGTAAAATTGGCATTCAGGTAAAATCCAATGCTAGGGCCCAGAAAGGCAGCCACATAAGTACAAGCTGTTTTGGAGAGGCCAGGAGGTGTGTGGCTGTGCATGTGATGCACATGTGTCTTCATATTGGTCCATGTGAAGAAGTCCTGGGGGTGTCAGCTGACTTTGGGGGGAAAATGGGCTGAGGGTGGGGGCCAGAATCCTTGTCAATACCATAAGTCAGTGTCATTTCATGGTGAAAAAACGACTTGTTTCTTAGGCTGATTTCAAAAAAGCACACCCAATAAATTGGCAGCTATATATTAAACACCTATTATGTGCCAGGCCCTATTATAGTGCTGAACAGATGCAGTGCTGAACAAAGTAAACCCCTGTGGAGTTCACATTGCAGTAGGGGTAATAGCTAACAAGCAATCAAGCATATAACATGTCCGGGGCTGATAAGTCAGATGAATAAAATAAAGGAAGGCAAATGGGGTTTAGAATGATGAGGGTATTGCTTTATAAAATATGGTGAGAAATGGACTCTGATAAAAGTGACATTTGAGCAGAAACTGGAAAGAAGTGAGGGAGGGAGTTTTGTGGCTACCTGAGAGCATCCCAGGTAGAGGGATGAGGAAATAGAGTTTTTGAGGCATATATCCATGGCTAGGGAGACAGACCTGTTCACCCTGCAGATGACATAATGCTGTGAAGACAGTGATCAACTATGGTGGATAAAAGATGTCTAACGTAGAAGAACCTTGGAATGCTAGAGAGATGAACCATGTTGAATAATTAATTTGTCAGGGCAAAAATCTAAGGTATTAAGCTTTATTCCAAAGAGGTAATTTTATGAGAACAGGATTTGCAAGATCTGTTTAGTAACCACATGGTAGAAGGATGGGAACTTTCTTCCTCCAGCCAAACTTACTTCCTCCAGCCAACACCCAGTCCTCCTGAACACAAAGGACTATAGGACATAAGGTACCAGCTGGGGGCCAACTGGAGAGAAAGTTTGTGTCCAAGGGAAAAACCAAGACAAAGTAACTTGGCAAAGGTTATATACTCTCTAAAAGCAAGCTCTGAGTCAGACTCCTACTCAAACTCCTACTTGGTCAGTTGTGATAGAAAGTGATATAGCAGGCCAGGCGCGGTGGCTCACGCCTGTAATCCCAGCACTTTGGGAGGCTGAGGTGGGCAGATCACCTGAGGTCAGGAGTTCGAAACCAGCTTGGCCGACATGGCAAAACCCCCATCTCTACTAAATATACAAAAATTAGCCGGGTGTGATGGCAGGTGCCTGTAGTCCCAGCTACTCAGGAGGCTGAGGCAGGAGAATTACTTGAACACGGGAGGTGGAGATTGCAGTGAGCTGAGATCATGCCACTGAATTCCAGCATGGGTGACAGAGCAAGATGCCATCTCAAAAAAAAAAAAAGAAAGAAAATGATATAGCAATGTGTATCAAGAGCCTAAAAACTCTTTGATCCAGAAACACAGGACTCTATCTCATGGAAATTATCTAAAATATAGAAATATAACGTCCAAAGCGGTAGGGATTTTTGTCTGTTATGTCACAGCTATATCCTCAGAGCCTAGAACATGACTTACACACAATAGTGTCATTTATATACTCATAAATGAAATAAGAGGGTTTTCTTTATACAAATGTATACTGCTACATTATTTATAATATTAAAAAAATTCTCTAAATATCCTACAATAGGATACTGTTTCAGTAGACTATGACCCATTTACTCTTTGAATTTTACCTGTTTTAAAAAACAAACACAACGGCTTTAAGTGTTTGCAAAACCAGAATTAAGAGCTATCCCATAAAGTAGTTAGATCTGGAATGGAGGCTCATCACTCTCATTTTAAAGATGAGAGGATTGCAAGGCCACAGGAACTTATTGGCTTTTTAAAAAACTACTTAATAGATACATGAAAAAGTTCTTTTTTGCATAAAAGTTATGTATTGTCTATTAAACAAGTCTATCATGTATTTGAAAATGATTTCCAGACCTTTAGAAAATAGATGTGGAAACAATGCTGGTTCCATGCAAGAAAGGAGGAGACCAATTAACGTTTGCAAACAAGTGTGTAAGGCCAGCAATTCCAGCAGCAGATATCCATCAATTTGGAAAGCACTTATCACCTGGCCAGTGTGCCAGGCCTTGGTGAGGGGAGTACAGGGGTGGCCACAGGAATGCAGAGACAGACATGGCCCAGTCGTCTGCCTCTTTACAGGATCTTATAGGGGAATGGGAATTTAACTCATCAGGGTGACACAGTGAGCGAAGAACTAGAACAAAGGGATGTGCCAAGTGTTTGAGATCTCAGAGAGGAGGCAGGGTGCACAGATTCCAAATGGGATGAAAGGAAAACGTGAATGTAGGGAAAGACAGAAGAGGTGGCATTTCAAAGGCCTGGAAGAGACCTGGTGGATCTGTGAAACTGTAAACCTGGTATGACCCCTGGAATAACTCAGAAAGGATTTTAGGGGTTTAGCAGTAAATTTCTGTCTTTGTCTCTCCCACACATCTCTCCCCAGAGCTGTAAGAGATGCAGAATAGAGAAAATGACACAGACCTTTGGTGGCTTAGTCTTTGTTCACTGCCACTTACTGGCTCTGTGCCGTCGATCAATGCTCTGATTCCCTCAGTGTTAACTTTCCTGTGAATGGGAATAATAATAAGAGTGCCTACCTCATGGGTGTGTATGTTGGCAGGCAGTGGAATCTGAGTTGAAGAGGAGGTTAATACATTTATTTATGTGACTGATATTTACTCAGCTTTGATTCTGTGTTCAGCATGGCACCCAGCACTGTGTGTGTTGTGAAAGAAATAGATGTCTCTGCTCTCATGGAACTTCCAGCCAAGAGGAAGAAAGTTAAAGAATACGAAGCAACTAGAATAGTACCTAGTGTGGTTTCCGCTATCCATTCATACCTCTGCTGTGGAGCCTTTTGCCAAGGTATAATTTAAATTCCATTTTTGGTGAAGCTGCTATATGGAAGTAGTTCATAAAACCTGTAATTGAGAGCCCAGCCAACCACCCACATTGAACAGATTTTGTTTGCATATCATGTATCCATAATATAAATTTTTCATTTTATTTTATAGCCATCCCAATCCTATTACAATAAAGATAGAATGAACTAGAGAAGCCTGTCTCTCTCCTCACCTGTGGAGTTGGAAAGATAGCTAGTAGTTACACCTTTGACAAGATTCAGCTGTGCTCCTTAGTGGTCCACAAATGCCCAAGGAATGGAGTTTATGATTCATTGTGAACAGAAATGTGGAAAATGCACCCTAGGCTGCTGGCTCAGAAGTAGGAGGCATTGATTGAGGGTCCCTTATGTCCAGGCACTGTGTTGGGCATTTTACATACATTATTTTATTTTGATCATGCTTATTTTGTAGATGAAGGGACTAAGTAAGTTTCAGATAAATTAAGCGACTTCTTGACTTAGCTAGTAGGGCAGAATTTGACTCCTAGTCTGACGATCTAATGATTCCAAAATCCAAAGTCTTTCCACATACTCGCTGTATATTTTAAATAGCAAAGCTAAGCTAGATGCATGGTCCTTTCTGAGTAGTTAGAGCAGCCTGAAAATAGGAATACTTTCTACTGTGATGCTAACCTGTGTGCCCACCATTAACACTGTCAAAACCCAAATGGCTGCCTCCAGAAATAGAGCTCATATATGCATATACATGTGTGCATACATGCATGTGAGTACTTACAGAGAGAGAAACTTTAGCTTGACCCTATAATTTCATTTATCATAAGCAAATACAGATGCATAAATCTTTGCTTTTATCATAAGCAAATACAGTTGCAAAGATTTATGTGTTATGGTGTTCACTGCAGTGTTTTATATAAAAGTAAAGAAAAGAAAATTAGAACCACCTATCTTGCCAATAATAGAGGAATCTTGGAATAAATTATAATTCAACAGTATGATGGAGTATTACAAAGCCATTAAAAATCATGTGGAACATTTAATTTCATTGAAATATGTTCACAATATAATGTTCATAAAAATAAAACAGGATATAAAACCCTATATAGAGAATGGTTCCAATATTCTGTTCAAAAATTATATATATATATATATATATATATATATATATATATATATATGGGTGTGTGTGTGTATGTGTGTGTGTGTATATATATATATACACACATATATATATATACATACATTTATATATACAATTTTGTTTTCTATATAATATATAACCTGGAAGGAAATATACCCAAATGTTAATGATTATCTCTAGATTATAAAATGACATATTTTCATTTCTTTTTTATCTTTCTCTGTATTTATCCTTTTCTGTATTTTAAACACAAAACACAAGTGTGCTCTGTTGAGAGGAGTGATGCTGAAGTCTTAATAATGCCTCTGGTTCCCAGACTCAGGCTTTCTTGCTGGGAAGGAAAATGATTTTTCATCTTTTCTGGCAGCAGGCACTGGAGACCAAGGCTGCAGAAGTGTGAGGACCCAACGTCCATCCCAGGCACTCACAGTGCACATTGCTTCTTGTGCTTCTTACAAATGACTTTTCACATGGCAATTTTAAGCAAGAAAACTAAGTGTCAAGCAAGAGGTATTGACATCGCTTTTAAAATGTGTTGTTTGTGCATTATAGCTCTGCAGAGGCATTTTACACCAAGTGAGTTCCTCAAGGGAAGGGGAAGGCACAGAATGTCATTTATCCCCTGGTTCATTTCTTATTTAAAAAAAAAAAAAAAAACTTTTACTAGGCCCTTGTGAGGCTCTAGGTGCTTGTTAAAGAAGATATAGTAAAACATTAAAATATGGCAAATTTTAAAATAGAAGTGTGAGGCAAAAATAAAGTGGTCTTCACACACACTCTTCACTCCTTGTCCAGTTGAAATTTCAACCACTCTAAGAGATAGCTCAAAGGTTATTGTCTCTGTAAATGTCCTTTCTGTGCTCCCAAATCAGCACTCACTACCCACTTTCTGCAAACGATTGTTTTCTTATCTGCACAGATGCAGCAATTTTAGCACCTAGCAGGCTGCAATATAGTTCTTTCTAACAGGTCTCTTGACTCTATGTCACATATAGAAAATGGTAGTATTTCCCCAGAGTAAACAGAGGAGGCCACCCTAATATCTAGGGAAATACATGTCTGGGTTCTCCTTCAACCTGTGATCCACCAGTGTACATAAAATACTGAACTGGAAAGTTCTTCTGTAGACTTTGACTTCCTAATACCAGGGAACATGTGATATGGTTTGGCTCTGTGTCCCCACCCAAATCTCATCTCAAATTTTAATCCCCATATGTCGAGGAAGGGACCTGGTGGGAGGTGATTGGATCATGGGGGTGGTTTTCTCCGTGCTGTTCTCGTGATAAGTGAGTCAGGTCTCACGAGAGCTGATGGTTTTAAAGTGTGGCACTTTGTTGTCTTGCTCTCTCTCTCCAGCCACCTTATGAAGGTGCCTGCTCCCCCTTTGCTTTCTACCATGATTGTAAGTTTCCTGAGGCCTCCCCAGCTATGCAGAACTGTGTCAATTAAACCTCTTTGTTTATAAATTACCCAGTCTCAGGTAGTATCTTTATAGCAGTGTGAAAACAGACTAATATACCATGTCTTATTTATTCATCTCCATATCCACAGAGCCTAGTATGTTGCATTTTGCATAGCTGGTCATTAGTGCATTAATTCATGTCAGCACATACTATATTCACTGAGTGTCCACTATGTAACACTCACAGTGCTAGTTGTTAGAAATACAACAGTGAATGAAATGGACATGGTTTTGCCCTACAGTTTGGTGGAACAGAGTAATATTAAACAAATAATCCTACAAATAATTATAAGTTTTAATAACTACTCTGAAGAAAAATAACTGGGTACTATGAATGTTATGGAAATACTTGAATGAACAAATGAAAGAAAGAAAGAAAATACTGTATATTTTATATTCCAATATTCATCCACTGAAAGGTATACTACATAGAGAAAGAAAAGGAATATTGTGGGCTCTCTCAGAATGGCATAAGAATCTCATAAGAAAATCAAAATCCTGTGTTCTAGCCACTATGCTCCTATGATACATCCAAAGACCTCATGAGTTTTCTGTGATGCTATCTCATGGATGATTCATTCTTAACTTATTTACCGGCAACTGAAAGTTCTACAGTATTTTTCTTGTTATTGTTGTTTGTTTAATGCGCTGCCATAAATCCAAATCTCTCATCTTGTACTTGTGCAATTGGTTATTTGGATCCAAGTAGGTGGTTTTCTGTGTTTCTCTCTTCCTCCGTTAGCTTTCATCTTGCTAGATTTGATCTATCAATTTAACCTGCTCAAATCTTGTGATTCCCAGTCCTGATCTCATATGTCTGTTTCCCTTCACATCAGTGGCCATGACTTCCATGATGGAATGCCCATGTTCCATTTTGCTGAGTGCAGGGTTTTTTTTGTGTGTGGGGATTGGGGGATCATCTTGGCAATACACATCAGAACCATAAAAAATGTCCAGATCCTTTGCATTTGTGATTATACTTCTAGGAACCTGTCCTAGTGAACAATACCAAATGAGAAAAGGTTTTATGCAGGAAATTGTTTCTACTCCATTATTTATAATAGTGAATGGCAGTTTTAAAAATCCTAACATCTTATAAGGGGCTTGATTAAGCTTACGTTAGTGTAACGAGACAATTCCTGAGAACAAGCTTGCAATAGCATTTTATTTTTAGAAAAGTATGTCAAAAGGCCTTTTAGGTTCTAATGTGGCTCAGAACCCATTAAATGCCACTAAATATTTATTGCTAATGTAGAGATGACAAAAATAGTTTAAAAACAGGTGATTATGAATGTAAAAGACTATTAAAAGATACTTGTTTGTATGGTGTTGATCTGCTCTTCTCAGACAAATATCCTTCTGTTTTGAGACTTCTTTGCTTTGATTGGCAGAGTGTTACCTAAACTAGTTGATACCTGAAGGCCTTAAATTAAAAATAAAACAAGGCAATGAATAGTATTATAAATTAGCAGCTTAAATTTTAGTGCAAATACTGCGCTTAAAATTCTGTCCCTAAATATTCATGTGCCTACCCTGTGCTGGGCATAGTTGCTGCCAGGGATACTCTGAAGAGAGACAGATTAAAATCCCGCCCTGTAGAGCTTATAGTTCAGTGGAAGGTGACAGATAACACACAAGTTAATAAGTAAAATAGCATGCCAGGTGGCAATAAATGCAATGGAAAAACACTAAGTTGGGGAGAGAGAGAAAGAGTCTAGCTCAGGGATGGGAGGAGGAATGAAGTGCCTAATAGGACGATCAGGGCAGGCCTCCCTGGAAAGGGACCGCTGAGCAGAGACCTGAAGGAGGCAAGAGAGTGAGCTGGGCAGCTGGCTGAGCCACAGCATTCCAAGGAGCAGTTTTTGGTAATATAATTTTTAACGATTGGTGGGTTACTTTTGCACAGGCAGTTGGGTCCCTGAGTTCCTTGCCACTTTCATCGAATCAGCTATCTCATCAAAGAGAGGCTCTGTGTCTTCTGATATCTAGTGTGTGCCAATGCTGCTGTGCGGGAACCTGCTGTTGGGGCCAGAGCAGGTAGCCCCACCCCCTTTTCCTCGGCCTTCTTTGGAGAGGTGAGAGCTGTAACTCTTATTCTCCCTGGTACTAGGAAGCCCATTCCCTCTCCACTAAGTCTAAGGAAGTGCAAAGACAGCATTAAAATTTGCTTTTATTGTGTTTGTATTTTGTGAGTCTGTGTTCTCTGTATAAGGATTCACTCATAAAGAAGCAAAGTAACCCTCTCTCAAAGTCACTTTTAGAGCCACAAATGTAATCTTTAACCAAATTTAAAGAATATTTAGGGGAGGCTGGCAAGATGGCTGAATAGGAACAGCTCTGGTCTACAGCTCCCAGTGAGATTGATACAGAAGGCAGGTGATTTCTGCATTTCCAACTGAGGTACCTGGTTCATCTCACTGGGACTGGTTGGACAGTGGGTACAGCCCACAGAGGGCAAGCCAAAGCAGGATGGAGCGTCACCTTACCCAGGAAGAGCAAGGGGTCAGGGAATTTTCTCCCCTACGCAAGGGGAGCCGTGAGGGACTGAGCCTGAGGAACTCTGGCACAGATACTGCGCTTGTCCCACGGTTTTCACAACCCACAAACCAGGAGATTCCCTCTGGTGCCTACCCAACCAGGGCCCTGGGTTTCAAGCACAAAACTGGGTGGCCATTTAGGCAGATGCCGAACTAGCTGCAGGACTTCTTTTCTTCCATACCCCAGTGGCGCCTGGAACAGCAGCGAGACAGAACCGTTCACTCTCCTGGAAAGGGGTGCTGAAGCCAGGGAGCCAAGTGGTCTGGCTTGGCAGGTCCCACCCCCACGGAACCCAGCAAACTGAGATCCACTGGTTTGAAATTCTCGCTGCCAGCACAGCAGCAGTTTGAGATGGACCTGGGACACTGGAGCTTGGTGGAGGGAGGGGCGTCCGCCATTGCTGAGGCTTGAGTAGGCAGTTTTATGGTCACAGTGTAAACAAAGCCACGGGGAAGTTTGAACTGGGTGGGGCCCACTGCAGCCAAGCAAGGCTGCTGTGGCCAGACTGCCAGATTTCTCTTCTCTGGGCAGGACATCTCTGAAAAAAAGGCAGCAGCCCCAGTCAGGGACTTATAGATAAAAACCCCATCTCCCTGGGACAGAGCACCTCGGGAAAGAGGTAGCTATGGGCGCAGCTTCAGCAGACTTAAACGGCCCTGCCTGATGGCTCTGAAGAGAGCAGTGGACCTCCCAGCACAGCGTTCAAGCTCTGCTAAGGGTCAGACTGCCTCCTCCAGCGGGTCCCTGACCCCTGTGTATTCTGACTGGGAGACACCTCCCAGTAGGGGCCGACAGACATCTCATACAGGAGAGCTCTGGCTGGCATCTGGCAGGTGCCCCTCTAGTATGAAGCTTCCAGAGGAAAGATCAGGCAGCAATCTTTGTGTTCTGCAGTCTCCGCTGATGATACCCAGGTAAACAGGGTCAGGAGTGGACCTCCAGCAAACTCCAGCAGACTGGCAGCAGAGGGGCCTGACTGTCAGAAGGAAAACTAACAAACAGACGTCCACTCAAAGACCCCATCCGAAGGTCACCAACATCAAAGACCAAAGGTAGATAAATCCACAAAGATGGGGATAAATCAGCAAAAAAAGGTTGAAAATTCCAAAAACCAGAATGCTGCTTCTCCTACAAAGGATCACAACTCCTCACCGGCAAGGGAACAAAACTGGACAGAGAATGAGTTTGATGAATTGACAGAAGTAGGCTTCAGAAGGTGGGTAATAACAAACTCCTCCGAGCTAAAGGAGCATGTTCTAACCCAATGCAAGAAAGCTAAGAATCTTGAAAAAAGGTTAGAAGAATTGCTGACTAGAATAACCAGTGTAGAGAAGAACATAAATGACCTGATGGGGCTCAATAACACAGCAAAAGAACTTCCTGAAGCATTCACAAGTTTCAATAGCCAAATCGATCAAGTGGAAGAAAGGATATCTGTGATTAAAGATCAACTTAATGAAATAAAGAGAGCAGACAAGATTAGAGAAAAAAAGAATAAAAAGGAGCGAACAAAGCCTCCAAGAAATATGGGACTATGTGAAAAGACCAAATCTATGTTTGATTGGTGTACCTGAAAGTGACGAGGAGAATGGAACCAAGTTGGAAAACGCTCTTCAGGATATTATCCAGGAGAACTTCCCCAACCTAGCAAGACAGGCCAACATTCAAATTCAGGAAATACAGAGAACACCACAAAGATACTCCTCGAGAAGAGCAACCCCAAGACACATTAATTGTCAGATTCACCAAGGTTAAAATGAAGGAAAAAATGTTAAGGGCAGCCAGAGAGAAAGGTCAGGTTACCCACAAAGAGAAGCCCATCAGACTAATAGCAGATCTCTCTGCAGAAACCCTACAAGCCAGAAGAGAGTGGGGGCCAATATTCAATACTCTTAAAGAAAAGAATTTTCAACCCAGAATTTCATATCCAGCCAAACTAAGCTTCACAAGTGAAGGAGAAATAAAATCCTTTACAGACAAGCAAATGCTGAGAGATTTTGTCACCACCAGGCCTGCCTTAAAAGAGCTCCTGAAGGAAGCACTAAACATGGAAAGGAACAACTGGTACCAGCCACTGTAAAAATATACCAAATGGTAAATAACATTGACACTATGAAGAAACTGCATCAACTAACGGGCAAAACAACCAGCTAGCATCATAATGACACGATCAAATTCACATATAACAATATTAACCTTAAATGTAAATGGGCTAAATGCCCCAATTAAAAGACACAGACTGACAAATTGGATAAAGGGTCAAGACTCATCAGTGTGCTGTATTCAGGAAACCCATCTCACATGCAAAGATACACATAGGCTCAAAATAAAGGGATGGAGGAATATTTACCAAACAAATGGAAAGCAAAAAAAAAAAAAAAAAAGCAGGAGTTGCAATCCTAATCTCTGATAAAACAGACTTTAAACCAACAAAGATCAAAAGAGACAAAGAAGGGCATAACAGAATGGTAAAGGGATCAATGCAGCAAGAAGAGCTGACTATCCTAAATATATATGCACCCAATACAGGAGCACCCAGATTCATAAAGCAAGTTCTTAGAGACCACAAAGAGACTTAGACTCCCACACAGTAATAGCAGGAGACTTTAATACCCCACTGTCAATATTAGACAGATAAACGAGATAGAAAATTAACAAGGATATTCAGGACTTGAACTCAGCTCTGAACCAAGCAGACCTAATAGACATCTACAGAACTCTCCACCCCAAATCAGCAGAATATACATTCTTCTCAGCACCTCATCACACTTACTCTAAAATTGACCATATAATTGGAAGTAAAACACTCCTCAGCAAATGCAAAATAACAAAAATCATAACAAACTGTCTCTCAGACCACAGTGCAATCAAACTAGAACTCAGAATTAAGAAACTCACTCAAAACTGCACAACTACATGGAAACTGAACAACCTGCTCCTAAATGACTACTGGGTAAATAACCAAATTAAGGCAGAAATAAAGATGTTCTTTGAAACCAATGAGAACGAAGACACAACATACCAGAATCACTGGGACACACTAAAGCAGTGTGTAGAGGGAAATTTATAGCACTAAATGCCCACAAGAGAAAGCAGGAAAGATCTAAAATTGACACCCTAACATAAAATTAAAAGAACTAGAGAAGCAACAGCAAACAAATTCAAAAGCTAGCAGAAGACAAGAAATAACTAAGATCAAAGCAGAACTGAAGGAGACAGAGACATGAAAAACCCTTCAAAAAAATCAATGAATCCAGGAGCTGGTTTTTTGAAAAGATCAACAAAATAGACTGCTAGCCAGACTAATAAAGAAGAGAGTAGAATCAATAGATGCAATAAAAAATGATATAGGGGATATCACTACTGATCCCACAGAAATACAAACTACCATCAGAGAATACTATAAACACCTCTATGCAAATAAGCTAGAAAATCTAGAAGAAATGGATAAATTCTTGGACACATAAACCCTCCCAAGTCTAAACTAGGAAGAAGCTGAATCCCTGAATAAACCAGTAACAAGTTCTGAAATTGAAGCAGTAATTGATAGCCTATCAATCAAAAAACGTTCAGGACCAGATGGATTCACAGCTGAATTCTACCAGAAGTACAAAGAGGAGCTGGTACCATTCCTTCTGAAATTATTCCCAACAATAGAAAAAGAAGGAATCCTCCCTAATTCATTGTATGAGGCCTGCATCATCCTGATACCAAGACCTGACAGAGACACAACAAAAAAAGAAAATTTCAGGCCAATATCTCTGATGAACAACGATGTGAAAATCCTCAATAAAATACTGGCAAACCAAATCCAGCAGCACATCAAAAAGCTTATCCACCACGATCAAGTCAGCTTCATCCCTGGGATGCAAGGCTGGTTCAACATATGCAAATCAATAAACGTAATCCATCACATAAACAGGACCAATGACGAAAAACACAAGATTATCTCAATAGATACAGAAAAGGCCTTCAGTAAAATTCAACACCCCTTCATGCTAAAAATTCTCAATAAACTAGGTATTAATGGAATGTATCTCAAAATAATAAGAGCTATTCATGACAAACCCACAGCCTATATCATACTGAATGGGCAAAAACTGGAAGCATTCCCTTTGAAAACCGGCACAGGACAAGGATGCTTTCTCTCTCCACTCCTATTCAACATAGTATTGGAAGTTCTGGCCAGGGCGATCAGGAAAGAGAAAGAAATAAAGGGTATTCAAATAGGAAGAGAGGAAGTCAAATTGTCTCTATTTGCAGATGACATGATTGTATACTTAGAAAACCACTCAGCGCAAAATCTCCTTAAGCTGATAAGCAACTTCAGAAAAGTTTCAGGATACAAAATCAATGTGCAAAAATCACAAGCATTCCTATACGCCAATAACAGACAAACAGAGAGCCAAATCATGAGTGAACTCCTATTCACAATTACTAGTAAGAGAATAAAATACCTAGGAATACAACTTACAAGGGATGTGAAGGACCTCTTCAAGGAGAACTACAAACCACTGCTCAAGGACAAAAGAGAGGACACAAACAAATGGAAAAACATTCCATGCTCATAGATAGGAAGAATCAATATCATGAAAATGGCCATACTGCCCAAAGTAATTTATAGATTCAATGCTATCTCCATCAAGCTACCACTGACTTTGCTCACAGAATTGGGAAAAACTACTTTAAACTTCATATGGAGCCAAAAAAGAGCCCACAATAGCCAAGACAATCCTGGGCAAGAAGAACAAAGCTGGAGGCATCATGCTACCTGACTTCAAACTATACTACAAGGCTACAGTAACCAAAACAGCATGATACTGGTACCAAAACAGATATATAGACCAATGGAACAGAACAGAGTCTTCAGAAATAATACCACACATCTACAACCATCTGATCTTTGACAAACCTGACACAAATAAGCAATGGGGAAAAGATTCCCTATTTAATAAATGTTGTTGGGAAAAATGGCTAGCCATATGCAGAAAACTGAAACTGGAACTCTTCCTTACACCTTGTACAGAAATCAGCTCAAGATGGATCAGAAACTTAAATGTAACACCTAGGACCATAAAAATCCTAGAAGAAAACCTGAGCAATACCATTCAGGGCATAGGCATGGGCAAAGACTTCATGTCTAAAACACCAAAAGCAATGGCAACAAAAGCCAAAATAGACAAATGGGATCTAATTAAACTAGAGAGCTCCTGCACAGCAAAAGAAACTACCATCAGCGTGAACAGGCAACCTACAGAATGGGAGAAAATTTTTGCAATCTATCCATCTGACAAAGGGCTTATATCCAGAATCTACAAAGAACTTAAGTTTACAAGAAAAAAACAAACAACCCCTTCAAAAAGTGGGCAAAGGATATGAACAGACACTTCTCAAAAGAAGACATTTATGCAGCCAACAGACATATGAAAAAAAAATGCTTATCATCACTGGTCATTAGAGAAAGGCAAATCAAAACCACAATGAGATACCATCTCATGCCAGTTAGAATGGTGATCATTAAAAAGTCAGGAAACAACAGATGCTGGAGAGGATGTAGAGAAATAGGAACGCTTTTACACTGTCGGTGGGAGTGTAAATTGGTTCAACCACTGTGGAAGACAGTGTGGTGATTCCTCAAGGATCTAGATCTAGAAATACCATTTGACCCAGTGATCCCATTACTGGATATACATCCAAAGGATTATAAATCATTCTACTATAAGGACACATACACACATATATTTACTGCAGCACTATTCACAATAGCAAAGACTTGGAACCAACCCAAATGTCCATCAATAATAGACTGGATAAAGAAAATGTGGCACATATACACCATGGAATACTATGCAGCCACAAAAAAGGATGAGTTCATGTCCTTTGCTGGGACATGGATGAAGCTGGAAACCATCATTCTCAGCAAACTATCACAAGAACAGAAAACCAAACACCGCATGTTCGCACTCATAAGTGGGAGTTGAATAATGAGAACACATGGACATAGGGAGGGGAACATCACATACCAGGGTCTGTCGGGGGGTCGGGGGCTAGGGGAGAGATAACATTAGGAGAAATACCTAATGTAGGTGACGGGTTTATGAGTGCAGCAAACCACCATGGCACATGTATACCTATGTAGCAAAACTGCACGTTCTGCACATGTACCCCAGAACTTAAAAAAATATATATTCAGAGTGACTATAGTTAACAACAATGTATTGTGTATTTCAAAGTAGCAAGAAGAGAGTATTTGAATTGTTCCTAACACATAGAAATGATAAATATTCAAAGTGATGGGATACCTCAAATATTTGACTTGATCATTACACATTCTATATATATAACAATATCACACGTATCCAACAAATATGTTAAATATTATGTATCAATGAATGAGTATTAGAATTTTGTGGTTGTTGTTAAGCTCTCAAAGTCATCATATTTGAAGTGAAGGTGTTAAACAAAAGTCTTTATCTATTTGTTAAATCACTATATATATATATATATATATATTTAATTACAATGGCATTTGTCCTTTCTGATTGTTTGCTTATGTTTCAATGGATGACTTGCTGACTTTCAGCAACAGAGGTCAGTTTATGGGATGGTGACAAGGAGGACTCCTTAGGCTTCATGAGGACTATCTCTGTTTTCCTCACCACCCTATCCCCAATGCCTAACTGAGTGCCTAGCGCCCAGCAGGCACTCAACAAATGCTGCTGAATAAATCAATGACTCCAAAGATAACAGCTTTGGTACAGAGAGAAAATACTTTCATGATAGATTTGGAAGGGACAGCATGGGGGCCACATATCATAGAAGCAGGTGAAGTAAGATGAGGGGCATGGGCTATGATTCCTTCCCCCAAATCTCTGAGACAACTGGAACCCAAGTGGAGTGTGCATTTTGATGGCACAAGGGTAGGGCAGGGCAGGGGTGAGGAGATAATGTTTGAGAAATAAGAAACTGGCACAGTGTTTGGACCCTTGAGATGCTGGACTGTCCTGGTCAACTTACTGAACTCCTTGGGGACTCAGTTTCATCATCTGAAAAATGAAGATAACAATACTGACCACACAAGGTTGCTACAAGAATTAAGGGGGGAAAAAAAGGCTAATGCATATAAAGCACCTGGCACAGAGACTGTCATAAAAGTCATAGTGGGCCCTTATTTTTTCATTTAACAGGTATATACTGAGAGATGGCATACACAGTGGTCATAGGCAGGTACCCAGAGACAGACTGCTGGGGTTTGAACCCCAGCTTTATCACTTAGAGCTGGGCATCTTAGGAAAGTTACTTAGTTGTTCTTTGCCACAAGTTTCTCCTCTGTGGAAAATAGGATAATAATGCTTACCTCATCATGCCACTCTGAAGATAAACTCAGTTAACAAATGTAAACCACTCAGAACAGTATCTGGCACACAAGCACTATTTAAGTGTTAGCTATTGTCGTTATCATATGCTAGGCATTTTCATATTCTTATCCCACTTTGATCTCTCTAGGGCTGGTGGAAACAATGAGAGAATAGATAGGAACAGACAGATGTGTTGACGTGATGATGGAGGACATCCCGTTAGATGGGCTGGTCTATGTCTCATTAGAATAATGGGTCCCAAATCTGAGTATGCATCAGATTCACCCTGAAGGCTTGTTAAAACACAGGTTGTGAGGGCCCCATCCTCAGAGTTTCTGATTTAGTACGTCTGGATGGGCTTGAGATTTTGCATTTCTAACAAGTTCCTAGGTGTTGCTGATGCTGCTGGTCCTGAGACTGCATTCTGAGAACCACTGCTGTGTAACAAGAGAGGATGTCTGAAGCTCCAAGAGGAGGAAGGGAGGATGCATACAGAGATGGGAGTTCAACAACAGTCCAATAGGACTGAGGTATGGACACTAGCAGAAAAAGTCAAATGTTCATCCACTCATTCAGCAAATATTTATGCACTGCCCACTATGAGCAGGGCCCTGTATTCACCAATCAGTTGCAAGAACAAGGATTAAGCTAAGCAGAAACAACTGTGAGTCAGAGAAGACTATCAACTTACTGAATTTAGCCAGAACAATGCTGCTATGGTTTGAATGTGTCCCCCAAAGTTTATGTGTTGGAAACTTAATCCCCAATGCAACAGTATTGAGAGGTAGGGCCTAATAAGAGGTGATGAAGTCGTGACGGCTCTACCTTTGTGAATGGATTGTGGTTATCATGGGAGTGGATTAGTTATCTTGAGAGTGGATTTGTTATAAAGGTGAGTTTGGCCCCCTCTTGCTCTCACCTTCTCTTACCCTTCTGCCTTTCCCCATGGGATAATGCAGCAAGAAGGCCCTCATAAGATGCAGGTACCTTGATATGAGACTTCCCAGTCTCATGTCAAGTAAGTGAAATAAACTTCTATTGTTTATAAATTATCTAGGGTTAGGTGTTTTGTTATAGAAACACAAAATGGACTAAAACAAGCACTAAACAAGCTTAGGCAAGTGATTTAATCTCTCTAGTTTCAATTTCCTGGTCCAAATATGGGGATAATAGTTCCTACGTACTAGGGTTGTTTTGAGAGTTAAACAAAGATAAACTAAACAAAGACAGGATAAACTAAGATAAAGTAAAGCACTTAGCATAGTGTCTGGCATATGGTATGTACCCGACAAATATTGGCTGTTGCTAGTATTATTATTGGGTCACACTTTCAGATACATGCCAAGAGGTTCTTTGCCATAGAAGGACATTACAGTGAGTGTGGAATTAAGTCTCACCAGGCCCAAAACCCAGAATCCCAGAAAGCAGAAAAATAATTTAAATCACAGGATTAAAAATTACAACCTGGCCACAAGGATTAAAAGATGCCTTTGGATAAGGGAGGTATTTGGGTCAGGGTCCTCCACGGAGCCCACAAATTGTAGCAGAGTCTCCAGCAGCCAGCTATGGGTATAAGTATTCTTTCTGAGTTTTTTTCTTCTTAGTTTGCAAATGCCAGATAAAAATGAATTCCAGAACAATGGAAATCTGAGATGAGAAGTAATTACAGCAAATTTGGCCAGGCCTCCTCCTAGGATCACTCCAGTCCTTCTGGGATGTGTTCTGACAACTTGCCGACTCTTTTCTAAACCTCTGAAAGGGGATGACGTTCCTACCACTTCCCTTGGAAGAATATTCCACAGTGAAATATGACTCACTGTCAGGGTCCTTGTCTGTGCGATTCCCTTTCTTTTCTTGCCCCACTTTTGTCTTAGTGTGCCCTTTCATGCAAAGTCAAACGAAGCTTCCCCTTGAGGAGGCTGTTCTGTGAGGACTGACATTTAAAGACCATTACCACCTCTTAAACTCGGCCCTGTTCATTTGGCCAAGTAAAGCATGTTTAATTCTTTTAATCTTCCCTCATAAATCAATCTCTACATTCCCTTAATAGTCCTTCTCCTGTTCTTTGAACTCCCTCCAGCCTGGCGGTCCCGAGCTCTTGTTCCGTTTACACTTGAGAATTAACCAGTCAATCACGAAATGCCTGTGCAGGCAAAACAGCCAGGCCTAGCCAGGGCTACAAGTGCTCTCCTCACGCTTGGCTGCTGAAGGACACTGTGGGCCCAGAGAAGAGCCCCGTGATCTGCTGAGACAAAGCAAGGCCTGCCTAGTAGCCAACCTTGCTCAGATAGGTGTGCGGCAGCATTTGCTGCTTGCTCCATGATGACCCTTTCAAATGGACCTGCCCCAGCTGGCCAATGGTCAAGGGACTGCATGGGAAGCCACCTGAGACACTTGTACCTCTCCAGCCTCTACCTTCCAGGGCAGGGAGGGCCACTGAATAAGCCCAGGCAGGGTCTTACCTGGAAGGTCCCAGCATGGTCTTCTTCCTTATCACCCTCTCTGTTCTCTTTGAGGGCAATTAATGTGAATCCTCTGAAGTAGGAGGGAGGAGCAGCTGAAAGTGTTACTGCAGAGAGAGAAGAAAGCAGGTTTTAAGTGTAAGAATCAATTATTGTCCATTTGTCAAATGGGATAGACCTGAGTTCTCCATCAATATCCCAGATCTGTGAGTTACAGAGGCCGTGGACAGTGGTGAGGCCTTCATCCATTGAGGTGAGAACTCTTACCCTCTTCACCCAGCTCCCTCTTACATTTCAGAACCTGTTAAATATCTGAGCTGCTGTCTTACTTGCGGATTCTTGAACCAACCAGGGATGTGGTGAGCTCTCTCCCAATAACCACAATTTGATAAAGATAGTCCCTGGTCAGAAACTCAATCTTGACAATTGTCTAACATTACACTTCCATTAGATTGGCCCAAGAGAAAACTAGTTCTTCACAGCACAAAATCCTGTAGGATGACCTTTGTGGCAGAGGCTGCCTTGTGTTCTTCAAAACATATTTCATTTTTCTTGTGGAAACAGCTACACCACATTTCCCAGCCTCCTTTGCAGTTAAGTCAGCTTTATAACCAAGTTCTGCCAGTGGAAGTCATGGACAGACATGATATACAGTAGCCCCCTGTAGATAAGGCCAAGAGACATGCCAAGACCCCACATGGATGCCTGAAATCATAGATAGTACCAAACCCTATGCTTACTATGGTTTTCCTTTACATACATACATATGTACATACATACATATGATAAAGTTTAATTTATAAATTAGGCACAGTAGGTAATCAACAATAACTAATAAGACACAATCATTATAACAATACTTAAAACAGCATGCAATTTAAAACTTATGAATTGTTTATTTTTGGAATTTTCCAATTAATAATTTTGGACCACAGTTTACTGCAGGTAACTGAAACCACAGAAAGCAAAACATCGGATAAGGGAGTACTGCTCTACTCTACTTCCAAGCCTGACCTGTACAAGCTTTCCACATGACCCAGCACTCTCACTTTCTTGTCTTTGCCTGCTTAATGCAGGGTCCAGCAGAAGACTCTGATGTCCCAGGAGGAGGACCATGGAACCACAAGAGGGAAGGAAACTGGGGATTATAAACAACCCCACAGAAAATCACCTACTGACCAGAAACATCCATACTGTACTTTGCATGAGCTGGAAATAAACTTATGTTGTGGAGGGCCACCTGTTACAGCAGCTGGAATTATTAAGTCTGTTATACTCTTCCTTCCTACATCTACCCAGGGAACGATTTTTCCATTAAAATCTAGCTCGGCCGGGCACTGTGGCTCACGCCTGTAATCCCAGCACTTTGGGAGGCCGAGGCGGGTGGATCACAAGGTCAGGAGTTCGAGACCATCCTGGCTAACACGATGAAACCCCGTCTCTAATCAAAATACAAAAAATTAGCCGGGCATTGTGGCGGGAACCTGTAGTCCCAGCTACTTCGGAGGCTGAGACAGGAGAATGGTGTGAACCCGGGAGGTGGAGCTTGCAGTGAGCCGCGATTGCACCATTGCACTCCAGCCTGGGTGACAGAGTGAGACTCCATTTCAAAAAACAAAAACAAAAACAAAAACAAATCTAGCTCAAGGGCCTTCTCAACAAGGCAATGGTGGTCCTCCCTCCCATTGGACCCCCAGTCTCCTGAGATGGAAATCTTTTATTGCAGTATTTTTTTGCACTGAATTGCAATTCTTTGTTGATTCACCTTCTCCACTGGACTGTGCTAATACAGGAGAGGGGCTGGGTTTTCATTCTCTTTTTATCCCCAGAACCTAGCACAGAGCCTGGCATCTAATAGATGTTCAATTCAAATTTCTTTAAATTGATGTAAATTGGGATTTAAATTACTTTACTGCCTGCATAAAAGTGCTAAGATTCTGGACATTAGATATGGAGTTATAGACTATTAGAACTTCAAGAGATCTCAAGTATCTTCTAATTCAGCCCTCCAATTTCACGGATAGGAAAGTAAAACATAGAAAGGTCAACAGACACACCTAAGATCATAAAATCATCCAGTGGGCAACTTAGGGTCAGAATTGAAGGCCCACTCTCCCCAGTTTAACACTATACCCATGACTTCACAAAGCGAATATATTCATCATGTTATGGATCTTCCACAAATATTGACTGATCATTAAGTTTTTAAACTTTAAAAAATCAATTCATTTGACATATAATGTTTGTGAATATGATATGCAGTCTCCTGTTGAAGAGGAGCATTTAGTCTTCCAAATTCCTTAAACTAGTTTTAGCCTTGAAAATGAAGTGCCCTAAAACTCCAACAAATAAAACCACTATCTTGGATAATGTAGCAGCTGCCCTTGAGCCACCAACAGAATGGCACAAGAAAGAACTCTAAGACATGAAGAAGGTAAATGACATGCTGTGATTGGCCGGTTCATCCCATAAAAGTAAAGGTGCTACTGATGTCTATAAAAGATCAGATAGAAAAAAAGGAAGAAGGGGCTGGGCGCAGCAGCTCATTCCTGTAATCCCAGCACTCTCGGAGGCCGAGGTGGGTGGATCACTTGAGGCCAGGAGTTCAAGACCAGCCTGGCCAACATGGCGAAACCCCATCTCTACTAAAAATACAAAAAATTAGCTGGGCATGGTGGCACATGCCTGTAATCCCAGCTACTCACGAGGCTGAGGCAGGAGAATTGCTGGAACCCAAGAGGTGGAGGTTGCAGTGAGCTGAGATTGCACCACTGCACTCTAGCCTGGGTGACAGAGTGTGACTCTGTCAGAAAAAATAAAAATAAAAAATAAGGAATGAGGGGAAAAAAAGCACAATAAAGCAAAGAAGAGTAAGAAAAGTGTGGTGTTCAGTGTCAAGCAAAAAAATGGTGGTTATGCTGTCAGGGGACAGAGCTGGGAATCTCTGAAGGACAGACGGCCAGCCAAAAAGCAGTCTTAGACTCTCTAGGGTGAGGGTGGGTGGTCTTCAAGGCCATTATACACAATTCTGGAGGAAAGGGAACAGACAAAGTAACAAACAGTAAGGATACTCTACCCAGATTTCCTCAAATACCTTTTTACCATTTTAATGTGACCCTGGCACTAACATATTTCTGCTTCCCGTGGCCAGCACCTGTGGCTCTTGTGTCCCTGGTCCTCAGGTTACTGGAGCCTACTCTGCCTAAGATGAAAGGTCCAGCTGCCTTGCCTCAGGTAAGGACAATTCTTAGAGGCACTTTACACTCCAAAATGGCCCCACAGGATCTGACTGAAACTACCTGAAGGGACCATGCTTGGGATCACAGGCTGGCAGGACACCTTCCCAGTTGCTGTCCTGCTTCCCCCACTCGCTTACTAGTTTCCCCTGGGAGCACTTCCTTAAAAGAATCACTTGCATCTGAATCCTCATCTGAGGCTTGTGTTATGGTTTAAGATATGTTGAAGTTCTAACCCATACTTGGGAATGTGACCTTATTTGGAAATAGTGTCTTCGCAGATGCAGTTTGTTAAGATGAAGTAATGCTGGATTCAGGTGGGCCCTAAATCCCATATGACTTACGTCCCTATAAGAAAAGACACAGAGACACACAGGAAAGAATGCTGCGAGATGACAGAGGCAGATATTAGAGCCATGCATTTACAAGCCGCAGAAAGCTAAGGCCTGTTGACAACCACCAGAAGCCAGGCGAGAGGCATGGAACCAACTTTCTCTCAAAGCCCTCCAGAAGAAAACAACACTGCCAGATACCTTGATTTCAGATGTCTAGCCTCCAGAAATATGAGAGAATAAATTTATGTTGTTTTGAGCCACCAATTTATGGTAATTTGTACAGCAGTCCTAGGAAATGAATACGATCAGCCTCCGGGGAACCCCAACCCAGACAGATAATCCCTGCTCCACAGCCACTGCCTCCAGGACAAAGCTCAAACTCCACAGACCAAGAAGCCCTCAGGCTCTGCCTCTCCAGCTTCACTAACCATGCTCCCATTCCCCTGCCATACTACATTTCAATCCTTGGATTCACTCTCTAGAAGTTTCCTGAAAATCCATGTCATGTTGCCCTATTGTATTTTTTCACAAGCTACTCATATACCTTGGAATGGTCAAGCTCCTCCATTCTGCAAACTTCAGAAATCAGCCAAATCTCCACCCTTTGTGTGATGTTTCCTCTGATTTCCCCATAAAGACCTGGGTGCTCTTTCTCTTGGACTCTACTGAAATCAAAAATACCTACAAAATGGGCATAGTAACAGCACTTACCTCAAAGTATCAGTGCAAGGTATAAATGAAGTAATATGTGTAAAGTCCTTAGTAAATATGAACTCATTATTATCAGTGATAAGAGTATCAAATTAGATTATATTTTGTGTTTATGTGTTTCTTTACACATTTGTAAGACCTTCAAGGGTAAGAACCCATCTGAGCTCAGCACAGTGACCAGTGCGGAGTTGATGTGCAATTAAATTTACTCGAGTGTTCATAGACTGGTTGGCTCAGTGTTGCTAAAGATGTCAATTATCCTCAAATTGATCTATAGGTTTCATCAATCTAAATTAAAATCCCAGTATGCTCTTTGTGATATTGACAAACTGGTTCTAAAATTTATATGGAAATGCAAAGGGCCAAGTTTGTCCAAGACAATCTTAATGAAAGAAGTGCAAAATTGAAGGGCTTATACTCCCAGATATCAAGACTTATGCAGCTACAGAAACTAAGCCAGTGGACTACAGCAAGATAAGAAAAAAATGGGCCAGTTGACCACTTTAGGGTCCGGGAAAGTTCCACAAATACACAGAAGTTTGATTTATGACAAAGGATGTATTAGGTTGGTGCAAAAGTAATTGCAGTTTTGGCCATTAATGGTTTTGCCATGGCAAAAACCTCAATTACTTTTGCACCAACCTAATACATCAGAGCAATGGAGAAAAGATAATCTTTTCAGTAAGTGGTGCTAGGACAACTGAATGACCATGTAGAAAAAGGTAAATCTTGGCCCTTAACTCACATCATACACAGAGTAAATTCCACATAGATTGTACAGCTAAATGTGAAAAGCAAAACAAAGTTTTAAGAAGGCAGCATGAAATAAAATGCGAATGACCTTGGAGTAAGAAAGATTTCTTACATAGAGCATAAAAAAGCACTAACAATAAAGGAGAAGATATATAAATGGGGTGATATCAAACTTTTGCTTATCAAAAGATACCATTAAGAGTGAAGAAGCAAGTCACAGTGTCAAAGAAGATATTTGCAACCATGTAACCAGAAACTGACTTTTATCTAAAATATATAAAGAACTATTTCAGATCAATAAGAAAAAGACAGACAACTCAACAGAAGAAAAAAAAGAAAGACAAATGCACAAACTAATACTTCACAAAAGAAGGTTCCCAATGGCCAATAAACATATGCAAAGGCTCTCAACCTCATTAGTCAATAGGGAAATAAAAATTAAATCTACAATGAAATAGTACTGCATATCTTACAGTTTGGCTAAATTTAAAAGAATTAACAATATCCAGTGATGTTAACTAGAACTTTCACACACTGTTGATAGAAGTGAAAATTAGCAATTTTGCTGCTAAATTCTTTGGCAGTGTTTACTGAAGCTGAACATACTCTTACCCTATCACCCAGCAATACCATCTTAAATCAACAGAAATGCATATATATATGCACCAAAGATACCTATAAGAATATTAGTAGCACAATTATTTGTAGTAGCATCCAAGTGGAAATACTCAAATGCCCATCAGCCCTAGAATAGGTATATAAATTGTGGCATATTCATATAACCAAATGCCTCATAGTCAGGAAAATGAACACATACTGCCACATGCAACATGGATAAATCTCACAAACATAATCTCAAGTGACAGAAGACAGGCACAAGAGAATACAAATGGTATGATTACATTTATATATATTTACATAAAGCTCAAAAACAGGCAAAGTAATTCATGGTGCTAGAGGTCAGGACCGTAGTAACATGTACAGGAAAGGGAGGGAGTGCAACGTGGAGGCAGCATAAGGGATGCTGCTGAAGAGCTAGTCATGATCTGTTTCTTGATCTGGGTTCTGGTTACATGAGTATATTCAACATGTGATAATTCACCACACTCTATCATTTGTAAACTTTTCCTTATGTAAGTTATATTTTGATTAAAAGATTCCTAAACAATGTTTCTGAATGATAAATATCCAAACTTTTGTACATCTGTGCAGTGTGCTTAAAGGGCTAATCATAAACTCAGCTTCCCATAATACTGCATTCCAGTAGGTTCTAGGAAACTAAGGTTGTACACTACCCTATTAAATATAACACATGAGATGGAGGCTCTGGAAGCTGAACTCAGTGTGGGGTTTTAATCCATAATTATCACTGGTGATGATGTTGTTACATAGTATAATTTGAAGGAATAGAGGAGACTCTATCTTTCCAGAGAACCTCATTATACAACTTCCTTCTGAAAGGCACAAATGTGCAGTGTGTTCTGAGTCCCAGTAATAACCTAAAATGACTGCTTGGCAGTAAATAATAGAATCTTCTCTCTAATGACTCCTCCCAATTGTCTCCCCTGAGAGGCTATTAAGAGATCCAAGAAATTAAAGAAAAATGCTTATGAAGGATTAAAAAAAAGGAATTCCATTCAGAGCCATCTTGTGAGTACATACAGGGAACTGATTAAGAGCAAACATTTAGGATTAGAATCCCAGAGCTACCACTTATGTGATCTCTGGTAAATTACTTAATCTATTTCCTTATTTTTAAAAAGAGGTTGATGATATTACCTTTCTTATAGGAACGTAGAGTTAAATAAATATTTATCCCAGTGCCTGGAACATGTAAAGTGTTCAAGAATTTTAAGGGATGATGACGTTAATGATGGTGGTAGTATTTATGATGGTGATGGTGATGGTGGTGAGTGGTGATGGTGATATTGGGGATGAAGATTATGGTGAAATTTGTGATTATGATAAAAGATGATAATGCTCATCAGGCTGATTACCCAACAATGTGTTTCAAAGAGCTGGTCCTCAGGAACAATGATTGAACCTCCAAAGAAAACTCTAGTAGGTGCCAATGAAGGACCACCGGGAGGATTGCAATGGAGAGAATTGGCTTTGGGGACGATTCTTACAAGTTCAGGTTATGGGGAGATTTGGGTAAGTCCTTATAATAAACCAAGGCTTCCTACAGCCCATGACACTCAAAATAGAGTGCCCTGTGAGGACTTCCCTGCCCCTTTCACCCCCACACAATACCTCTTTTCTGGAATATCTCTCACCCAATTTTAGTTCAATATGTGTTTATGAAACTATTTGTTAAATGCTTGTCTCCCCTAATAACCCGTACTCTCCATGAGTGCAGAAACAAATTCTGTCTTGCACTCCACTGCATCTTTAGCATCTAGCATACCACTTTACACGTAGTAAATGCTCAATATGTACTTGTTGAATGAATGAACAAAAAAGGTTTTATTTGTCTTAAATGCATAGTTTTTTCATTCCTATTCTGGTCCCTTTTCCAAAGTTCCCTTGAACAATACGCCAACCTCCCTCATCCTTTTATCTTTACTGAGCATTTGGTCTACACTAGCTCAGTGCTACATCCCTGGAGACACAGAGTAAAAAAGACATGGCCTCTGCTCTCTAGGAGCACACAGTCTAGTACCTGGGGGGAAAAATATATCAACAGATATTTTTTATAACATGTAAAGTGTGTTATGGAGGTATGAACAATGTGTTCTGGGGTTGCAGAGGAGAGAACATCTGCGTCTATCTGGGTGAATTCGAAGAGGCTTCAAGGAGGAGGTAGTGTCTGTGTTATAAGTTGAATGAAGAATAGGAGTTTATCCAGTGGACAAGGGAATCAACAGCATCCCATGTAGCAGAAAGGCGTGATGGGCCAGTCTTGGCCCTGGAAACCAGAACTGATTCTGTATTTCATAAGTTGCATTCTGGGAGGAAGGGTGTGATAAAAGGCTTGGTGAGGAAGATAAGCAGGGGGAAGACGATCAAAGGCCTTCAATGCCTTGATAAGAAGTGTGGATATCACCCTGGGGTGGGGGGATGAGGCAGTACTGAAGGGCTTGAGCTAGGAAATTTCATATTCAGATTTATGGTTTAGGAAGATCAGGCTGGAGGTTGTGTAATTATTGAATTACAGCTTTGCCCTAAAAGCCACATCAGTAACAAAGGCCTGCCTTATTTATATGAAGACTGATATTTCACACTAGAGCCTGGCCTCAAATCCCGACACAGGGCAGAGTTCTTTCCATCCTTGGGTATACTTACCCTACCTAATTACCAAATAGCTTTCTGGGTCTTTCAAATGTTGGTGTGTCAACCTTCTAACAAAAACTCTAATAAACTATTACCCAAATTCATCTTCTATGCCTATTACCCTCACTGGATCTTGTCCAGTTCCATCTTCCTCCACACTCTGTCTCTTGGGTTTCAGAATTATTAATAGAACTCCAACCTCAATGAGAAGACCCTGAGTCCCAGCTCCATCCTATGGCCAGCCCCTGCCATCCACCTGCTATGTGTTACTGAAATGCCCCAGTCTTGCTACACATCTCAACCACAATGCACGTCAGCTTCTGCTTTAACTTATAACATGGAGTTATAAAGACTGTTGGGACATTAAGTTAGTCACAGTGTTCCCCTTTCTATTCTGCACAACTTCCAGAGCTCTGAGGAGCTGCAACTCATATATTTCTATTTAAAAATTTGGCACAGTAATTCAGGCCACCTAGCCAGGGTCAGGCAAGAAAAGATTTGCTGGTGATGACCTGGAAGACTGGAAGGCAAGACTGAGAATCCAAAAGTGAGCAGGTGAGGATGGTGGGGTTGGATTATGCTGTTCCCCTGGATGGCCTTCTGCAGCCAGTGCTCTCAGCATTCCCAAGCAGAGATGAAGTTTCTCCCACTCAAACTGAAGATCATGCATACTTAAATTTGTAAGGGTCATTTTTCTATAACAGACGTAGCTAACAGACTTGGTTCAAATTTCGCTGTTTATTATGTGTAATTTTGGGCAAGTTACTCAAGCTCTCCTTGTCTACATGTCCTTACCTGTAAAACAGCAGTAATATTTAATAGTATTTACCTCCTGCTGTCATCATGACAATTAATGAATTGGTAATAGGAAGTATATAAAAACATTCGCTAAATCAATAAAATATATTAAAAAATAAATCAGTCTCCTCTGTGAAATAAGGATCATAATTATCATCTCGTGGATTTGTCATGAGGATTCAAGGAGATAATGCAATGAAGCACATTGCAGCAGCTCAATAAAAGTTGGTGGGTGCGGTGCACCAGCATGGCACATGTATACATATGTAACTTACTGCACATTGGGCACATGTACCATAAAACCTAAAGTATAATAATAATAATAATAATAATAATAATAATAATAAAAAAAAAAAAGTGAAAAAAAAAAAAAAAAAAAAAAAAAAAAAGTTAATCTTTTCCCCATTGTGTGACCTCGTCGTGGAAAAGCTCAGAGCCAGATGAATGGGTCCTGAGCTGAACAACATGTGGATAGCAGGAGGAATAATGGGAAGGATGCCTCTGGGGAGGTAGAGATGTGTCAGCCAAGAGAACATAGCTGGGAATGTGGATGAGGGCAGGAAGCTCTGGGGGACCCCCGCTGCTGCCCCTACTCTGACCCTATGGTCACTGGGGCTTCCAATCACAGTTCATCCTCCCTCCTCAAATATCAAGTCACAAAAGTAACTGTGATCCAGATCCAGTCTATCTCCATGCCATTGCCCTGGGCATGGGACCCACACTGGACTAATCACAATCTTCCCTGGGATGTTTCAGTTTGTAGTTAGAAGGAAAGGGGCTTTTCTTTTAGTCACAGGATGAGCTAAGAGGATTTTCACTGAAGCTTGCTGGCAGCTATCCTCCCTGTCATTTGGAGAAAGTTTATCTGTAGTAAGAAAAAATGAGGACAAAACACAGCCAAGAGATTGAGGATGGAAGGAGCAAGACAGAGAAGGTGGAAGCAAGGGACAAAAAAGATAGAGAGCGAAGGAGGGAACGGGGGACAGAGAGAGAGAGAGATGGAATGATCCCATTTGAGTCAGTAGACCCATTTATGCCTGAAGCAAGAGCTACCCCTGGGCTTTGCAAATACGGGAATCAGTGCATTCCCTTTTCTGCTTTAGTTAGGTTGACTTTGTTCCTATTACTTGCAGTGGAAAGAGTCCTGACTAATTTTGAAGCAAAGAAAGAAAACACTCTGCCTAAGCTATAAGAATCACCAGCAGGCTCAGGAAACAGTATTCAGAACTAAACTGAGGTGGCTTATGGTGGGGGTGGCAGTTGGTATGTAAATGTCATTGGGATGACAGCAGATCTCTTGACTTCAAAACTATTTAGCTAAATATCAGCTTTAGGGAAAGACTCTAAGGAATGTCAGAGGGCTCTATCCTAGACTCTGAGTTGCTCAATATTCGTATCAACTTCATTGATAAAGACTTACAAGACCTTCTTATCAACACTGTGCATAACCCAAAATTAGATTATGTGCATAAATCACTCAGTGACCAAATACAGATTCATGAATGGCTGACAGCTACAGGGATGGATCCAAACATGCTGGATTAAATCTAACGATAAACCATGTCAAATTTTATGTTCAAGGACCATTTTCACCAGTCTAGTTTATTAAAGAGGGAAGCAGGCCTTCCAGAAAATTGCAAGAATTTGAGTTGGCTGCAAGCTCAGTGTGATTCCAGACTACGGCACAGCTGCCAAAATAGCAAACACAAGACCTGGCAAGCTTCACACAACCACAATGTCCAGGACAAGGAGATAATCAGTCTATCATGTCCTGCCCCTAACAGACCACATCTGGGGCACAAAGTACAAGGGAGCAAGCAACTGCAACCCACAAAGAATGGTTAAAGAAATGGGGCATTTTAGTCAGAAGAGAAGCCATAACAGCTATTTATTCACAAACATCTCAAGGGCTGACATATGGCCCAAGGGGGACCTTATTTTCCTTGATTCCAAAGGACATAACCTTAGACAGATGTGTGAAAGTTACATGGGAGGCAGACTTTGGTGGCAGAGAAGTACAAGCAAGTCAGCCCTGGCTCAAGCTTCGCCAGTCTGTGAGTGTGGCCACCTAAGGAAAACTCATGGTTCTCTTCTCCCCATCACCCTACTGCCAAGCAGGAAATGCTGCAGTCATGTTGGCTTTGAGGATATTCCACTAGTCACTAAATGAGTGTGTCCCATAGTAACAGGATAGGGCAATGATGTGACCAGGTGCTAAAGTGTGTGGGAGGCTGGGGCTGGGGCTAGGAGAGGTGGTGATGGGGAAGCATGCTCATAGGAAAAGGACCATCTTTTCTTTGTGTCTCATTATTTTCCTTTAAAAGAGTGAAAAAAGAAAGAAGAATATAAGATTCCTGGAATCCAGCCTTTTGTTAGGGTGGGGCCCAGGAACTTTTTTTAATTAAATTAAATTTTAGTTTAGTTTTTGCACTCTCCAAAGGCATAGCTAGGTTTGGAAAGTACTACAAATGACTCCACAACGTGCTGGTTCTAGGGAAAGTCACTTTAATAACTGATGTCTAGGTTTGATGGCTCAATAATCCCCTCAGGCCTACTTCTCCAGATACTCAGAGCCAGTTTCTCAGAGCCAGTTTCTGAGGATGGCAGCCCCTTGCCTCTGCCCTTTTGCCTGCTGTTGCTCTGCTTTTCACGCCGCAGCAGCGTTTCAGCTTCCACCATGATGCAACTGCTCTCTCTTCCCTCCCAGTGGTCTGCACTCTGGACACAGACCATCTGCCCTCAGCCTCTGGCCAATGCCCCTGCGGCACTGGGCATCCTTTCTCTCTGCTGCCACCACCTGGAGCTCCTTGCCTCCTGTCCACCATCCCTTGGGTGCTCACCTTTCTCTCTGGCTGAGAGACAAATAACTTCCCCTTCCTCCATCCAGCTCTCTTAGAGAGCTCACACCAGGGTTCTTGGGGCTTCAATGACACTTTATTTTTTTCAACAAATAATGATTTAATGCCTGCTATGCCCAGGCACTGTTCTGGGAATTGAAGATAAAATGGCAAATAAGAAAGACAAAGTCTTTGCTCTCATAAAGCTTGTATTCTAGCTGTAGGAGGCAGATAATAAACGAGAGAATTTCAGAGAGTGTTTAAGGCTATGAAGAAAACAAAATCAGGCGAAAGTGATGGGAAACATAGATTGGTAGTTAGAACAGCCTCTTTAAAGAGATTCCCTTAAAATACAAGGAGTCAGCCATGCAACGATCTGGGGACAATCACCCCAGGCATGAAGAGCAAGGATGAAGGCCCTGGGGAGGGAATGAGCTTAGCGTATTTGGAAAATTCAAAGGACAGTGTTGGCAGGAGTTGGGGGGAGAACAAGGAGGAGGAGGAGGAAGAGGAGGAGAAAAGAGCTTCCTGTAGCACCTAGAATCACCATTTGGTTCATCCTGCTGTGACTCTGCCCACCTGCCCACACTCCTGCCCCACAGATGGTGACTTGTTCTTGGAACTCTTCCCTGTTTCTCTCACCCAGTCCATGAGACATATTTGCAAATATCTCAACCACAACTGTAGAGAGGGTTCAAGTTATTTCCTATGGGTCTCCTAGCCTCAAGAAAATCAGTAGATGTGGATAGGTCCCTTAAGTTTTCCTGAACATTTCATGGAATTTATGAATATTCTGTGAAAGGTAGAAGCCCGCTCTACATAGACCTCACAAAGGACTTCTAGTGGTCTCATTTAACTCCTTGCCCTGTCCTATCTGCACCCCAACTCCATCCCTGCCAAAACATCCTGTAAAAGTAGGGCATTTTACACCAGCAGGAGCTGACAAGCATCACAAAAAGCTTTTTATGTGATATAGCAAGCTTCCTGACACCATAGATGCTCCAAGAGAGGTGCATTTGGTAAAAATCAAACACAACTGCACACTATTGGAGAAGAAAAAAGAGAGAATGTAATGCTTTAAATGATTTGGGCCACTTGCTACTCCATTCAATGCATGCATGTGCCTGAGTGAGCATGAGATGAGCCTCTCAGCTCCCTCACTCCATCATATGATGAGGATTTTGTACTTGCATGTCAGAGCAAACCAAGGTTTTATCTGCTACTCAACTGAGGAAACATTGCTCTCTTCCCATGCTGGAGGGAAACTAGAAGTGCTAGACTTATTGATACATGCCAATCCATTTCTATTCCTCACTTACAGGAATATTGGGGGTAGGGTGTTTAGATAAGGCTAGGTTGAAGCTGGTATCTGGGTTATATCTTATGTATAATTTCAAAGGATTAATTTTGACTTATGTTATTTTTGCTTTCCATGGCTCTTCTTGTATCTAGCCCTCTAGTCCCATCCTAATGGGACTCTGCCATACTCAAACATTTCCTTTCATTTTCATTCTGAATGTATACCCCAGTGGGTTTTCATTTTTCTTTTTCTCTTCCCACACCACCCCTTTGTTTTCTTGATTTACTTTACCCTCATTCCTTTCATTCTTTGCTGCTTCCTCTTTTATTGAGAAAGGAGAATGAGACAAAACAAGCCACAACACACACTTGCACATACACACCCCAGCACTCCTGCCTCTGCTCTTTTTCCCTTCTTTTGAGACAGGGTCTCACTTTGTCGCCCAGGCTAGGTGCACTGGCACAATCTTCACTCACTGCAGCCTCAACTTCCCCAGCTCAAGAGATCCTCCTGCCTCAGCCTCCTGAGTAGCTGGGTCTACAGGTATGAGACACCACGGCCAGCTAATTTTTGTTTTTTTTTTTTTTTGTAGAGATGGGGTTTTGCCATATTGTCCAGGCTGATTTTGAACTCCTGGGGTTAAGCAATCCACCTGTCTCAGCCTCCCAAAGTGTTGAAGTTACAGGTGTGAGCCACTGCATCTGGCTTCCTCTGCTGATTCTTAGCAGGAACATCAGTTTATATATTGTCAAGTTGACCCACCTAGCTGACCTTTCACTGAGAGAGTAAGATATATTGTGTTTTTACATGACTATGAATGAAAATATGTGACAGAGACCGTTAATATGATCCTTAGAAATGTACTTTCTGTTTCATCTTTTTGAAAAATAAATTCTTCAAGTTTTAGCTGGGCATGTGGCTACCCAGCTAAATGCTATATTTCCCAGCCTCCCTTGCAGCTAGGTATGACCACATGACAAAATTTTTGCCAGCGGAGTGTGTTTAGAAGTGCTGGGTGCAGTTTCTGGGTCACATTATTAAAAGAAAACTGATGTCCTCTACTTCCTCTCCCCCCAGTCCCCTGCATGCTGACTGAATACAGATGTGCAGAGGTTCTCCTCGGCTGTAATGGTGCTGAGGCGAACAACAACTTAAAACAGTGCTGTTTAGTAGAAATAAGCTCAAGCTGGGTGAAATTAATTTTGTTAACAGGTATCCATTAAAATAAGTGAAAACAGGCAAAATTAGTTTTAACTAGTGTATTTTACTTTATACAATTATAATTTTAATATGTAATAGTACAAAATTAATGAGGTTTACTCTTTTTATATTAAATTTTCAACAATCATTATGTATTTTATACTTACAGTACATCTCAATTCAGAATAGCCACATTTCAAGTACTTCATAGCCACACACGGCTAAGTAGCCACCAACTAGACAGCAGAGTGCAAGAAGATGTCAGGGGAACAAGGTAGAAGGAGCCTGGTTCCTGGATGGCCTCATGGAGCAAAGCCTCCCATCATGCTGGATCTCCCATTTACCTCGTGTTTAAAACACTGTGTTTTGGATTCTGTTAGTAACATGAGCTTAGCTTATACTATGACTAATATAACATGGTAAGAGTCCCCCCACCTCACAACAGAAATTGATATTGACCTATATATATGTGACAGTCTGTATAACAAGCAAATGGACAGTGTGAGAGTGAAAAGCTCCTGATATACCAGCCCATAGTGGTAAACTTTATCGGTGATTATAGCTTCTTGATGCAACTGAAAGAGTCAGCTGTAATGAAACAACTTATCTGTGTGTGGGGAAGTACTCAAGTTTTAAACCTTGAAAAATTCCATTTTGTTATGCTTTTTTGTATGTTTTTATTTCTTTCATTTCCTAAAACTCAGAGCAATAAACAATCTCCACAACCATCAAGCATTAGCTATGTTTGCATTTTCTAATTTTTATTATCAGTTTGAACTAAATACTTAAGTAACGGTTAAAAATAGTTACATAATAAAAAAGCAGGGAATGGTGCAAAAAAGGGAAGAGAGGTAGGAGGGGTGGCTTAATTATAATATCATCAGCAGCACTTAAGTTTTTAAAAACTCCACCATCCAGGAAATAGTTTATTTAAAAGACCTCATCCTGTGTAAATTTCTCAGATCCTAAATATGTCCTTTCCAAACATATAATTTTACAGGCATGGTCATATAACATCTGTATGTAAAAATAAAACAACAGTCAAATCTGTTTTTTCTTTTTTTTTTCTTCCTAGGTTTGTTTTTTTCTATCCAATTTGTTTTTGTTTCCCTACAAACAAAAGGAGTTGGCCAAAGACTGACAAGGTTCTTCATGTTTCTAAATTAATCCTCTAGTTTATGGGGAAATGCAACATTGAAGCCAATAAGAGAAAACAGCAAATGTTAATAAGGATTTATCACTTTATATTACTTTGTAGTAATACAAAGTAATTCTTCTGAGAGATGTCAGTTACTATCTTGATTTGTTGTTCTGTTTACCTTGAAGGAAGGCAGAGGGTAGCTGAGTGAATTTCATTCTATTCCCAACTAATTTCATTGAGTCAGCACATAAGACTGGTTAAGAGCACAGATTTAGGAGTCAGACAGACCTGAGATTTTATCCTGATTCCGCTGATTATTAGCTGTGTGACCATGGGTAAGGAATAAACCTCTCTGAGATTTAGTCTTCTCATCCATAAAACAGTAACAATCAGAAACTTCCTCAAAGTACTATAAGGAATAAGTGAGATGAGTAGAAAGAACTTAACACAATATCTTATCCAGGGCTTTGCTGCTATTTTTCTATTTCCAAAATAATCATCTCATAACATATTTTTTAAGCAACGACTGTGTGACAATTTCTTTTGACATGAATTATTTCTAACTCTCACAGGAATGCTGGGAAAAAATCAAAACACCCTCATTTTACAGATGGAGAAATTGGCTCAGAGAGGTGAAGTGGCTTCCTGAGATCACACAGTGAATACGTGACGAAGGAGGACCTGAAGCTAACCCACCCAACATCAAAGCCTGTGCACTTTCCACCAGGCTGAGGTGTCTACCCCTGTGGTCAGTGTGTGTCTCAGTGTGGGACAAAGAAAAAGCCATGCAGCTTTGGAGGTCTCCAAACCTCCCAGTTTAGGATAAACCCCTCAATTATGCTTGAAGTTGGACCAGCTTTTGAAACCTCTACTGGACATTCTTTTCCCATCAAGTTCCTTGAAATGTCCTTTTAAAAAACATCTAGGAAAAGCCACTCTCATTAGCCAGAGTCTGACTTTATTTTCCTAATAAACAGACCTCCAGTAGGACAAAAGAGCCTCTTTTATTTTCAATCAATTCTTGAACATTTCAGTGGATTTTCTTCTGTTTGGCTCGAAATTGTGATCTGGGAAATGCTGGTCCTGCGAATTGTCCTCCTATATAAGGGAAGCCCCTTGAGGATCCTCAACTTGTTATTTTTAATCACTGTAATCTCCTTTTCAAAGGAGGCCCTGGTCAGAAACAGAGCAGGCCTTTCAGAGCTTTCTAAAGCACAATTATTGCCATTGGAGGGAGGGGGGACTGTGGGAAGAGGGAGGGAGAGTAGAGAGAAGTGGTGGGAGAGAAAAGGAAATCAATATAATACTAACAACTTGGAAAAGACAAAATAATGATCTCAACTGGATTCAGGTTTTGGGGAAGAAACTCCATGTTTCAGTCTTTTTTAATAGTGACCATTTTATTACAGTCTAGAATACCTAAAGACTGTACTTAGACAGCAGGCACAAAGAACAGAAGCTGCTTGGGGATGAACTGGAATACTGTGGACAAAGATTTGAGGCAGGAAAACAAGTCATTGATTCCAAGGATTGTGAGGGATCCCAATTCAGGAAAAAATTAAAAAGCAAATAGAACACCAGGGGAATGCCAGCTTCACAGCCTTAAGTCAGGACAATGAGTAGAATGTGTTCAAGTTATTTTTAACATAATTATTCTAAGAAAGAAGGAGCCAACAGAAAATGTCACAAACTAGGCCAGTACCTTTTCTTTCGAACTTTGGCAGAATCAGGTTTGCTAATTGCAGGATATTTACTTGGAAAACCTCAGCATGGTTCCTGCAAGATCTCTTTCAAGGTCTCTTAGCCATAAGAAGGGAGAAAAGATGATTGCCCAATCTATAGCCTGAGTTGGGGTGTCAAAGTCCAGATGGCTGTTTAGGCAGGAGTAGCCTGTAGGGTGAAAGTCCAGGACACTCCCTATCCAGTCCCAGTTCCCCACCTGCTGGCCCTGGACTTTTAGGTAGTTCTGAAACCTCTTTGGCCCCGTGAATACCAGCTGTATCTCCTTCCCAGTGCTAGGGCCACCAGCTGCCAATGCTCAACTAAAACACGGAGGCTTAGTGTGAAAACAGACGCTGGGTACACTTGGCCTGAACCTCAGAATAGTCTAAGTCACTGAAAAAATCTTCCTGGGCTTGCATTAGCAAGTCCTAGGCAAGGCTCCTGATATGAAAAAATACCTCATTCATTCATTCAGTTAATTCATGAGGACCCAAATAACCACTGGTAGATGAATGGGACTGGAGGAGAGCTGAGGAAACCTGCTTTCAAACGCACAACACTCTTCAAAACCAAAAATCTGATCAAGAACCTACCTCCATTAGTAAACCAATAAAGGCCTCACATTCAACTCTTAGGCTTATTAGGCACCTCTTTTAGCTCAGGCACACTCACCTTTGTAAACTCATTTACTCCCTACCACTAAGAGAGGGTGGATAAACAGCTTTTTTTTTTTTTTTTTCCAGCTAGGAAATAGGTGCAGAGAAATTAAATGACTTGCACAAAGTCACACAGCGAGTAAACCCAAGTCTGTTGGACTCCAGAGCCACTTCTTTCTCTGCTACGTGGAGCGGGGACAGTTTCCCCTGTGAACTCAGGTCCTCAGTTTTGGGGAGGGCCGAATAGGCCACTGAAGACATACCCGCTTCCCTGCGGTCCACAGGGAGGATCGGCCGCCTCCCGGCTCCACCGAGTGGCAGTAGCCCCCCGTCGGCGCGGCTCGCTCTAGCCGCAGTGCCAAGCCGCGCGCTCCCTCCCGGGCTGGGCGGGGTGTTCTCCGCCCAGAATCTTTCTTCGTGTAGTACCCAGGATGCCGCGGAGCTGCGCGCCGGGGTCAGACTGTTCCTCGCAAAGTGCTCAGCACGCCAAGGTGCCAAGGGCACCAAGGAGCCGGCTTTGGGTAGCTCCTGGTGGAGAAAGTCGGGGACACAAACCCGGGAAAGGGGGAAAAGTGCTCCAAGAAGGGTGGCCCCTGGCTTTGGTCTCCGGCGTGGCCCTGGTGCCCGCTGACGCTGCCCCAAACTTTCTCCTGTGTTGCTCCCACCGCTTCCGTCCAAGGCTCTGGGAAACTGGGAAGGCAGGGAGGAAAGTACAGCAGCTGGGAGCCCATTTGCCCCACCAGGTGCCCCAGTGACCCGCTCCTCCCTGCTTAGCACCAGAGCTGACTTACGAAGGGGCGAGGGTGAGGGGACACGCTCCCTGGCGGAACACAAGGTGAGGCCAGACAGGCTCGCTTCCCTTCCTGGTTACCTGTCCCCCACCCAGAGAGCGGCGGCTGCTCCACGGGGAAACGATGTCTGGGGAGATGACCCTGCTGAGGAGGAGGTGGCGGACGTGGGGACAGAGTCAGGCGTCTTCAGGTCGGTGCTGGTCGAGCTGCCTGTCCCGCCTAGGAGGCGCTCACCTGCTTGGACACCTCCTCCCTGAGCTCCCGAAACCCCGCTCTCAGCCGAGAGGCGTAGGCGCGACACCCCCGGGACGCGGAGACTCCGAGCTGCCGGAGCCAAGGTTCCCCGGCCTCCAGGGAGCAGGCCTCGGGCATCGGGGCTTCTCTTTCCATCTTCATCCAATTCCCCTTCCAGCTCGGAGCTTACCCCAAGCTCTTTGAGGACCCTGTCCCCACTGGGAACCTGTTCTGGAAACCCAAGATCCTCTGTCTCGTCTGCGACCACGAGAGAATAATTTGGGGTTCTTTCCAAGGACCCTTTCGAGGAGCTTTAGGCTGTCCCTGCCCCTCCTTCCCGCGCCCCGGGACCGGTTAGGGAGAAGCCAAAGTCCCTTCTCCTGAAGGGACCTATGCAGGGAAGCCGAAGTGGCTGTCCCGCCCAGGGCCGGTCTTTGAGAATCGGGTACCCTTTCCTTCAGGGACAGAGAGGGGAAAGCTGGAGTCGCTGCCTTGCCCGGGACCCGACCAAGAGAAGCCTGGATCCCCTCCAGACCGATTTGGAGAAAGGCGGGTTTACTTCCCTCCTGCAGACGGCGGAGAGAGAAGCGAGCCTCCCTTGCAGTCAGGCCGGCGTGACGCGTGGCTCAGTTACATTCTCCGCCTGGGAACCGCGCGTCGGAGACGCGGGCTGCCTCTCCTGGCTGCGGCCCCCGCGACGGCCCGGGACGCTGGATTATGATCCGCGCCGAGCTCGCGGCTGCAAGGGCCGAGGGCAGCCAGGACAGAAGGGCCCTTGCCGGGCTGCACCCGCCCCACGCGCCCGGAGACCGCGCGCCCTCCTCCGGAACCCCGAGGTCGGCGCCCTCCGGGGACCGGGTCCCGCGCTCCTAATGCCACGCCGGGCGGCCACTTACCGCGGTAGCTGGTTCCGGGCTTGTAGAAGTCGGGGTCGCCCTCCACGCGGAGGCTGAACTCGGTGTAGCCCTCGCGCCGCGTGCCCTGGGCGCGCAGGATACGGCTGCAGTAGCCCTCTGACTTGGGCACTTTGTCCAGGGTCTCGTCGGAGAAGGCCAGCGCCGCGGCCAGGGGCAGCGCCAAGGCCAGCAGTGCCGGAGTCCGGCTCAGCTTCAGGGTCGCCGGGGACAGCCTCATCCTCGCGGCCCCCAACTTTGTGCCGCGGCCGCCGGCCTTCGCCACGCGACTCCTGCCCGAAATGGTCCCGACGAAGGCGCGACCTGGCGGAGGCGCGGCGGAGAGAGGGAGCTCGGAGCCGGCGTCGGCGACTGGGAGACCGTGCCCGCCTCGGCTTGGCGGCCGCGGAGCTGCGCTGAGCTGCGCTGAGCTGAGCCAAGCGAACGAGAGCAGCGCGAGGAGGGGAGGGCCGCGGCGAAGGAGCGGGAGGAGGGAGGGCTGATTTTGCCCAGATCCCCCAGCGCAGCGCTGTTTTGTTTCCTCCGAACTGGCGATTAGCGGCGCGGCCGTGTTTATTTTGCGACGTTGGATTCCCAGGGTCTGACGAAGAAACCGTGGCATACCGGACCCTGTGGGCTCTGTCCCATCGCCTAGGAGGCTGCTGCTCCAACCCCCAGCTACACTCCGGACCCTCTGGAGGACGGCGCTCAAGAGGAGGGAAAGCCTGAGAAATAACTTTTGCTGCACACCTGCTCTGTGCCCAGCAATATGCTTGGCGGCTTACTTACTGTATCGACTCGCCTTTATGTTCCCTACTCCCAATAAAGATTACATTACTTTCACTCACTTTATAGATGAGCAAACTGAGACTTGCGACCAGTTACGGCAGGGTTAGATGCGGCGACTCCGGGCCCATTGCTCTTCCCAAGGCCATATTGGAACACGTCAGACTGGAGGCTGAGAAAGCAGAAACGACTTAGCTACAGCTCTTAGGGCCCACGATACTTTTGGAGATCTATGAAAATGTTTTCTTTAAAAATCAGAAGAAAAAGTTTAGGTCAAACAAAATGTTTTACTATATAATGTTAATATATTTGTATTTATACCTCCACAGTCATAAAATATGCTTAACTTGGAGGAAAGAGCCAGCAAAGGCAAAAGTGCCTAAGGCTCAGGAAGGTCCTCCTACAGCCCAGGAAAGGAGTTTCCAAAGATTCAATGAAGTGCCTGTGTTTTCTTGGCTTACATTTTAGTTCAGATTCTCAGTCCCCAGGGACAGATGTTCAGAGAGGTGCTGAGCCTGAGGGCCTGAAGGGAAAAGACCCGGGGCAAGAATCTCTCCCAGTGTCTCACTGGGAAGAGACCCGAATCAAACCTCAGTCCTGCCACTCACCCATTATGGAGCTTGGGCTAGTTATTGCACTCTCCAAGCTTGTTTCCTGCTTTGGAGAACAAGGGAGTGGGGGTGGGTGCCAGTACATCCTTCCTAGAGGTAGTGGGGGGATATGCTAGAAGTAAATGATATGACCCATATAAATGATATGGGTCATTTATCCATATCATTTGATATGACCCAGTAAATGATATGACCCATATAAAACACTCGAGTTGGTCTCTAGTGGCGCCCGCTCCCTCACCCGCTTGGGTGAGGCCCCCTGCCTCTCAGTGCACACCTCCTCAGGTGCCCTCAGAAGCTTTGGTTTCCTCTTCTCTTTGCCCAGGGCCTTCGACACACCTCAAGTGCCTACAATTAGCAAGCAATCTCCTTTGCTTTCCAGGTCAGGGTTTTCTCTTTCATAACGCTACAAACAGGCCCAGGGTGCTAGGTGCATGGGAGATCTCCATTCCTCCCTGCCTGCCCACTTACTCCTTAGTGCTTGTGCTGGAATTCCCACTGCCACTATTAACTGGACTCCTTCTCTCAGAGGTCACCTGAAAGTAACCCCTTGCTGAAGCCAATTATGCTCTTCTCTCATCCCTAGCCCTTCCTGACCCTAGCAGCACCTGATCCAGCTGATTGGCCCTCCTTTTTGAGGTGAGGCTCAGATCCACGTCTGAGTGCTGAGGGAATTGTCTGCATCTTCACTCGACTGGCTCAGAGCTCATGCTGCACTCCAAGTTTCACGGTCCCATTCATCCAGCAAACTTTCATTAAGTGTAGATTTGGAGCTAGACTCTGTGCTGACCGGTAGGTAGAAGACGGAACAAAAATTCATCCATCCATCCATCCATCCATCCATGCATCCATCTATCCATCCATTCATTCATGACCCTCCATGTGCTCAGTGCTTGGATACAAAACACAGATATGTTACTTGTCTTTGAGGATTTTACAGGCCTGTGGCAAAGGCAAATATTAAATACATAATTATATGAATCTTTGAAAATTATAATTGTGATGTATGCTACAAACTAAAATAAGCGGTTCATGAAAGTGTACCCGATCTTATCTCAGAGGGCAGGAAATTACAGAAATGAATAAATTGTGACCCCTGTCTTCACAAAGCTTATTTTATGTCTGAAAGCTGAAATCTGTGCTCTTGAACCTCTATTTATCTACAAAAGGTTCAAATCTAAGTTGGAGATGGGTGGGCATGAAGTAGGCAGGAATGCAATATTTAACTTTTTATTGGATATTGACAGGAAAACTATGGGAAGTAGGCAGTCCCAATTCACCTCTGCACTCCCATTGTTCAGATTAGGAGCCTATGAAATTACCTGCTGAGGTAATGTTCCATGGCTATTAAAGGAAAGAGCCAGGATTTAAAACAGGCATCCCCAACACCAAATGAGGTACTTTCCAGTACACAGTGTTGGCCCTATCATTTGGGCTATGACGGCAGGCTCTAACCAGCTCACCAAGCTCCAATCCCACTACATGAGCTAGGTTTTCCTAAACCAGCTTGGCTGTCACTCAGACCTCTGCTGTCTTCTCCACTCATCCAGTCCATCACCACATCAACAGTTTCACGCTCTTCTCCACTACTACCCCTGTCTGTGTTGACATCCTCTCTCATCTTCCTAACTGGGTTGCCCTTGTCTACTTGTGCTCTCCTTCCATCTGTCTTCTGCACTGAAGCCCAAGTGATCTTTTTAAAAATGCAGATTTGAATGTCAATCCTGAGGTTAACATTTTTTCTCAGTGGTTTTTCAGGGCTCTCAGAATAAAAACAGAATCTTTAGCCAGGCCTCCAAGGCTCTGCTTGATCTGCTTCTCCAGCCATGCAGCTCTTCTCTCATGGGCTTTGCCTTTGCTGTTCTCTCTGCCTGGAATCCTATCATGCTCTTTGGTCTCTCCTACCCACCACTCTCCATTGGCCAACTCCTATGTACTCTTCAGATCTCAGTGCAAAACTGCTTCCCCAAAGAAGGCCTTTCTGATTTCCTAGAATAGATCCAGCCCCCAAAACTCTGCTGGAGCTCATGAGTACCTTTTCTTTTAATCTCCTCCTCCTCCTCCTTCTTCTTCTTCCTTCCTCCTCCTCCTCCCTCTCCTCCTCCTCCTTCTTCTTCTTTCTCCTTTCTCCTTTCCTCTTTCATCTTTCTTCTTGAGGCAGGGTCTTCCTATGTTGCTCAGGTTGGTCTCAAACTCTTGGGCTCAAGCATTCCTCCTGCCTCAGCCTCCTAAAGTGTTGGGACTACAGGAATGAGCCACCACACCTGGCTTCCTTTAATATTAAGATTTATGATGACCCATTGATTTATAAGTTTGATGTTTAAAATTTTACATTTGTTCAGTATTTGTCTCCATTCTAAATTCTAAGCTCCAGAAGGGCAGGGAATGTCTATGGGGCTTACCACTGTATTTTCCATGCACATCATAGTGCCTGGCTCCTGGTAGGGGCCCCATAAATATTTTTTCTCTGAATAAAAACTTTTTAACAAGCCTACCCTCAGTGCCTTCTGACTCAGCCCAAATTTTAAGACTTGGCCTCCAAGGCCCTCCACGATCTGGTCTCACTGTGTCCATCTGGTCATGCCTGGTCATACATCCCAATGTGAGCTCCCGGCACCACCCAGCTGGGCTCCCTGTGTCCTCCACTTTCAGTATTGCCTCAGCACCTTTGCTTACAGCTTTCTCATGGCCTGGAATGCCCTCACTCCTCCTGCCTGATTAAATTTTCCTCCATAGAATGAGATCCTGTAGTCTCCCCTCCTCTGGACTTCAGTAGAACTGAGGAGGAGAAAAAGTTTCCTATTTTGACTACTGTGTTCCAGTGGATTGTCATAAACTATTTTATGTGTCTATTTCTCATCTCCTAGCAAGGAATCCAGTTTACTTTCCCCTTAATTTCCTGTTCAGATGTTTTGTTCTTTTGTAAAATATACTGGACTTCAAGAAATCTCCTTCCAGTTTTGTAGCCTAAGGCAGAGCTGATGTCAGTTGCTAGGGTGTTGCTAAGGAAAGTCATTTAGCCAGGGCAGATAATTAACTTTATCAGTGTGTGTGGTTAGGTCACAGAAGAGAAGAGTTGGGGCTCCAGTTCTCCAAGGTGAGAAAAGTCCTTTGATTCATAGGAGGTAAGATCTCCTTCTTTTTTCTCCCCCCTTTAAGAGAGAAGGGGGAAAAGGATTTTCTAGATTAGTGTTTTTCTGAGTATGGTCATTGAAACATGAGCATCAGATGTTTGCTTCAAAGGCAGATTCTGAAACCTCATCCCAGACCTACTAAATCTGTACTTTGAAAAAAAAACTCATACTGAAGTTTAAGGAACAGTCATCCTAGACCGTAATTCAGACTTGAAGTACATGGGTTCCAGGCTGGCTCTCCTGTTTTCACCATGTGAAGCTGTGCAGTCTTGGAAGGTCACAGGACCTATCTACACGGATTATGTGCAAAATTGGACATAGTAATACCCATCTTGCCTACCTTGTGGGATTTTGAGAAATAAATGGGTAACTGAGATAATTTGTAAACTGCAATGAGGTCACAAAAACCCCACCCAGTTATTATTGTTACTCTTATTAATTTAGAAAAAGAGTCTAGAAACTTTATGTTTTTGTTTCTCTTATATATAGAGTTAAATTGGACATTTTATAGAAAGGGATTTCTAGATAAAGAAAACAGACAGGCCTTGAAGGAGTTGAATTGCACTGAATGATCTATTGTGATCTGTGGTGAGGAGGCCTGAAAGCTGTCTACAGGTGAGCCAGCAAGTTTAAAGATTAAGTTATGGAAACTGAATACATATAGTAGAAAAAAAATCCTAAAAGCAAAAGACATTAATTAATTACAAAGATATTTCTTCAGAACCTGCTGTGCTCTAGGCATCAGCCAAATTATATATAATTACATTACCTTTGGAATCCTGAATCTGATTGGGCCCATCCCACAATTCCATCTAAGGTATGAGCTCCTCCGATCACCTGTCTCTCCAGTCTTTTGGTCTCCATTCAGTTTTGCCCTTCCTTCTGCTCTCTGGAGCATTCCTCTTTCGATTGCCCATTGCCGTATCCAGATCAGCATTCTAGTAAGTAAGAGAAAAGTAAGAGTCCCTCCTACTTTAAAACTCCCAGCATCCAATTTATACTCCTTCATCCTATCTCCATCATCTGTAGCCTCCAGGTCACTCTCCTGCAGCCACTGTGGACTCTCCAACTGGCTCTCTAGCTTCCTGCCTATCTTGTCTCATGCTATGGGCCTGGGAGACTAGCCTGATGAAGTCTGAGCTGACAATTTAGTCTCTGCTCTAACCTCCTCTACTCCAATGAGCTTGGCCTCCTTCCATATCAGCAGCCCTCTCCCACAGAAACACCCTCTTCTTTGGGAATCTTGAGCTCCCGATAGCACTTTCTCATTTTACTTTCAGCTTTCCCGTATGTCATTGAGGTCTACAACTGCTTAGTCACTTCTGATTTTTTCCAGCCCATCTTGTTAATTCCTTCCCCACCCAGCCTGGACACCATGTTCAATCATTTTAACTACATCCTAACCACCATTCTTCATTAGCTCTCCTCTTTTATTTCTGCTCCTCGTCTTTAACCCCCAACCTACAGCAAATCAACCAAGCAAAACAATGGAATTCTCCCCGACTTCTGAGTCCTGCTGCACAAAACCTGGTAACCCTGCCAATTACTTTACTACAAATGCATGAATTCTATCTTTAAGTATAGTTCTTAAATTTATTCCTAATCAGTTTCTTTTCCTATTCATCTAGTCCTTACCATCTTTTCAAGCCTGCTTCATCACTCTTTAATTCTCTCTTTGGTATGGAGAGGGGTGGTTACTTGCCCTCTTATTTTATCTCTCACATGGAGGACATTAGGCATGAACTTCTTCAAATCTCCATATCTCCTTTCCACAAACCAAACTCTGGCAAAATGCAAGTTCACTTCTTGCCTCAAATGAAGAAGGGTTTAACTCTTCAATTTTTTCAAGGCTAATCCCCTACTTGCATTCTTGTCCTCATTCCCTGACTTCTGCCAAACACTGGTCTAGCTCTTATCCTCTCTCATATTTCTGTTTCCGTTCCTGTCCATGTCCTTGGCCTGCGGCTCTAGCTAAGTCTTCCCCATCCTGGGAGGGGAATTGGACTAGGGATTGAGGTAGTGCTAGGCAAGAGACTGAACTTTTTACTGACCTTGTCTCACTCTCTGTGTCCTCTCTTGTAACTCTGTTTCCTCAGTTTTCACTCATTTTTTTTCATGCGGTGTAGCTTGGAATCAGCTCATATCTCTTTATGGAAAGTGTTCTAACAGAGATAACCTAAGACCTCCTAATTGCCATAGACGTTGTCTGAATTAAAAACAGCGGAATAGAAGCTCACCTCTGAGAGCAGTTAAAGAGAATGCACAGCAAGAGGTCTTCCAAGGTATAGATCTGCTCCCAACCTGGAGATCTCTAAGTCTCCTTGCTTTTAGGTTTATGGATTAAAGAGAGCACTGTGTCTAAATGCAGCACAGCATGCCAGGTGCAGCTGTGGGCAGCTCCCAAGAGCAAACCCTTGCAAGTCCAGCCACACATAGAACCCAGACGCAGTCTACATTCCCCTTGTGGTTCTCTTGCTATTAATCTAGCAACCCGACCTAAGCAGAACCACTTTTCAAAGTTCTGGAACTTCATGGCTTGGACCACATGACCATGGCACACTACTGCCACCTGGTGACAGTGAACTGAACATGCAGCAGTATTAAGTAAAAACTCCTAAGCACCCAGGCACTCCTTGAACCTATTTTAAACTGGAATGTTTGGGCCAATTTTAGACTAGATTGTTTGCTCTTTGAGAATAGACTCATTGAGTTTTACACTATTTTAGAATAATATGTCTGCATAAAGCAGGTGTTTAGTGAATTTTTGTGAAATTTAAGTCTTTCATTCATTCAGCAAACATGTATTGGAGGAGGTAATCCAAAGAAAAACAAGACATAATTCCTGCCTTCAAGAAGCCGCAGAGATGGATAAAGCAGATATTTGTAAAACGAAGAATTATGTGTACTAAGTATTAAAGGGGGCACAGAGAAGGGAGTAACTAATTCTGCCCAGGTAAAGTAACACTTGAAAAGGTACTCAACACCTTCTCGAAAGACAGATCAGAACTTGTCAACTGGACAAGGGGATGGAGAACATAGGAGGGGAGGAGAGCTAATGCAAAAGCTTAGAGATGAGAGAAGGCAGAGTGTGTCCTTGGGGTAGCAGAATGACCTTTTCGGTGGCATTGTATGAAGATGGATTGTCCAGTGAGAGTGTCGGGGCAGAGACACATGTTAAGAGGCTTTAACAACAGTCCAGAGGAGAGCTGCGAGCTAAGGCTAGGAGGAAGGGATGAATTGGAGGGCTGTTCAGGAAGCAGACTAAAGAGGATGGAATGCCTGGTGATATGTAGGAAGGGAGACAGGAGTGGCTCTGAGAGTTCTCATATGGGCCACTGAGTGGTATATCTACCACCTCAATGGTATATTTTTCCAAGACAACGAATTCAAGAAGAGAAGCCATGGGACATGTGGGAATGAGGAATGTGTGAGATGATATGTATTCCATTGTGGATATTTTACATTTAAGGGGTCTTTCAAAGAGGGATGTACAGTGGACTGTCAAAGACAATAGGTTTCTATCTCAGAAAGGAGTGAGTGCTGGAGACAGAGACCTGGGAGTTGGTATTGTGCCCCAACATTTCCTTTAAGATTCTCTCAAAGCTTAGCTGTCTTATGTTACTTCTCAGCTTTGTGCTCTGATTTCTAAACCAATAGACCAATTTGATCGATGTAATTTTGCTAGCATGCTAATGGGAAGATAGTAATCTTGAGTTCCCTACCTGGTTCACAAGGTGACACAGGAGGATGTTCACAATGGCGTCCCAGGGTAAACCAAAGACGTAGGACTCTAGCCTCTGTAACCTAGAAGGTACTTGTGGTTCTGGAGAGCTTCCCAAGCTTGTTGGCTGATCGCTCCTTTGCTCACGCATAAAGCTGGAACTGGAGGGAGGCACTGAGGGTGGACAGTAGAGGAGAAAATAGACCTACATCCTTTCTGCCTGACAAGAAGAGGAAGAGACAGAAGGGAGGGAAGGAGACAAAGCAAACAGAACTGGAAATGGGGAAGGAGACAGAAACAATCAGAAAGCATATTTAGTGCATAAAGAAATACATAAGAGTGTCTGAGAAAGAGCAGAGGAAATGAGGCTCCCATCCTCCTATTACCATAATGAAGTGTCCATGTGATGCAATAAAAAGGCTTTTTTTATGCCTTCCAATTAACTGTGGCTCAAGTTTTGCACGTCTCTCAGCTGGAAAATATAATTGCTGAAGTGTCAGGTTTACCAATTGGATTGTGGCTTTAAATAAAGTGCCATCCAATTGTTATTTCACATATACAACCCAAAGAGCTAGCACCTGGGGGGAAAAGAAAAAACAAAGCCTCCAGAACATAATTCAGGCCCAAAACTCATTTCTCTTAGAAAAACTTGAGCCAAGCTTGTTGGTATGAACATTAAGAGGGAATAAGAATAAAAGACATTTATTCACTCATCAGATAGCGGTGACACTGACAAAGCTGAGCCCTTTATTGGGTCCCTGAAGGATGGGAAATCATGCCTCCATCTACAGAGGGCTTGCAATAATCACAGCTGACAGTTCATATCATGCCTACTACGGGCCAGGCAGTGGTCTAAATGCTTCACACATATCTCATCCTCACAACAAGTGTTTTATTACTCCCATTTTGCAGATGAGTAAACTGAGGCATAGGTACCTTAGATTACTTGCTTGCCCAAAGTAACAATCTATTTGAGAGCCAATGCAATTGTACAAGGGACACTTTAGTGCCAATGACAGATTAAGACAATGGTCTCTGTGCTCCTCACAATGTCCTCAAAGGGAGAAGTCCCCACAGGCTAGAGTGGCCCAAAGGTTTCAGGGAAGCAGTAGGACTTGATGGATACATGGGATTTGGAGATAAGCGGGGAAAAGACATCCTAAGTCATGCAGACTGTAGGAGCCTGGAGTAGTGGTGGGTTAGTGAGAGGCCACCCAGTCTGGAGCAGGTTTGTGGCAGGGAATCACAGGAAAGCTGTAATGGGAACAGGGCTGTGATGAGCCCGTAGTGTTGGGGTTTCTCTCTAGAAGTTTTAAATTTGCAATGAGCTTCAGTTCTCAGCCCAGAGCATTTTAATGCAGTGGCACAGGAGCCAGAATTCAGAGTGCATTTATTCATCAGGCTCCATTAACTCATTAAACGTGCATTTCATTTTTGTCTGTTTTCCTTCGTTCTCCTTAACAAGGCCTGGCATCTCAGATGCTGACTTTTCAGAAAGATTCTTATGCAGATTGTCATAAGACAATCTTATCCTTGAAAATGCAGCTGAAATAGCCTCTCTGTGAAGACTTCGCTGGCAGCCACTGGCAGCCACAGGCAGGGTTGCCACTCCTGTGTGCATCGGCTCCTGTGTAAGATCCCTTGTAGGATTTATCACAGGGGATCAGCATCTCTGTATACATCTTGTTATCTCTCACAAGACTCTGGAGTCTTTACATTGTGGAACTGTTTACTTTGTATCCCTAAGTGTCTTCCACAGTGCCTGGCACATAGTAGATGCTCAGTAAGTGCCTGCTGAAGGAAAGAATAGATGAACAATGGAATGAATTACCACTATTATATTGGAAGGTATATAAAGAATTATCTGGTTCAAATCTTTATCCCTTTCATGAGTTCTCTCTGTAAAATGAAAGTTGCTTCATTGCTATTACAATAGCCTATTTATTTATTGCCTTCATAATACACATTACGGTCTGTAATTATTTAATTTGCTTGTCCACTTGTTTATTGTCTTCCTCCCTTAGGACAGTGTAAACACCAGGAGTGTAGGTACCACATTTGTCTTGTTTACTGTGACATCTTTAGCTCCTTGCATGGTGCATAGCATGTAGTAAATACTCAACAAATATTTGTTGAATGAGTATCATATCTCCAACTGATTGTCCAGATTATTTTTGAATCCCTTAAGTTAGGGGAAACTCACCAGCTCCTTCCCATTCTTTTAGATGATTCTAATTATTAGGAAAATTTTTCTTTTTATTGAAGTAAAAACCATTTCCCTAGGGTACTTACAGAACAAGCTTACCTCTCTTCCAAGAAGCAGCCTGTGGCAATTTAAAAATAGGTCCATAAATTTTTTGATACTCCTCCCTTCAAGAGGTAGAGCCTAATTCCCCTCCCCTTGAGCGTGAGCTTGACTCAGTGACTCACTTCTAATGACTAGAATAAAACAGAAGTCATGATATGTGACTTCAGAGACCAGGTCATGAAAGGCACTGTGACTTCTGCCTTGCTCTCTAAGATACCTCACTCTGGGAATGTTAGCTGCCATGTCATAAGGATATTCACGCAACCCTGTGTAGAGACCCATCTAACAGGAACTGAAGCATCCTGCCATGTGAATGAGCCATCTTACAAGGGAATCCTGTAGCCTCAGTCAAGACTTCAGATGGCTGCAGCCCCTACATGCTGCTTGCAGCCACACAAAGATTCTGAGCTAGAGCCACCCAGTCAAGGCACTGGTGAGTTTCTGACCACAGAAACTATAAGATAATAAATATGTGTTGTTTTAAGCTACTAAATTTTGGTATAATTTGTTATAACACATTAAATTCACAGCCATTTACATATTTTCTGAGAATTACCATGTTGTACTGTTTTCTTCTCTTTTGCAGGTTAGGCGTGGTTTCTGGGCCAATCATCTTTCTGTTCTTTTTCCCAAGGGCACATTGCAGCTTGTTACCAACCTTGCAAAAGGCTGGCACTCAGAAGTGAAAACAGATTTTAGGGTATGGCTGTGCTATCCCAGAAGGGAGAAGCTATATCCTGCCCAAATAAACATTGCCACATCATCCTGTCAATTTACATTGATTTTCCCTTCATTTAATTATGAAAAAATTTCAAACCTATAGAAGAGTTAAAAGAATTTTACAATTAACACTCGTATATCCACTACCTAGATTCTGCAATGAACACACTTTGTCACAAATCTGTTTATCTATCCCTGTGTCAGTCCCTTATTCCTTCTTTTTCATAAAGGAGTGAGATATATATTTCTCAAGATTTAGCACTATAATCTCACTTAGGATGGAGCCAATTTCATATTTTGATGAAAGCTTTTTGGGTTTTTAGCAATCAGCACAACATTAAACTGCCTGCCAGAGCTGTTCTCATGCTGATTTTGCTGTTGTGTTGGTGATAGCAGCATGGCAACAATATATTCTTCTTTTTTTTGATACATTTCAAAGTAAGTTAATAGACTTTTTAGCCAATTAAAATCTCTAAGTTCTTTTCTTACTTTGCTGATTCTACCTACATCTTCCCATCTTCTGCCTACTCCTGAAATACAGGAATTCCTTACATTTACTAGCAGAGGAATGCAGAAAGGTGTAGAAAAATGAGAATAGGTCTTGAAGGTAGATAGACTTAGGCAGGGCTCCTAGTTCTTCCACTTCCATCAATGGGATATTAGGCAAGTGATTTAACCTCTTGGAGTCTTGGTTGTTTCATCTGTAAAATGAAACCGATAAGAATACCTACTTTGTAAGGTTATTAAGAAGACAAGAGATTATATATGGAAAGTGTGTAGCATGGTATCTGGCATCTAGTAGGTGTTCAGTAAATGATGACTAATATTATTTGGTCTACCATTCCTGCCCATCTAGATAATTTTGGATTCTGAACTTGTCATCCAGATTTACATCATCTTCAAGTCCATAAGGTCTACTAGATCCTCATCCTAGAAATTGATGTGGAACATGACTGGGACAAGGACTGAATCTGCTGTCACTTATAAATATTGTTATTGCCCTAAGTCTGATATTAATTAAAATAATTCAATGTGGTAATAATAGCTGTAGCTTATAGAGCTGACATTAACTATTCATCTGCAGTCTTTTGATAGTCTTTCAAGCAGTTATAAATCTACCTTACTCCACTGTCATGGTTGATCACATTTGTCCATCTTACCTATAAGAATATCACAAGTGACGATTATAAATCATGCTGCTATAAAGACACATGCACACATATGCTTATTGTGGCACTATTCACAATAGCAAAGACTTGGAAACAACCCAAATGCCCATCAATGATAGACTGTCATGGGGTGGGGTAAGGGGGAGGGATAGTATTAGGAGATATGCCTAATGTAAATGACAAGTTAATGGGTGCAGCACACCAACATGGCGCATGTATACGTATGTAACAAACCTGCACGTTGTGCACATGTACCCTAGAACTTAAAGTATAATAATAAAAAACAGAACAACAAAAAAAGAGTATCACAAGTGACTTTGCTTTCTTAATTGATAAATGCATTTACTACGTCCACCATATTTCCTTCTTCTACCAGCCTGGTAATATTTTCATTTAAGAAAAGTGGGTTAATCTGCTGGAGTTTCTTTGCAAACTCATGGCAGTTCCTAGCAATCAACTCTTTTTTTTTTTTTTTTTAACATACATATATACTGTTTCTTGGAAAATCTGTTGTAAGAGAGACTGCTAATTATGTACTCAATATAAATTCTTTCCTTCCTTACTAACAAATTCCTGATCTTGGCCAGGGAGAGAAGCCATGTGCCTAGCTCAATCACTATATTTCCCACTTGTTTCAGATAACAGTGGGCCATCTGGCACAGTTCTGACCAGTGAGATAAGAGAAGGAAGTTGACGGATAGAGCCTCGGGGAAAGTCCCTCAGAAGGGAAAGGGAGGCTGGAGACAGCTGATGCATGCAATTATGCCCTTGTCCTTTATCTTTCTTGTGCCTGGAATATGGACACTTAGGTTGGTGATAGAGGAGCCATCTTGGGACCATGAAGTGACAATGAGGGAAAGGCAAGAGAATCTCAGAGATCTCAGTTCTGACATCCTTGAGCAATTAAAGCAATGCCTCACTTGAAACTTCTCATATAATGAGAAAAATACGCTTCTAAATTGATTAAGCTACTCTTTTGGGATTTCAATTACTAATAACTAAATGTGATTCATTTGTCCTAGAATTCAGACCAGGATCAACCCAACTGCTCTATAATCTGGAAGACTCTGTCTTCTTCTGATAGAGAAATCAAGATGCTATTTGACTATTTTCTGACCTCTGGCACCACTAAATTCCCCCATAGTTTCATTGTCTACATGCCAATGATCTTGTGGCAACTTATCTTCATGACCAGGTAGGTAATTTATTTAGTCCAGATGTGGCCTCTGCTAGAAGGTTGGAACTTTGACTTACTCTGTTCTCCCCTATTTCTTGCTTACAATCGTCAAGAATAACTGTAGAAAGTGCTGGGAATGCCACATCCTAAGATAGGGTAGGTACTGGCCACTATAGCCTAGGCTCTGTTCCAGTGACCCACCCCACCCCCCCTCTAGAAACCAGATGTCCTTCAACACTTTAGCCCAGTGTGTCTGGTTGCCCCTGAGGTATATAACCCAGGGAAGGCTGCCTTTTGGGGTCTCTCAGCTGTGGTGCAAGTGAGGCACACACAGTCAGAACTCTGTCTTCCTTGGCAGCTTTCCTGAGCCTTGAGGACCCAGCTCTCAATGAATCCTAGGCTTCTGTTGTCCCTTGCTACATATTTGTAAGTCATAAGCCCACTTCGTGTAACTTGCTGCATATGTGGGTATTCTGTCTCATCAGACTCAGACAAGTCAGTAATTAGTGCACAGTGAACCTGCTTCACAGCCTCATTGAGAGTAGCTGTTTTCTCATCATTTTTCTTGAACTCAGGTTTCTTGTGCCAATATAGGTTTCACTCTCTCCAGTCCAATGACCATTCTTGACAAAGACAAAAGCCCAGTAGAAGAACGCTTCTGTTTTCTCTCTGTCATGCACCACCCTTACAGCTTCTCTATTAGCCAGATTCAGGGATCTGCATGTGTTCTCCTTCCAGACAGATGATAATAGCCTGTTCTGTTGATTTTGACATTTCTTGCATGTCTCAGCTCAGTTTGGTCTCCAACCTTCCTTACATGATTCCTTATATATATTTGCAGATTGAATGAATGTATCTAAGATATGAATAAACTAATGAATTCAATTAACCGTGGAAATTCAACACGGGATGCTCAGTCGCTCAGAGAGCGCAGGCATGGCTTGCTGTTTTGTTTCTGCTACATGTAGAGTGTGGGCTGACTGCACTTCTTAACTATATTTGTGTAGCAACATTCCCTATTCAAAAATGCTGGAAAGTTTTAGCAGAACATACTTGGAAAACAATCTACTACAGAAGTGAGTGCCTGAATTTATTATCTCTTGGTCCAGCCATCCTCTTTGACAAGCTAAATCCAAATTCCTTCTCTTCTAACTATTTGTCTTCTAACTATTTTTCTGGGAGCAGAGGATGATTCCATCAAACCCAGTCTTGACCGTCTTGACCCAGTCAGTAACACACTAACTGATCTATTAAGTATTCTCTATTTTAAAGCTTCTGACAATCTCTCATTTTAGAAGGTACTTATTTTAGGCAGGGCTCTGTGTTGTGTGAAACAGAGAAGGGATCAGCACATTTTTCAGGTGATAAATGTTTTAGCGCCCAAGTTTGTTCAACCTGCCTTATTTTGTTGTTGTTCTGTTTTGTTTTGTTTTAGGCTTTTAGCAGCCTGAAGCCATGGTTTTTAGTTTATGTCTCTGGTGATAAGTGGAAAAGAGGGATGAGGAAGGGGCTTCACTGGCCGAGCCAGAAACAGAAACTAAGAACTCATGACTGTGTTCTCTCCCTTGGACACCCCTGTCTAAGGCTCTGTGGGTCATATGATCTCTGGAACAAGTACTCAACTCTGCCTTTGTAATGTAAAAGCAGTCATAAGCAATACATAGGCAAACAAATGCAGCTGTGCTCCAAAAAATATTTATTGATGGATACTGAAGTTTGAATTTCATAGAATTTTCATGCGGTGTGAAATGTTATTCTTCTTTGGATTTTTTTCAAGTGCTAAGACCATTCTTAGCTTTTGAGGTGAAAGGCTGGTGTTGACCCTCAGGCCACAGTTTACTGACCCATGAAATGAAGATATCCTTAGGGCTGGTTCAAGCAAATGAATCCTTTCTGTAAAGCTATAGTAAAAATTTACAGGACCTGGGAAAGGAAATAGAAAGCTCTCAGGCCCTCAGCCTGCAATGCTGCTCCAGAAGTGGTCTCCTTGTGGCTTCCCTGCATCTTTCAGCTTTTGAGTCATCTCAGAGTTAGTTTATGTCTGCACGCAGTCATCCCAGATAAATCAATAGACAATCCAATATGATGGGATGTATGCAATGAAATTGGTATGTATGTATAGGGTGTTATCAGGGACTACAGAAGGCCAGTAGATTAAAAGTAAGGGCCAAGTTGGAGAAGAGAGTTGGTGGTCAGAGGTCTTAGCAAAGCATGGAAGGTTTGGAATAGTCTGTATGGAGAATGAGATAGGAATCAGATGGAGGGGAAAAAAATCCCTCCTAGGTTTCATTGAAGGCCCAAGTGATGCTGGCAACTTTTAACATTTGTTAGGTGCATTAGTTTGGTTGTTGCTGGCAACAAGTAATAGAAAAATCTTCTCAAAGTAGCTTAAGCACTAAGTTCAATAGAATGTGAGTGTCATAAGTAAAGGAAATATGCCCATCTTATTTACCAATCCAGCACCAGTTTCTAGGACAGTAGCTGGTGCACAGGGATCATTCACTTATTCATTCAAAATCCAGTGAATGAATGAACAAGTGAATGATCTCTCATAGCAGAGAATGTCCCCAGGCTTTGTTAACCCAGTGGTTCATTGACATCATGAAAAATTCAGGTTCAGTCTATCTTCTGGTGAGTTGGCTTTGTCTTCAGGCTAGTTTTGCATGGTTGCAAGACAGCTACTACAGTCTGCTCATTATAGCCAGATCCAAAAATGTCCAGCAGAAGGAAAAGGAGCTATATAAGCTATATATTCTTTGAGTTTCTTTTTAAAAGTGAGGAAACTTTTTCAGAGGCCTCAGCAGACCTCCTAAGTCCTACTGGCCAGAAGAAATGTATCATATACAACATTTAAATCAATTACTGGTAGAAAAAATTGAATACTATGATTAGCTTAGACCTGGGGTTCTCAACTGGAGATGACTTTGCCCCTCACTCCTCCAGAGGACATTGTTGACAATGTCTTGACACATATTTGAGTGTCACAATTGGGGAAGGGGGATGCTAATAGCATCTAGTAGTTAGAGGCCAGGGAAACTGCTAAACCATCCTACAATGCATTGGAGAGCATCTCCTATAAAAAAGAAGTATCCGGCCAGATGCGGTGGCTCACACCTGTAATCTCAGCACTTTGAGAGGCCGAGGTGGGCAGATCATGAGGTCAAGAAATCGAGACCATCGTGGCCAACATGGTGAAACCCTGTCTCTACTAAAAATACAAAAATTAGCTGGGCATGGTGGCATGCACCTGTAGTCCCAGCTACTCAGGAGGCTGAGGCAGGAGAATCGCTTGAATTTGGGAGGTGGAGGTTGCAGTGAGCCGAGATCATGCCACTGCACTCTAGCCTGGGTGACAGAGTCAGATTCTGTCTCAGAGAAAAAAAAAAAGAATGAAAAAAAAAATCCAACCCAAAATATCAATAGCTCTGAGATTGAGAACCAAGTCTTAGACCAATCAGAAAACCCCCTGGAGCTGGAGTGGGATTACCTTCCTTGAGGCACATGGCCAGGGAGGAACATGAATATATCTGTATGAAATCAGAGTTCTATAAAGCAGGAGAAATAAAAAGGAGGTAGGGAGTTGGGGAGAAACGGGTGCTGGGTAGGCAATCAACTGAGTCCACTCCAGAGGGACCGACTGGATTGTCCAATTTAGCAGAGGATGAAAAGAGCCTTTGGAGAGGTGTTTTTTGTTTTTTTTTTTTCAAGCAGAACAAAGAGGTTCTGCCTTCTATAAACAAAATAAGGTCCTGCCTTTTTGGACAAAATAAAAATTATAGCCTGCTGCCCACCCAGCTTTCCAGTAACTATGCATGTGGAAAGATTAGGAGGAACTGATATTTATTGACCTGTGTGAGAGCCAGTACCAGGAGCACCTGAGATGTACAGAAACCATGCCAGACGCTTACCTTTATTACTCCATAGAATCCTTGCAACTATACAGCAAGGCATGAATTCCCATCCCCATTTCATAGATGAGGAAGCTCAGGCCCAAGGTGATCCTTTTGTGAGTCAGAGACCTAGGATTCTCCACCATGTTCTGCACGTGAAACCCCTTTTCTGAATTTAGGATGGGGCAAAAGATCCTGCATTTCTAGAAGGAGCATAGCTAGAGAGGAGACCACGTGTTGACTGATGGCCTGTGGATGTTTTAGGTGCTGCAGCATCTTCCAAGGGCAAATAGGCTGAGTCAGAACTGCTTTAGAGAAAAGACCTCTTGACAGAGATCCGCTTTTTTTTACAGCTTACAAGGCCCAGGAGAATCTTCCAATCTTAAACTCTGTGAATTAAATGATTGATTTGGAGACTTTCCCTCCACCTCCTCCTTAGCACATACCCAGCTTTTATGTCACTCTGCTTTCTGAGCCTGATAGAAAAAACTCAAGAATGATAGAAAAAAGAGCCAAAAATTTTCTCAAGTATTCCTAGAGACAGTATTGGGTCATTAGAGAGTGTCTATTTATTTGCTGTTGAAAATCTTCCCTGAGAAGTCCCCTCTTATTTCTTAGAATTACGATTCAGCCCTGGTCTGCTGGCATGCATGCTGGAGGGAGAAGGCGGCCAGTCTCAGCTGTCCAAACAGCGGGAAATTAAATGCTTTTGTCTCATAGGAGATCGCTGAGCTCCATGGTGATTTTCAACTCTCACCCAGTGGTGTAACAAAGGCTCTTTTCCCTCCCTCCTTCTTCCCTCTAACTCTTCTGTTTGTTTTGAGAGAAGAAGGGGTTTATGGTAGGTAGGTTGCAGATTTGAGATTGAGTCTTAAAAAGAACAAGAAAGAAAAGGGACTTCACTATAATGCATGCTGGGTCCCATCAAAGCGTCTGGTTCCACCCTGACAGTAAGTGCTGCAGGGTGCTAGAAGAGATAAGGGCACATTATAAAAACACAAATTGGATTCTGTAGAAAACCTGTGGCTTTTAACAAAACTTATTTGGCCTGAGTTATCTTACCTATAATAAATCTCACTTCACAGGGTCAGTGTACAAAATCAAATGAAATATAAGTGTCTGATTCAAAATAGATGGGCAGTTATTGGTTCATTTGGCCAATTCATTTGCATTGAGCTATCCTAATTGGAGCTCAGGATATCACATGTTTCACTAAGATGTTTTCCCTGTGTGCCCTTTATTAGTTATTTTTTGCAGTATAATCAACCACCACTTAATATGGCAGTCTAACAACTATTTTCATTACTCATGATTCTATGGGCCAGCAACTTAGGCTGGGCTCAAGTGGGTGGTCCTTATGCTGGTTTTGCCTGGGGTCGCTTGTGTAGTTAACATCATCTGGCAATTTTCTGTGACTGGAAGGTCAGAAATGGCTTCATTTACAAGTTGGTGCTGGCTATTGGCTGGGCCACGTAATTTCAGAAGGATAGCCCAGGCTTCTTCCAATGGTGGATAGGTTCCAAAAGCAGCAAGAGAGAGGGAAAGCACCAAGTGCCAGCTGAAGCGTCAGCTTGCCTCCCATTTGCTAATGCTCCATTGGCCCGAATTACATGGAAGCAATGAGAAAGTAGGTAAAATGAGGGTATGAATAAAGGAAGTGTATATCATTGGGGGCCATTCCTGTCATGATCTACCACAGCCCCTTTCCTTTTGGAAACCTACCTCTCCTTGGGTTTCCCAGAAGTAGACTATTTATTCAATGAATATAAATCTCAATTTAAAAACTAGTTTTGCAGTTTAATTTTCATTGAAAGCCCCCTACCCCTTCTTGCTGGATGGTAAAAATTGAAACTTAATTTTTAGTTGCTCCCCACTGTCCCTTTTCTGGAGTTCCATCCAAGTTGCAGGGTTACAGAAGCATTATCTGCTCTGGATCATCATCTCTCCATGACGACATTTGTAGAGATGTCCTGGCTCTTCAGTGAGGTCCGTGTGGTCCCTTTGAGGTCTGGCCTCCTCTTCACTCTCTTTCTGTCCTAATGTAGTGCACTCAACCTTTCTGCCACTGTTATGCCCCATTGGACTGTGGGAATCTTCAAGGAGCTATTTAAGTCCCTCTCTGTACACTATGCACTTCTTTTCTGAGCTCTTGCTACCTTTTTTGGTTCCACACAGGAAACAAGATAGACATTTCCATGCTCTTTTCTGAAGAATCTGCCTTGCCCTGAGCTCAGCCTGACTGAAGGATAAACAACCCCCCTTCTTCAGAGATTCACAAGTCTATGCACTCAACTGTTTCTTTCTGACTCTCCCCTTCCTTCACCCCAGAAAAGGTGGAACCTGCCTCTTACTCATCAGCTTTTTTCTCAAACTATTGCTTAAGCCCAGATTTCTCCCTGTTGCCTCTGAAGGCTGGCTTACTGAACATCAAAAGCAGAAAAGCTCCTCTTTTCTCCCTTTCTGGGGTTCATCCCATTCCTGAGATAAGGAACTCAGAATCATTTAGTTTGAGCAAGGGAAGGTCAGCTCTTGGGGATGGGGGAAGGCGTATGCTCCTATTTCAAAATATTATCCCAGGACATTTGTTTCCTGCTTCCAACCACAGGATGAATCAGCCTGCACTTTCTTTAGCCAGCAGTGCCCCTTGAAAGGCCTACTCCTAGGATGTGCTTCACCAGGTTGCATGTGGATATTTCCTCAGGAGAATGTATTGGAATTGGGAGAATGGTGTTTTATTTTCTTGGGTAGCAGTCAGTTGATTTCAGATGAACCAATGTCTTGTCTATATGGCCCTTCTCATGGGCCAGGGTGGTGGAGTCTCATCTGGCGTGATTCTCTCCTATTATTCTACAATAAAGTAAAGTAATTTTTAAAAGAGAGTCTACCAGTTTGTATTAGTTTTCTGTTGCTGAATAACAAATTTCCACAAATATTGCAGCTTAAGAGAATACACGTTTATTATCTCACAGCTTGCATGGGTCAAGTTTCTGTAGTCTAAGCACAACTTAGCTGGGTGCCCTGGTCAGGGTCTCACAAGGTGTTGGCTGGGCCTTTGGTCTCAGGGTTCTTGTCCAAGGGCACATGGTTCTTGGCAGAATTTATTTTCTTGTAGCTGTAGAATTTGTGGTAGCTTGCTTCTTCAAAGCCAGCAACAGAATCTCTCTCTTCAGAAAGGGCCCAGTCTCTCTTTTCAGGGCTTTAACCTAGATGAGTGAGACCCACCCAGCATAATGTCCCATTAGATTAACTCAAAATCAACTAATTTGGCCAGGCACCGTGTCTCATGCCTGTAATCATGGCACTTTGGGAGGCCTAGGTGGGAGGATTGCTTGAGCCCAGGAGTTCAAGACCAGCCCTGGCAACACAGCAAGACCCTGTCTACAAAAAATTTTTAAAAATTAGACAAGGAGAGTGGTTTGTGCCTGTAGTCCCAGCTACCGGGGAGGCTAAGGTGGGAGGATTTTCTGAACCTAGGAGGTTGAGGCTGCAGTGAGCCATAGTTGCACCACTGGACTCCAGCCTGGGTGACAGAGGGAGACCATGTCTCAAAGAAACAGCAACAACAACAAAATCAACTAATTTGGGACCTTAATTACATCTGAAAATCCCTTCACCTTTGACATCTAACTTGCTAGAGTGAAACCTCAGCACATTCACAAGCTGTGCCCACATTCCAGGTGTGCGGATTCCACAAGAGGAGCATAACAGGGAGCAGGAAGCTTGGGGACTACCCAGGAATTCTGCCTACCACATACTTGTTGCATGCTTGCTCTAGGTCAGGCACTCTGCTCAGCCCTTTCATAAACACTGTGTTGTGAAGATGAGCAACTAAACTCTGTCACTCATCTGAGGTCAACATTACTAATGGCTATCAATCTCCTTCTTTAGTTGTTGTGGTATTCTGCCTTCTACTCTAATTTGTTTGTTTGTTTGTTTGTTTGAGACAGTTTCACTCTGTTGCTCAGGCTGGAGTGCAGTGGTGTGATCTTGGCTCACTGCAACCTCCACCTTCCCTGTTCCAGCAATTCTCATGCCTCAGCCTCCTGAGTAGCTGGGATTACAGGCGCCTACCCCATGCCTGGCTAATTTTTGTATTTTTAGTAGAGACTGGGTTTGGCCATGCTGGCCAGGCTGGTCTCAAACTCCTAGCCTCAAGTGATCTGCCCCCGTCAACCTCCCAAAGTGCTGGGATTACAGGTGTAAGCCACTGCACCAGGCCTCTAATTTTTATTATTATTATTATTTTTAGCCATTAGAGGGGCTTTGTTAAACCAGGAAGCCACCAAGTCCTGGAACAGATCCATAAGCCCCTGTTAAAATATTAACAGTCACACTGATATTGGGTTAAGGGCTCTGGCCAATGATTGAAAAACAAAGGAAGTATTTATTGAAAAAAAGATTATATATATATATATATATATATATATATGCAAGACATTAGATTATTTTATAGGATTCTACTTTTATATTTACAGCATCTCTGCAAGTAGGTATTAAATAGCCCCATTTTGAGGGATGAGAAAACTGAGGCTCAGAAAGCTTATGTACCTTGCCTGATGCCATAGAGCTAGTAAATGGCAGAGGTGAATTTTGATCTGAGAGTGTTACAGCAAACAAAACACCTTTGCAACATCCTGCAAGGTGGACAATGTGTTTCCCTTGATGCATGGATTCTGTAAGGTATAAATACCTTCGGCTCTTCCATCCTCCTCTCTCTCCTGGACTACAGATGCATCCACGGAGGTACAGAAACTTTAAGTTACACTGAGCTTTCGCCCTCATGTTGGGAAACCGAAGCAGCACAGCAGCTCCTTTGTGGGTCGTGCTACTTACTGAGGGGAGGAATTAGCCATGGTGCTCCCTCATCTCTAGAAACATCAGCAACCACATCCTTGACAGTGCAGGTCTCTCTCCAAACCCCATTCTCTATGCACAGCCCACAACAATGCCAGAGACTACCACAGAGCCACCCTGTCTCTTCCTTTAAGAGCCACTAACAACACTTCCATTCAGCATATCTGTCTCATAGAAAATGTTCTGACAGCTTTACAACTCTGACTTCTTTATGGGGCAGTGGAAGAGCGAGGGATGGGAGAAAATCAATACCAGGCAATGAAGGGCACAGGAGCATGCTTACTGCCTGTGCTCTCTGACCCCCTGCCCCACCTGCTGCCCTGGGCCTAGGCAGAGCTAACCGTACTTAGATTTAAAAGTGTGCTGTCCAAGACCCAGAGGGCATCAAGAGTGGAAGTGACCAGGTCCAGGGAGACTACAGGGAAAGGTCATGACCAGGAATTCATTTGCTCAGGACCTCCAGGCTGCTGGGAAGGGGATGGGGTCCAGGTTGGGATGATGAGAAAAAGAGTATTTGGAATTAAATCATTGGCAGAGAGCTGTGGGCCCCTTCCTTCTGAAGCAGCACTCAGAATGAAGTAAGGATGTTAAAGGAAAAACAGTATCCCCTGGGGCCAGAGTGATGGGGCAGCCAGGTCATCAAGAAGAGATGAGAGGAATGTGAATCACAGTGACAAAGTCAGGCTGTTCAACTTTGGAGAGCTGGGAGGTGTCCTTAATAAGGAAGCTAGAGTTTCCTGCCCACATCAGGAAAGGACTGTTCTTGGGCTCCAGCTCTACCTGGGTCCTCTGGAGACAGGATCCTAAGGGCTACAGTAATTAATGTGACCCTGTAGGAGAAGCTGGCTTCTCCCAGTGAGCCCCATGGGAGAGACACCAGATTAACAGGTGGTTGGGGGAATAGTAAATAGTACCATGTGACCCCTTCTTAAATGGAATTCCCATGAGAAGAAGGTAATTTCCATCATGGCGTTATGAAAAATTCTCAAGCAGCTCTATGGCTGTGTGTTAAATGAATTAAATGACTGTTAAATGGAATTGCCTTTTGCAGCTGTTATTACATACTGCAAGTTCCCTGCCAAAAGGGCTGCACCAACTTACCTTGTCACAGGAAAGAGAACCCCCTTCTCTGTGGACTCTGGTTTGCTCATGTAAAAATTGTTGCCTAAATTAATACCATTTCTATTTTAATTTGCATTTATTTGCTCATTAGTGAGGTTAAATGCTAGTTTTCCAGATTTGTGTTCCCCTTTCCTTTTGCATTCCCTTTCGGGCGAATCTATAACCTTATTATGAAAATGAGAGGGGGTGGTTCCGAGATGGCCGAATAGGAACAGCTCCAGTCTACAGCTCCCAGCATGAGTGATGCAGAAGACAGGTGATTTCTGCATTTCCAACTGAGGTACCGGGTTCATCTCACAGGGCCTCGTCAGACAGTGGGTGCAGGACAGTGGGTGCAGCTCACCGAGTGTGAGCTGAAGCAGGACGAGGCATCACCTTACCCGGGAAGCACAAGGGGTCAGGGAATTCCCTTTCCTAGCCAAGGGAAGCTGTGACAGACAGCACCTGGAAAATCGGGTCACTCCCACCCTAATACTGCACTTTTCCAATGGTCTTAGCAAACGGAACACCAGGAGATTATATTCCGCGCCTGGCACGGAGGGTCCCATGCCCATGGAGCCTCGCTCATTGCTAGCACAGCAGTCTGAGATCCAACTGCAATGCGGTAGCAAGGCTGGGGGAGGGGCGCCCATCATTGCTGAGGCTTGAGTAGGTAAACAAAGCGGCAAGGAAGCTCGAACTGGGTGGAGCCCACCGCAGCTCAAGGAGGCCTGCCTGCCTCTGTAGACTCCACCTCTGGGGGCAGGGCATAGCCAAACAAAAGACAGCAGAAACCTCTGCAGACTTAAATGTCCCTGTCTGACAGCTTTGAAGAGAGTAGTGGTTCTCCCAGCATGGAGTTTGAGATATGAAAACGGACAGACTGCCTTCTCAAGTGGGTCCCTGACCCCCGAGTAGCCTAACTGGGAGGCATGCCCCAGTAGGGGCAGACTGACACCTCACACGGCCTGGTACCCCTCTGAGACGAAGCTTCCAGAGGAAGGATCAGACAGCAACATCTGCTGTTCAGCAATATTCGCTGTTCTGCAGCCTCAGCTGCTGATACCCAGGCAAACAGCATCTGGAGTGGACCTCCAGCAAACTCCAACAGACCTGCAGCTGAGGGTCCTAACAGTTAGAAGGAAAACTAACAAACAGAAAGGACATCCACACCAAAACCCCATCTGTACGTCACCATCATCAAAGACCAAAGGTAGATAAAACCAAAAGATGGGAAAAAACAGAGCAGAAAAGCTGAAAATTATAAAAATCAGAGCGCCTCTCCCCCTCCAAAGGAACACAGCTCCTAGCGAGCAACAGAACAAAGCTGGATGGAGAATGACTTTGACGAGTTGAGAGAAGAAGGCTTTAGATGATCAAACTTCTCCAAGCTACAGGAGGAAGTTGGAACCCATCGCAAAGAAGCCAAAACCCTTGAAAAAAGATTAGACAAATGGCTAACTAGAATAAACAGTGTAGAGAAGTCCTTAAACGACCTGATGGAGCTGAAAATCATGGCACGAGAACTACGTGACGAATGCACAAGCTTCAGTAGCAGATTCAATCAACTTGAAGAAAGAGTATCAATGATGGAAGATCAAATGAATGAAATGAAGCGAGAAGAGAAGTTTCAAGAAAAAAGTGTAAAAAGAAACGAACAAAGCCTCCAAGAAATATGGGACTATGTGAAAAGACCAAATCTACACCTGATTGGTATACTTGAAAGTGATGGGGAGAATGGAACCAAGTTGGAAAACACTCTGCAGGATGTTATCCAGGAGAACTTCTCCAACCTAGCAAGGAAGGCCAACATTCAAATTCAGGAAATACAGAGAATGCCACAAAGATACTCCTCCAGAAGAGCAACTCCAAGATACATAATTGTCAGATTCACCAAAGTTGAAATGAAGGAAAAAATGTTAAGGGCAACCAGAAAGAAAGGTCAGGTTACACACAAAGGGAAGCCTATCAGACTAACAGCAGATCTCTCAGCAGAAACTCTACAAGCCAAAAGGGAGTGGGGGCCAATATTCAACATTCTTAAAGAAAAGAATTTTCAACCCAGAATTTCATATCCAGCCATACTAAGCTTCATAAGTGAAGGAGAAATAAAATCCTTTACAGACAAGCAAATGCTGAGAGATTTTGTCACCACCAGGCCTGCCCTAAAAGAGCTCCTGAAGGAAGCACTAAACAAGGAAAGGAACAACCAGTACCAGCCACTGCAAAAACATGCCAAATTGTAAAGACCATCAAGGCTAGGAAGAAACTGCAACAACAAACAAGCAAAATAACCAGCTAACATCATAATGACAGGATCAAATTCATACATAACAATATTAACCTTAAATGTAAATGAGCTAAATGCTCCAATTAAAAGACACAGACTGGCAAATTGGATAAAGAGTCATGACCCATCAGTGTGCTGTATTCAGGAGACCCATCTCACTTGCAGAGACACACATAGGCTCAAAATAAGGGGATGGAGGAAGATCTACCAAGCAAATGGAAAACAAAAAAAGGCACGGGTTGCAATCCTAGTCTCTAATAAAACAGACTTTAAACCAACAAAGATCAAAAGAGACAAAGAAGGCCATTACATAATGGTAAAGGGATCAATTCAACAAGAAGAGCTAACTATCCTAAATATATATGCACCCAATACAGGAGGACCCAGATTCATAAAGCAAGTCCTTAGAGACCTACAAAGAGACTTAGACTCCCACACAATAATGATGGGAGGCTTTAACACCCCACTGTTAACATTAGACAGATCAACGAGACAGAAAGTTAACAAGGATATCCAGGAACTGAACTCAGCTCTGCACTAAGTGGACCTAATAGACATCTACAGAACTCTCCACCCGAAATCAACAGAATATACGTTCTTCTCAGCACCACATTGCACTTATTCCAAAATTGACCATAGTTGGAAGTAAAGCACTCCTCAGCAAATGTAAAAGAATAGAAATTATAACAAACTGTCTCTCAGACCACAGTGCAATCCAACTAGAACTCAGGATTAAGAAACTCACTCAAAACCACTCAACTACATGGAAACTGAACAACCTGCTCCTGAATGACTACTGGGTACCTAATAAAATGAAAGCAGAAATAAAGATGTTCTTTGAAACTAATGAGAACTGCCAGGTGCGGTGACTCACGCCTGTAATCCCAGCACTTTGGGAGGCCAAGGTGGGCGAATCACGAGGTCAGAAGATCAAGACCATCCTGGCTAACACGGTGAAACCCCATCTCTACTAAAAATACAAAAAATTAGCCGGGTGTGGTGGCGGGTGCCTATAGTCCCAGCTACTCGGGAGGCTGAGGCAGGAGAATGGCGTGAACCCGGGAGGCAGAGCTTGCAGTGAGCCGAGATGGTGCCACTGCACTCCAGCCTGGGCGACAGAGCGAGACTCCACCTCAGAAAAAAAAAAAAAAAAGAAAGAAACTAACGAGAACAAAGACACAACATACGAGAATCTCTGGGACACATTCAAAGCAGTGTGTAGAGGGAAATTTATAGCACTAAATGCCTACAAGAGAAAGCAGGAAAGATCTAAAATTGACACCCTAACATCACAATTGAAAGCACTAAAGAAGTAAGAGCAAACACATTCAAAAGCTAGCAGAAGGCAAGAAATAACTAAGATCAGAGCAGAACTGAAGGAGATAGAGACACAAAAAACCCTTCAAAAAATCAATGAATCCAGGAGCTGTTTTTTTGCAAAGATCAACAAAATTGATCAACTGCTAGCAAGACTAATAAAGAAGAAAAGAGAAAAGAATCAAATAGATGCAATAAAAAATGATAAAGGGGATATCACCACCCATCCCACAGAAAAACAAACTGCCATCAGAGAATAATATAAATACCTCTATGCAAATAAGCTAGAAAATCTAGAAGAAATGGATAAATTCCTGGACACATACACCCTCCCAAGACTAAACCAGAAAGAAGTTGAATCCCTGAATAGACAAATAACAGGCTCTGAAATTGAGGCAATAATTAATAGCCTACCAACCAAAAAAAGTCCAGGACCAGATGGATTCACAGCCGAATTCCACCAGAGATACAAGGAGGAACTGGTACCATTCCTTCTGAAACTATTGAAGTCAATAGAAAAAGAGGGAATCCTCCCTAACTCATTTTATGAGGCCAGCATCATCCTGATACCAAAGCCTGACAGAGACATAACAAAAAAGAGAATTTTAGACCAATATCCCTGATGAACATCGATGCAAAAATCCTCAGTAAAATACTGGTAAACCAAATCCAGCAGCACATCAAAAAGCTTATCCACCATGATCAGGTGGGCTTCATCCCTGGGATGCAAGGCTGGTTCAACATATACAAATCAATAAACATAATCCAGCATATAAACAGAACCAAAGACAAAAAACACATGATTATCTCAATAGATGCAGAAAAGGCCTTTGACAAAATTCAACAACCTTCATGCCAAAAACTCTCAATAAATTAGGTATTGATGGGACGTATCTCAAAATAATAAGAGCTATTTACGACAAACCCACAGCCAATATCGCACTGAATGGGCAAAAACTGGAAGCATTCCCTTTGAAAACTGGCACAAGACAAGGATGCCCTTTCTCACCACTCCTATTCAACACAGTGTTGGAAGTTCTGGCCAGGGCATTCAGGCAGGAGAAAGAAATAAAGGTATTCAATTAGGAAAAGAGGAAGTCAAATTGTCCCTGTTTGCAGATGAAATGATTGTATATTTAGAAAACCCCATCGTCTCAGCCCAAAATCTCCTTAAGCTGATAACCAACTTCAGCAAAGTCTCAGGATACAAAATCAATGTGCAAAAATCACAAGCATTCTTATACACCATTAACAGACGAACAGAGAGCCAAATCATGAGTGAACTCCCATTCACAATTGCTTCAAAGAGAATAAAATACCTAGGAATCCAACTTACAAGGGATGTCAGGGACCTCTTCAAGGAGAACTACAAACCACTGCTCAATGAAATAAAAGAGGATACAAACAAATAGAAGAACATTCCATGCTCATGGATAGGAAGAATCAATATTGTGAAAATGGCCATAATGCCCAAAGTAATTTATAGATTCAATACCATCCCCATCAAGGTACCAATGACTTTCTTCACAGAATTGGAAAAAACTACTTTAAAGTTCATATGGAACCAAAAAAGAGCCCGCTTTGCCAACTCAATCCTAAGCCAAAAGAACAAAGCTGGAGGCATCACGCTACCTGACTTCAAACTATACTACAAGGCTACAGTAACCAAAACAGCATGGTACTGGTACCAAAACAGAGATACAGACCAATGGAACAGAATAGAGCCCTCCTCAGAAATAATACTACCCATCTACAACCATCTGATCTTTGACAAACCTGACAAAAACAAGAAGTGGGGAAAGGATTCCCTATTTAATTAATGGTGCTGGGATAACTGGCTAGCCATATATAGAAAGCTGAAACTGGATCCCTTCCTTACACCTTATACAAAAATTAATTCAAGATGGAGTAAAGACTTAAATGTTAGACCCAAAACCATAAAATCCCTAAAAGAAAACCTAGGCAATTCCATTCGGGACATAGGCATGGGCAAGGACTTCACATCTAAAACACCAAAAGCAATGGCAACAAAAGCCAAAATTGACAAATGGGATCTAATTAAACTAAAGAGCTTCTGCACAGCAAAAGAAACTACCATCAGAATGAACAGGCAACCTACAGAATGGGAGAAAATTTTTTCAATCTACTCATCTGACAAAGGGCTAATATCCAGAATCTACAAAGAACTCAAACAAATTTACAAGAAAAAAACAAACAACCCCATCAAAAAGTGGGCAAAGGATATGAACAGACACTTCTCAAAAGAAGACATTTATGCAGCCAAAAGACACATGAAAAAATGCTCATCATCACTGGCCATCAGAGAAATGCAAATCAAAACCACAATGAGATACCACCTCACACCAGTTAGAATGGCGATCATTAAAAAGTCAGGAGACAACAGGTGCTGGAGAGGATGTGGAGAAATAGGAACACTTTCACACTGTTGGTGGGACCGTAAACTAGTTCAACCATTGTGGAAGACAGTGTGGCGATTCCTCAAGGATCTAGAACTAGAAATACCATTTGACCCAGCCATCCCATTACTGGGTATATACCCAAAGGATTATAAATCATGCTGCTATAAAGACACATGCACACGTATGCTTATTGCGGCCCTATTCACAATAGCAGAGACTTGGAACCAACCCAAATGTCCATCAAGGATAGACTGGATTAAGAAAATGTGGCACATATACACCATGGAATACTATGCAGACATGAAAAAGGATGAGTTCCTGTCCTTTGTAGGGACATGGATGAAGCTGGAAACCACCATTCTCAGCAAACTATGACAAGGCCAAAATCCAAACACTGCATGTTCTCACTCATAGGTGGGAAATGAACAATGAGAACACTTGGACACAAGAAGGGGAACATCACACACTGGGGCCTGTCGTGGGGTGGGGGATGGGGGAGGGATAGCATTAGGAGATATACCTAATGTAAATGAGGAGTTAATGGGTGCAGCACACTAACATGGCACATGTATACATGTGTAACAAACCTGCACGTTGTGCACATGTATCCTAGAACTTACAGTATAATATTAAAAAAAAAAAAAGGAAAGAAAATGAGAAATTCCCTTGAGACAAGGATGAAAAGGAAGGAGAAAAAGGAGAGAGAAAAGAGAAAGAAGGACAAATTAGAGAGATGGAAAAACGCTTCCACTAAAACTAAGCAGGCTGGAGTGTCAGAAAATACACAGAGTTTGGAGTAAAGTTCCCCTACCCACTTCAAAGTACAACTCCACCACTCGATAGACAATTTGGACAAGTCACTTAATCTTGTCTGCAAAATGGAGATAATCATAGTTTCTGATTCATAGGGTTATTACAAGGATTAAATGAGCCAAGGTAGGAAAAGTACCTAGTTTAGTGCCTAATAATTAGGTACAAAATAATCATAGTAATCTGTAATTATTATTACACATACTTAATAATAGCTATAATATAATAATTATAAATATGTTATGATTATAATATCTTCACAGTTGCTATTAATATGATGATTATCTAAGCACTAACCTAGGCAATTTCCATAGGTATTGGAAACTGACCGGTTTCAGACACTCCACTCGAGTCACCATTCTGCTATTTTATTACTATAAATATATTTGTAGTATAAATATGAATATATTTTAAAGTGTTATATTTATAGTAATAAAGCAGCAGGACGGTGACTAGAGTGGAGTGTCTGAAACTCGTTATGCCTAGGGCTGCTATATACTACCTGTATTATTTAAACACGCAGGGATTCCATTTTCTCATTGATTAAAGATGAGATAAAAATAACTGACTAGCAGAGTGTATGTAAAGATTAACCAGCATAGACAAAAGCCTTTAGCACAGTGCCTGGCAAATAGAAGTTGAAATAGTAGTAGTTGCAATAGCAACTAATTTTCAGTGACAGTTATTATGCCAGGCCATGGGCTAAACACTTAACATATATCTCCTTTTAATCTTTACAAA